>NC_086449.1:441224797-441571047 GCF_028390025.1 Pseudophryne corroboree | reverse complement strand
AGTGCATCAATGCACAAGGGTTCTGGGTAAAATGGTGGCTTCCTACGAAGCAATCCCATTCGGCAGATTCCACGCAAGAACTTTCCAGTGGGACCTGCTGGACAAATGGTCCGGGTCGCATCTTCAGATGCATCAGCGGATAACCCTGTCACCAAGGACAAGGGTGTCCCTCCTGTGGTGGTTGCAGAGTGCTCATCTTCTAGAGGGCCGCAGATTAGGCATTCAGGACTGGGTCCGGGTGACCACGGATGCCAGCCTGCGAGGCTGGGGAGCAGTCACACAGGGAAGGAATATCCAGGGCTTATGGTCAAGCCTGGAGACATCACTTCACATAAATATCCTGAAGCTAAGGGACATTTACAATGCTCTAAGCTTAGCAAGACCTCTGCTTCAAGGTCAGCCGGTGTTGATCCAGTCGGACAACATCACGGCAGTCACCCACGTAAACAGACAGGGTGGCACAAGAAGCAGGAGGGCAATGGCAGAAGCTGCAAGGATTCTTCGCTGGGCGGAAAATCATGTGATAGCACTGTCAGCAGTATTCATTCCGGGAGTGGACAACTGGGAAGCAGACTTCCTCAGCACGACCTCCACCCGGGAGAGTGGGGACTTCACCCAGAAGTCTTCCACATGATTAAAAACTCGACAGGTATTGCGCCAGGTCCAGGGACCCTCAGGCAATAAGCTGTAGACGCTCTGGTAACACCGTGGGTGTACCAGTCAGGGTATGTGTTCCCTCCTCTGCCTCTCATACCCAAGGTACTGAGATTGATAAGATGGAGAGGAGTAAGCACTATATTCGTGGTTCCGGATTGGCCAAGAAGGACTTGGTAACCGGAACTTCAAGAGATGCTCACGGAGGATCCGTGGCCTCTACCTCTAAGAAGGGACCTGCTCCAGCAAGGACCCTGTCTGTTCCAAGACTTACCGCGGCTGCGTTTGACGGCATGGCGGTTGAACGCCGGATCCTGAAGGAAAAAAGGCATTCCGGATGAAGTCATCCCTATCCTGATCAAAGCCAGGAAGGATGTAACCGCAAAAACATTATCACCGCAATTGGCGAAAATATGTTGCGGCCAGTAAGGCCCGACGGAGGAAATTAAACTGGGTCGATTCCTACATTTCCTGCAAACAGGAGTGTCTATGGGCCTGAAATTGGGGTCCATTAAGGTTCAAATTTCAGCCCTGTCAATTTTCTTCCAAAAAGAACTAGCTTCAGTCCCTGAAGTTCAGACGTTTGTAAAAGGGGTACTGCATATACAGCCTCCTTTTGTGCCTCCAGTGGCACTTTGGGATCTCAATGTAGTTTTGGGTTCCAAAAGTCACATTGGTTTGAACCACTTAAATCGGTGGAGTTAAAATATCTCACATGGAAAGTGGTCATGCTGTTGGCCCTGGCCTGGGCCAGGCGCGTGTCAGAATTGGCGGCTTTATCCTGAAAAAGCCCTTATCTGATTTTCCATTCGGACAGGGCGGAATTGAGGACTCGTCCTCAGTTTCTCCCCAAGGTGGTTTCAGCGTTTCACCTGAACCAACCTATTGGTGGTGCCTGCGGCTACTAGGGACTTGGAGGCCTCCAAGTTGCTAGACGTTGTCAGTGCCCTGAAAATATATGTTTCCAGGACGGCTGGAGTCAGGAAATCTGCCTCGCTGTTTATCCTGTATGCACCCAACAAGCTGGGTGCTCCTGCTTCTAAGCAGACTATTGCTCGTTGGATTTGTAGTACAATTCAGCTTGCACATTCTGTGGCAGGCCTGCCACAGCCAAAAATCTGTAAATGCCCACTCCACAAGGAAGGTGGGCTCATCTTGGGCGGCTGCCCGAGGGGTCTCGGCTTTACAACTTTGCCAAACAGCTACTTGGTCAGGAGCAAATACGTTTGTAAAATTCTACAAAATTGATATCCTGGCTGAGAAGGACCTGGAGTTCTCTCATTTGGTGCTGCAGAGTCATCCGCACTCTCCCGCCCGTTTGGGAGCTTTGGTATAATCCCCATGGTCCTTACGGAGTCCCCAGCATCCACTTAGGACGTTAGAGAAAATAAGAATTTACTTACCGATAATTCTATTTCTCATAGTCCGTAGTGGATGCTGGGCGCCCATCCCAAGTGCGGATTGTCTGCAATACTTGTACATAGTTATTGTTACAAAAATCGGGTTATTATTGTTGTGAGCCATCTTTCAGAGGCTCCTCTGTTATCATGCTGTTAACTGGGTTCAGATCACAGGTTATACGGTGTGATTGGTGTGGCTGGTATGAGTCTTACCCGGGATTCAAAATCCTTCCTTATTGTGTACGCTCGTCCGGGCACAGTATCCTAACAGAGGCTTGGAGGAGGGTCATAGGGGGAGGAGCCAGTGCACACCAGATAGTCCTAAAGCTTTCTTTAGATGTGCCCAGTCTCCTGCGGAGCCGCTATTCCCCATGGTCCTTACGGAGTCCCCAGCATCCACTACGGACTATGAGAAATAGAATTATCGGTAAGTAAATTCTTATTTTTTTTATAAATGGGCCCCTCCTTCTCCATATCCTACCCCCTCTCTTTCTCCCTCCTTTTCCCTCCCCCCTCCTCTCGGGGGGGGGGGGGGGGATCTCTCTCTCTCTCCCTCCCCCTTCTCTCTCGGTGGTCAGGGTGCCACCTGACCTGCAGTCATTTACTTCTACCACTATCTACTCCAGCGGGGTAAGGCTTCATGGTCATGCTGGGTGACGCCTGCTGTGCTGGATCAGAGGCGGAACTGCAGATGTTGCCTCGCTCATCCATCATTGCGGAATGGATGGCGTGACTAGTGTGCCTTAGTCTATGATGCACGTGTGCATATTCACGCACATGCTATAGACTTCTACAAAGCAACGCTGGCTGCAACTATTTGCAACACGGCGTTCAGTGCAGCTTGCCACAATGCGTATGACCGTGGGTACGCACCATGGCAACGAAGAGGCTGGCTACATCTGTAGTGGCAGTGCTAGGAGCACCAGCCAAAATCTACCTAGGTCATCAAATTGATTAGGGCCAGCTCTGGGCGTAATGTGAATTTGGGTCATAGCGTGTGGCATAATATGAATTTCGGCTCATACCGTGTGGCATAATGTTAATTTCAGATTATACCGTGTGACATAATATGAATTTCGGCTCATACCATGTGGCATAATGTGAATTTGGCTCATACCGTGTAGCATAATATGAATTTTGCCTCATACCGTGTGGCATAATGTGAATTTCGGCTCATACCGTGTGACATAATATGAATTTCGGCTCATACCGTGTGGCATAATGTGAATTTGGCTCATACTGTGTGGCATAATATGAATTTTGGCTCATACCTTGTGGCATAATGTGACTTCGGCTCATACCACGGGGCATAATATGAATTTTGGCTCATACCGTGTGCATAATGTGAATTTCGGCTCATAATGTGTGACATAATGTGAATTTCGGCTCATACTGTGTATGTATAACAAATGCTGGCGCCCTGCAGAGGAGGAGTGTGATGGCATAGAAAGAGGCAGATGTGGCTGTGATGGCAAATGTATATATTTTAAACTTTACTTTTGTTATATTTAAACTCAAATGTTCGGCCCCCTAAATCTCCCTTACTTTTCAGAATGTCCGACTCAAGATTAGGGTTTAGGTCAGGCATTCCCAACAGCAGTCCTGAAGGCACACCAACAGTGCAGGTTTTAGTGATATCCAGGCTTCAGCACAGATGGTTAAATCAAAATAATTGAGGTACTAATTAAGTCACCTGTGTTCAAGCCCGGATATCACTAAAATCAGGACTGTTAGTGTGCCTTGAGGACCGTGGTTGGGAAACACTGGTGTAGGTGCTTAGGGGTGCAAGGGGTGTGTGTGGGGGGTGCATGTGCATCTAGGCCCACCACTCTCCAGTTCCGCAGCTGGGTCAGGGATAGGTTGGGGAAGTGTAAGCAGTGATAGGGTGCAGCGGCAGCTAGGACTCAGGGTTATGCCGTAGCGGACAGTCAGTACCGGCCGGGGGTCACACCATTATGTTTCATTTTATTTCTCTGGGGTGTATTATATCTTCCTTATTATTAGGAACTAGGGAGAAATTAGATTAAGCCATGTGATTTTACTGAGAGAATGTAAAATAGTGCTAGACGTTCCTGGGCGGTGCTAGACACGCCCCTCCTGCGGTGCACCCCCTAATAAAATTAGCTATGCTCTCCTCTTGATCCTATACCCTCACAGGTCAGTAAAACTTTGTCTCCTGTGCTTATCCCAACCTTAACTAAAATCTGTAATCTCTCTCTCTCTACTGGTATCTTTCCCTCTCTGTTTAAACATGCAGTCATTACTCCCATTCTAAAAAAACACAACTCTGACCCAAACACACTCTCTAACTACCGTCCCATTTCTCAGCTACCCAGTCCCTCCAAGCTACTTGAGAGGCTTGCCTACACTCGCCTTACATACTTTCTTAACTCGCACAACTTATTGGATCCACTTCAGTCAGGATTTCGTGCCCAACACTCCACAGAGACGGCACTGACCAAAGTAGTGAATGATCTAATCACTGCTAGATCAAAAGGCCATTACACACTACTTATTCTTCTAGATCTCTCTGCTGCTTTTGACACCGTTGACCACTCTCTTCTCATACAAACACTACAATCCCTAGGTCTTCAGGACACAGCCCTTTCTTGGTTCTCATCCTACCTATCTAATCGCTCTTTCAGTGTTCACTTCTCTGATTCTACCTCCTCTTCTCTACCTCTATCAGTTGGAGTACCGCAAGGCTCAGTCTTAGGTCCTCTGCTTTTCTCAATCTATACCTCCTCTCTTGGTAAACTAATCAGCTCCTTTGGATTTCAGTATCATTTGTATGCTGATGATACTCAATTCTACCTATCCTCCCCAGATTTGTCACCACCAGTATTGGCTCGTGTCACTGGATGCCTGTCTGCCATTTCATCTTGGATGTCATCTCGCCACCTCAAACTCAACATTTCCAAAACCGAATTAATTATTTTCCCACCAGCTAAGAGTAGTTACCAACCTGATATCTCTATAACTGTTGACAATGCAACTATCCACCCCACCCCACAAGCTCGTTGCCTAGGTGTCACCCTTGACTCTGAACTGTCCTTTGTTCCACACATTCAATCTGTCTCTAAATCATGTTACATGCACCTTAAAAACATATCCAAAATACGCCCTTATCTTACACAAGACACTGCAAAAACTCTAATCCATGCACTCATCATCTCCCGCATTGATTATTGTAATAGTCTCCTTACTGGTCTTCCCAAACATAGGCTATCACCACTTCAATCCATTTTAAATGCAGCTGCGAGGCTAATCTTCCTCGCCAGACGTTCTTCATCTGCTGATCCGCTCTGTCAGTCCCTCCATTGGTTACCGGTATTCTACCGTGTCAAATATAAAATACTTTTACTTACATACAAGGTTATTAACCAAACTGCACCATCATACATCTCCTCACTCATCTCAAAATATCTCCCTACCAGACCTCTCCGCTCTGCACAAGATCTGCGTCTCTCATCCACATGTATTACCTGTTCCCACTCAAAATTACAGGACTTTACCCGGGCTTCACCCACTCTGTGGAATGCACTCCCACGCACAATAAGACTCTCCTCTAGTCTCCAAACCTTTAAACTTTCTCTGAAAACTGATCTCTTCAGACAAGCCTACCAAATTTCAGACCCACACACATAACCTTCACAGCTTCCCTATCAAGTTACATCCCCTCTGTACAGTCCACATAAACTCACATTTTGTCTTCCAACATTGCTGGGTGATCATATCATATACAACCCATTAAGAACCTAGCAACCTGGGGAACCATTATGTGACAGGAAGCATCTATCCTTGTGTATCAATGCCTATTTCCCTATAGATTGTAAGCTTGCGAGCAGGGCCTTCCTGCCTCTGTCTGTCCGTCTTTGCCCAGTTTTGTTCTATAATTGTTCTAATTGTAAAGCGCAACGGAATATGCTGCGCTATATAAGAAACTGCTAATAAATAAATAAATAAATATGCACGCCTATGATTACCCCCCATGTTAATTACCCCCCCCATGTTGCAGAGCAAAGGGTGCAGATACATTTAGGATTTTTTTTTGCATGCAGGGTACACATACTGGCTGATTTTGCACACAGCCCATAAATACAGGGCAGCTTTATTTTCATACTAAAGTAGATTTGAGCTAAGACACACCCCTCCCACAGGCAGTTATAGGTAAAACAGTGCCCAAAGGAGAAAGGACATATATGAGAGAAGGAACATAACAACCACACCACTAATATACAACAACCAGCAACGGCTGGTAACAATAACAGCAACAGCTGAACATAAAAGAGAACCTGCCGGAACATCATCTCCGCCATCACTTTTGTGAATACCATCGGAGCTGTAGACAGGCCAAAGGGTAGTGCCTGGAATTGGTAGTGATCGTCCAGAAGGGCAAACCTCAAATAAGCCTGATGAGGTGGCCAAATTGGAATATGAAGGTAGGCATCCTTGATATCCAAGGAAACCAGGAATTCCTGTTCTTCCAGGCCCGCAATCACTACCCTCAGGGATTCCATTTTGAACTTGTAAACCTTTAGGTAAGACTTTAGATTCAAAATGGGCCTTACCCAGCCGCCCGGCTTTGGTACCACAAACAGGTTGGAGTAATAACCCCCTGCCTCGTTGTGGTATTGATACTGGAACAATGACATGGGACTAGACCAACTTTCAGATGGCCTGTTGCAACGTAACTTGCGTGTCCTCCAAAGCTGGCAAGCTTGATTTAAAAAATCGTTGGGGAGGAGTACCGTCAAACTCCAGCTTGTATCCCTGAGAAATGAGGTCCCTTACCCAGGTATCCTGGTAGGAGCTTCCCCAGATGTAGCTGAAGTGATGCAGTCGAGCTTGCACCTCGAGATCTCCTCGGGGTGGGTGGGCACCGTCATGCTGAGGACTTAGCGGAAGCAGAAATGGTGCTCTGTTCTTGAGAACCGGTGGTTGCAGTTCTTTTTGACTTACATCTGGTGCCTCTATTCGCAGTGGAGGCACCTCTGGTCCTAGATCAAAATCTGTTAGACCGAAAGGACTGAACAGACGGCCCTGGGTAGGAACTTCTAGCCGGTGGGGCCCCAGAAAGGAGAAACATGGATTTCCCAGCAGTGACTTTGGAAATCCACGTATCCAACTCATCCCCAAAGAGCCATTCCCCAGAAAAGGGGAGGGATTCCACACTGCACTTGGATTCTGCGTCTGCTGTCCGCTGACGCAACCACAAAGCCCTGCACGCTGACACTGCCATGGCAGAAGTCCTAGCATTAATATTGCCCATCTCCTTGAGTGAATCACGCAGGACGCGTGCAGTGTCCTGAATGTGCTTCAGGAGAGTCACCGTAGTGACCAGAGGCATGTCCCCGGAGAGGTACTCCTGAATTTGAGAAGCCCACGTGTGAATGGCATGGGTAATCCAGCAACCCCCTATGACCGGCCTTTGCGATACACCAGCTGCCATGTAGATAGACTTTAGTGTAGTCTCTCTTTTTCGGTCCCCAGGGTCCTTTATGGTAAAGGAGCCCGAGGCAGGCAGCACTGCCTTTTTAGACAGTCGAGAGACTGATACGTCATCCCCCGGGGGTTCTTCCCAGAATTTCCTACCTTCAGGAGCAAATAGGAAAGTGTGCAAAAATCTTTTTGACACTTGGTATTTTTTGTCCTTGATTTTTCCAGGCTAATTTAAATAGGTCATCTAACTGTGCAGAATCAGGGAAAGTGACATTAGGCTTGTTTTGTGTAAAGAAAAACGACTGCTGTGACGCAGCTTCCTCTAGAGGGAGCTTAAACACATCCCGTATAGCCAGAATGAGGGGTTCAATACCCTGAGCAGAATTGGAATCCCCACTAACGGGATCCAATTCATCCCCATCCTCCTGTATTTCCTCATCTGAATCAGAGAGTAGAGCAGGTAAACCACGCTTTTGTGGTCCTGAGCTAGAGAGGGGGGGCTGTGTAACATCTGCCCTAGCAGCTAAATCTGCAACAGCCTGTAGTAGTAACTAAGTTTTCTGAACATTAGCAATGAGTCGTGAAGACATATCAGACATTATAGTCTTAAGAGCCCCTAACAGGAGGGCTCTGGACCCTCTTCCCCAGCCCCCTCACTGAGTTGTGAAGATTGGCTGCATTGTTCACATGAAACAGAATCAGATGATAAAGGAGAGAATCTGGTGTGGCAGACACTGCATAGCTTGTGTTTACCCATGTTTACAGTAATCACAATTACATACAAATATACACAGACAGTAATACTGATCAAGCCTGCCCTGTATGTGAGAGGAGACACACAGAGAGAAACACCAGCACATCCCTGCTGTACAGTCCTAGTGAGGCTGTCACCTAACTCTAACACAGTGAAACACTAATGATTTCTGTCCTGTATAGGACACAGATTGTGTGCAATAGCGGCTCTCCCCCTTTGCTACACCCTGTACCAGTTTTCCAGCGTGACTTATGAGTCAGGAAGAACTGTGTGTGCTTGCTGCTGCTGCATTAAGCAGAGGAAGGTGCCAAAATACCTCTGGTCCCGCTCTGAGGTAGCCCATTACCCCCCATCCCCCCCCCCCCCCCTCCATGGCGCCAAAGCTACAGTGATTTTTATACTGGCAAAGTCTTCTATTTTGCTTAAAAACATCACACAATTGCTCTAGCGGGTCTCCCCCAGGAGGTTCCTGTATGCTGCGCCCACATTCAGCCACACTGTGAACCGGGGAACCCCCCAAGCAGGGCCACCAATTTGTACTCACCAAAGATGTCACCTTCAGGCATATGTAAGGGGTGTGAGGCATGCTGCAACTGCGACAGCTAAGGCGCTGTGCCCCGCTGAACAAACAACCTCTCAGGACGGTGGTCCTGCAGCGGGGAAGCGGCTCTGATACCTCGCAAGGCCGGTAACCGTCTCCCCCTAACTCCCACGGTGCAGGTATGCTGTTATCCAAATGGTCCACCGACCCTGGAGAGAGTGTTGCTCCAACACCGCGCCCCTAACCCTTCAGACTGGCATCCGTGGTCAGTAGGACCCAGCTGGGGATCCAGAAGGGATGGCCCCTGCTCAACTGCTGGTCCTGTAGCCACCAGGTCAGCGACAGGGGAACCTCCGGAGTCAAGGAGATCATGCGAGACCTGATCTGATGAGGCAGGCCATCCCACTTGGAAAGGATTAACCTCTGTAGAGGGCGGGAATGGAATTGAGCGTACTCTACCATGTCAAAAGCCGACACTATGAGGCCTAGTACTTGCATCGCCGAGTGTACCGACACTCTTGGGCGAGAGAGGAAGTATCTAATCCTGTCCTAAAGTTTCAGGACCTTCTCTGGAGACAGAAACAGCCGTTGACTGTGTATGTCCGGTAGTGTCCCCAGGTGCACCATGCTCCGAGCAGGGACCAGCGAGGATTTCTTCCAGTTGATGAGCCACCCGTGCACTTGTAGGAAGCTTACCATCAGTTGTAGATGACTGAGGAGGACATCGTGGGAGTTTGCCAGAATCAACAAATCGTCCAGAAACGGCACGAACCTGACTCCCTGGCGACAGAGATGAGCCGTCATCACGGACATAACCTTGGTGAAGATCCGAGGGGCCGTGGCCAGTCCAAACTACAGAGCCTGGAATTGATAGTGAAGGTTGCCAATAGCAAACCGCAGATATTGCTGATGCGTTATGGCAATAGGCATATGCAGGTAAGCATCTTGTATAAGCAGGGACACCATATAGTCTCCGGGTCCATGGCCAGTACAATTGAGCGCAGTGTTTCCATACGGAACTTGGACACTCACAAACTTGTTCAGTGATTTGAGGTTGACAATATGCCACAAAGATCCATCAAGTTTCGGAACTAGAATCAGGGTCGAATAGTGTCCTCTGCCTCTCTGGGACAGTGGTACCGGCAGTACTGTACCACTCCTGTATCCAGGAGGGAATGCACAAACATCAGTAGAGCTTGCGCCTTTAACGGATCCGAAGGGATGACCGATGTGCAGAACTGGCGAGGGGGACGTCTCTGGGAAGAGACTGCATACCCATGAGGGAAAACTTCTCGCACCCATGCGTCTGAAGTGGTCATTAGCCATACCTGGATGAATTGTAGAAGTCGGCCCCACACCCTGGGATCTTCCAGGGGGAGGCCTGTCCCATCATGCAGCAGGCTTGTCATGAGAAGCAAGCTGACGAGCAGCCCAGGAACGTTAGGCCTTGGGCTTAGTGATTGTTGGGAGCACGAGACAATCTTGGGGATGCCTGACCATCGCTTAACCTTAAGGCCGAAAGCAGGGAAAAATGGAACCTTTTGCCTTCTGTGCAGAAGGAGTAGCATTTGGGAGAAAGGCAGTCATAGGAGCCGCCGATTCAGACACAATTTTTACTTAGGTCTTCCCCAAATAAGATGTCCCCAGTAAAAGGGGAATACCTCCAAAGACTTTTGGAGTCCAGGTCCACCATCCACAACCTCAACCACAGAATACGGCAAGCCAGGACAGACGTATTCGATGCCTTGGCAGCCAACACACCCGCCTCAGGGGACCGCTCCTGATGTAGAAAAAGGTAGCGGTGGTATTGCGAGACAGGGAATGTCTGGCATTGTCAGATATATCCTCGGGCAGCTCTTCCTCTAATGCCTGATCCAGTCCTCAATCTATTTTGCAGCCCCAAGAGGACGCAATCGTGGTCTATGTACAACACCCATAAGGGAGTTATAGACTTCAGGCATCACTCAACACACTTACCTGTCGGTTCCTACAGTGAGGGGACAGTGGTGAGAGGCAGAGTGGTCGAGACCCTATGGGTGACACGAGTTCACTAGCAGTGAATTACCAACTCGTTATATAACTGTGCACGGGGAGGATATCGAGCTAATGCTCGTTGTAGACGGGAAATGTCTTCCCTGGATTAGACTTGGGGCCAAATGTAATAGAGTGAGAGTTTCAGAAAGTGAGAGATTTGGTAAAGTTTGCAGGTTTTTTTTAATGTGGCAATCATTTTCACAGTAAGATCAACCTGGTTTTGCAGTGTAAATGATTGCCACTTTAAAAAAAACCTGACAAACCTTACCAAATATCTCGCTTTCTGAAACTCTCACTCAATTACATTTGGCCCATTGCATTACACA
Source organism: Pseudophryne corroboree (assembly GCF_028390025.1). NCBI lineage: Eukaryota > Metazoa > Chordata > Amphibia > Anura > Myobatrachidae > Pseudophryne > Pseudophryne corroboree. The sequence continues at coordinate 441,559,896 of NC_086449.1, read as the reverse complement.
TAGCACACAGGCCATCACACAAAACTTCCCCCTCAGATAAATCTGTTGCGCATGCTCTGCAGGATGCAAGAGCGTCCCCAGATTTACTGCCCTACATGTTAAACATTTTACACAAATGCAACAGAGAACAGTTTAGTACGATGAAGCCAGAGTACAATACCTGCGAATAAATCCGTTAGCATGTGACGGAGTACCCAGTAGAATACACGTAATAGGTAAATACTGTGACGCACTATAGATGGACCCAGACGCACCTAGTCCCTCAGGTACAGTATACAGTGATAGACATATCTGGGATACACCGCAGTGAAATCACATAGCAGATACAGGCACACAGTCATGTTTGCAATGCAGATAATTATTTTCATGACAATAAAATTACATTGGATTATTTTATATATATATATATATATATATATATAAACATTGCGCGATCTGAGACCGGGTGTATATATATCAGGATACTCGTACATTATATACTGGCACAGGTACACTTGTTCTTAACTAAAGCTGTCTTATTATAGACATGTAGAATACTTAAGCATTTGTAAAACCACGGTGCTGATGTACAGGCGGGTTTACAAAGGAGACCTTTCCCTGCAGTCCCGGAGACCATTCGCATCTATTTTAGAAAATGGCACCCAACGTCTGAGTCAGGGAGTGATGGAGAATGTGAGGCAGCTCCAGGGCAGGAACACCAGCAGTAGATGGAGCCCGGAGCTGGGGGAGGGGCTACAGGCAGGGGTGTATCTTCCTATTGGCCAGGATGGCACTCGCCAGGGGCGCCAGCCGAGGAGGGGCGCCGTCCAGAGGTGCCACCCGCGGGCAGTAGGTAAATTCACTTTTAGAGGCAGCAGCTATCTCCCCGCCCCCGTATAGTTCCTCACCAGCAGGGATTCCCAGTAATGATCACAGCATGCAGCATCGGCTGCTGGTAGGTGTAGTTTATGTAGAGTTTCTTGTCTGTATTGTGGTGCGGTGCTGGACCCCGGCGCCAATTACAGTGGCTGCTGCTGCATTCTTTGATCATTAATGGGCATCCCTGCTGTTGAGGAACTACACGGGGGTGGGGGAATAGCTGCCGCCTCTAAAAATGAATCTACCTAAAAGTGCTGCCTTTAATAATAAAATCAACATGGGGGCATATGTGTGTCTGGCACTGTGGGGGCATATATGTGTCTGGCACTGTGGGGGTATACGTGTATCTGGCATTGTGGGGGCATACGTGTATCTGGCACTGTGGGGGCATACGTGTATCTGGCACTGTGGGGGCATACGTGTATCTGGCACTGTGGGGGCATATGTGTATCTGGCATTGTGGGGAATTTGAGTGTCTGGCACTGAGGGGGCATATGTGTATCTGGCACTGTGGGGGCATATGTGTATGTGGCAATATGGGGGTCATTCCGAGTTAATCGCTAGCTGCCGTTGTTCACAGCGATCAGGCTAAAAAACGGCATTTCTGCGCATGCGTATGCACCGCAATGCGCACGCGCGAAGTACGGGTACAAAGGCATTCGTTGTTTTGCACAGGTTCTAGCGAAGTTTTCAGTCGCACTGACGGCCGCAAGAAGATTGACAGGAAGGGGGCGTTTCTGGGTGTCAACTGACCGTTTTCAGGGAGTGTTTGCAAAAACACAGGCGTGTCTGAAAAAACGCAGGCGTGGCTGGGCGTTCGCTGGGCGGGTGTATGACGTCAAATCTGGACACGAATAGGCTGAAGGATCGCAAGCGCTGAGTAGGTTCAGAGCTACTCTGAAACTGCACAAACTGTTTTTGCAGATCTCGCCTGCACATGCGTTCGTACTTCTGCTAAGCTAAAATACACTCCCCAGTGGGCGGCAGCATAGCGTTTGCACGGCTGCTAAAACTAGATAGCGAGGGATCAACTCGGAATGACCCCCTATACTCGGTGGCATTGTGTGTATCTGGCACTGCACTACTGGGGTCATTATATGTGTAACTGGGCACTGTACTGGGGGACATTATGTGCATCTGACACTATACTGGGGACATTATGTGTTAGGAGAACTACTGTGGGTATTGTGTGTAAGGCTGATAATTGTGTGTGTGCGCATGTGTAGGGGGTGTGATTATATATTTATAGTTTGATATCATAAAATTGTGAGGCCACGCCCACTTTCCCAGGAGCATGCACACCTTCCCATATATATATATATATATATATATATATATATATATATATATATAGGCACTACTGTATGGCACAATGTGTATAAGGGGTACTACTGTGTAGTATAACATGAATAATGTACATTACTGTGCTGTGTAATGTGAATAAGGTACACAACTGTGGTGTAATTTGAATTGGGGTACTATTGAGTGGCCATGCCCCTTTTTTTGGCACATGTGCCTTCCCTATTTCAAATATGGGGGGGGGCACCAGTCCTTTACTTTGCCAGGGGCGCTCGGACCCCTAAATACACCCCTGGCTACAGGTCAAGCGCCTTTTCCCCTATACTGGTCCTCACCACCGGGTACTATGGAGGCTTATTAAAGTGGATATTTTACTATCCGACCTGTGCTCTCATGCCCTGATGGATATAGCGGGGTCCCTGCTCTGTCACAGTGTCCACGCCAGCATCGCGGTTAGTCTCCTTAAACCACGACCAGAACGCGATTTAATGGTGGGTCTGCCTAGGGGACCCTCTTACCTCCTCCCTTAGTAGCAGCCACGCGATCCAGGAGAGCGTCTGCGGTGGTGTGCCTAGGAACCGGAGCGCTTCCGCCGCAAGTACCCAGGAACTGAGCCAGCGGGAGTATGTGACGCCGCTGGGGAGGTGATGAAGCCGCAGCACAGTATATCACACTGACATATGAAGTGTGCAGCCCATGAAGTCTTCTAAAAAGCTTTTTCAGGGCTGCCTAGCGCAGACCCCCTGTTAAGTGACCTGCTTCATGCAGGCACCAACTCTAAAACTGAGCTCACAGTGCCTGGAGGCGGGGTTATAGAGGAGGCCCCACAATGCATTCTGGGACAGTCTAAAGCTTTAGCCTGTTGGTGCCTCTGGACCAAGATCCATCTCTACACCCTGATGTATTCCCTGTGGAACACAGTGTACCCCGCTGCAGAAACAGATTTTATCGTTTATTAGTCTATTGTTTGGTCGATTTTTCAGATCGACTGTTAGCAAATCTATTTGCTTAAATCCCTTTAAAAATAGGATTTTGGTTACCTTCCGTTAAATCCTTTTCTCGTAGTCCGTAGAGGATGCTGGGGTCCACATTAGTACCATGGATATAGATGGGTCCACCAGGAGCCATTGGCACTTTAAGAGTTTGAGAGTGTGGGCTGGCTCCTCCCTCTATGCCCCTCCTACCAGACTCAGTCTAGAAACTGTGCCCGAGGAGACGGACATCTTTGAGAGAAGGATTTAACACAGATAGTGGCGAGATTCATACCAGCTCACACATACAAGGTACATCAAGCTAACTAGCTTGAAACATTCAGCAACAGCTGAAACATTACTTACCAATAACAATGCAGTACATAACTAAACAGAGTAGTACTGAACCAAATAACAGTTGCAGGGAAAAAAAAAAAAAAGCACTGGGCGGGCACCCAGCATCCTCTACGGACTACGAGAAAAGGATTTACTGGTAGGTAACCAAAATCCTATTTTCTCTTACGTCCTAGAGGATGCTGCGGTCCACATTAGTACCATGGGGATGTACCAAAGCTCCCAGAACGGGAGGGAGACGTGGAGGCTCCTGCAGAACTGATTGTCTGAACTTCAGATCATCAGAGGCCAAAGTATCGAACTTGTAAAACTTTGCAAATGTGTTCGACCCAGACCAAGTTGCAATGCCAAGATACCATGGGCAGCCGCCCAGGAAGACCCCACCTTACGAGTAGAGTGGGCCTTAACAGATTTTGGACACGGCAGTCCTGCCGTAGAATAAGCGTGCTGGATAGTGAACCGAATCCAGCAGGACACCCAATTTTCTTGGGATTATATAGGACAAACAGAGAGTCCGACTTTCTGTGACGAGAAGTTCCCTTCACATATATCTTCATAGCCCTTACAACATCCAAGGACTTTGATGTAATTAAGGAGTCCGTATTCACTGGCACCACAATAGATTGGTTGATATGAAATGCCGACCAAACCTTCGGAAGAAACTGCTGACGTGTTCGGAGCGCAGTTCTATCTTCGTGGAAGATCAAGTAAGGGCTTTTACAGGATAAAGCCCCCAATTCGGACACGCGTCTAGCAGAAGCTAAGGCCAACAACGTGACCGCCTTCCACGTAAGAAATTTGACCTCAACCTCCTGTATAGGCTCAAACCAATTCGACTGGAGGAACTGCAACACCACGTTAAGGTCCCAAGGCGCCGTAGGCGGTACAAAGGGAGGTTGGATATGCAGAACTCCCTTCAAAAAGGTCTGAACCTCAGGGAGGGCAGCCAATTGTTTCTTGAAGAAGATGGATAGGGCCGAAATCTGTACCTTCACAGATCCCAACCTTAGGCCCATATCCACACCTGCTTGCAGGAAGAGGAGAAAACGTCAGAGTTGAAACTCCACCGTAGGAAACTTCTTGGATTCACACCAAGAGACATATTTCTTCCAAATACGATGGTAATGTTTAGACGTTACCCCTTTCTTAGCCTGTATCAGGGTAGGAATGACTTTCTTCGGAATGCCCTTCCGAGCAAGTATCAGGCGTTCAACTTCCATGCCGTCAAACGTAGCCGCGGTAAGTCTTGATAAACGAACGGCCCCTGCTGCACAGGTCCTCCCGAAGAGGAAGAGGCCTTGGTTCTTCTTGCAGTAGATTCAGAAGGTCCACGTACCAAGCCCTTCTTGGCTAGTCTGGAACAATGAGGATCGCTTGACCCTTGTTCTCCTTATGAGCTTTAGGATTCTTGGGATGAATGAGAGTGGTGGGAACACCCACGGAATCACCAGGGCGTCCACTGCCACTGCTTGTGGGTCCCTCAACCTGGAACAATACCGCTGAAGCTTCTTGTTGAGACGAGAGGCCATCATGTCTATTTGGGGTAATCCCCAAAGGTCTGTTATTACTTTGAACACCTCCGGATAGAGACCCCACTACCCTGGATGGAGATCGTGTCTGCTGAGGAAGTCTGCTTCCCAGTTGTCTACTCCCGGAATGAAGATGGCTGACAGCGCCAACGCGTTTTCCTGTCCAGAGGAGTATTCTTGTCACCTCTGACATTGCCGCTCTGCTCCTCGTTCCGCCCTGTCGGTTTGTGTAAGCCACTGTTGTTACGTTGTCCGACTGCACTTGAATGGCCCGATTTCTTAGAAGAGGGGCCGTCTGAAGAAGACCGTTGTAGACGGCTCTTAGTACAAGGATGTTGATGGGCAGGCCGGCTTCCAGGCTTGACCACCGTCCTTGGAAAGGTTACTTCATGAGTGAGTGCTCCCTAGGCCCTCCAGAAGGTGAGGTAATTTTAACCACCAGAGGAGCGTAATCCTGGCTTTCGGCGACAAACAAATTCTCAGGTGCATGTGGAGATGAGACCCCGACCACTTGTCCAGAAGATCCAGTTGGAAGGTCCGAGCGTGGAACCTCCCGTACTGGAGAGCCTCGTAAGAGGCCACCATCTTTCCCAACAGGCGAATGCATTGATGAACCGACACTCGGGCTGGCTTCAGGACATCCCGGACCATAGTTTGTATCACAAACGCCTTTACCTGCGGAAGAAACACCTTCTGCACTTCTGTGTTCAGGATCATTCACAGAAAGGACCACCTCTGGGTTGGTTCAGAATGCGACTTTGGAAGGTTCAGAATCCAACCATGACTCTTGAGGAGGCGTGTTGTGAGAACAATGGACTGCAGCAGCTTCTCCTTGGACGATGCCTTTATCAGCAGATCGTCCAGATATGGTATGATGTTCACCCCTTGTTTGCTGAGGAAAACCATCATCTCTGCCATCACCTTGGTAAACAGTCTTGGTGCTGTGGAGAGGCCGAATATCAGGGCCTGGAACTGGAAATGACAGTCCCGCAATGCAAAACGGAGATGAGCCTGATGTGTCAGCCATATCGGAATGTGGAGGTACGCTTTCTTGATATCCAGGGATACCAGGAATTCCCCTCTTCCAGACCTGATATCACCACCCTGAGAGACTGCATCTTGAACTCCTTTAGAGCGGGTTTCAATGATTTTAGGTTCAGAATGGGCCTGACCGAACCATCCAGTTTCGGTACCACGAAAAGGTTCGAATAGTAACCTGTGGCCTGCGCAGGAGGAGGAACTGGCACAATGACCTGTGCCTCCACCAGCTTTTGGACAGCTTCTTGTAGTACAGTGCTGTCTGCCAACAGAGCTGGTAAGCCTGATTTGAAAAAAACGATGAGAAGGGAGACTTTGAAATTCCAGCCTGTATCCCTGGGATACAATATCCATCACCCAGGGATCCAGGCCGGACGATACCCAGACGTGACTGAAGTGTCCGAGTCTCGCTCCCACCGGCCCCACCTCCAGGCCGCGCGGTCCACCGTCATGCGGAGGACTTTGACGTACCTGAAGCAGGCTTTTGTTCCTGGGAACCTGCAGCGGCAGGTTTCTTGGACTTAACTCAACCTCCCCTAAAGAAGGTATTGGACGGTCTGGCCTTTCTAGGCTTGTTAGGCCGAAAGGACTGTGTTGCAGATGAAGAGAAGGATTTCTTCGGAGCAGGTGCTGCTGAGGGAAGAAACGGAGACTTACCCGCTGTAGCCGTGGATATCCACGCGTCTAGAGCTTCCCCAAAGACAGCCTGACCTGTATAGGGTAGGGACGCCATACTTTTTCTGGATTTTGCATCGGCCGACCACTGGCGCAGCCACAGTCCCCAACGAGCTGAAACAGACAAGGAAGATATTCCTGCAGCCATGGAACCCAGGTCTTTCATGAATTCTACCATAAAACCTGCTGAATCGTGTATGTTGCGTAAAAATAATGCAACGTCATCCTTATCCATCGTATCCAAATCCTCAAGTAAGGTAGCCGACCAATTTACTATAGCCTTTGCAATCCATGCACTAGCAATAGTGGGACGTAATATGGCCCCTGAAGCAGTGTACATTGATTTAAGTGTGTTATCAATTTTTCGATCAGCCGGCTCCTTTAAGGCGGTAGATCCCGGAACAGGCAAAACCACCCTCTTTGAGAGTCTGAACACAGATGCGTCAACAATCGGCGGGTTTTCCCATTTTTTTCTATCCTCCTCAGGGAAAGGAAACGCCACCTGTACCCTTTTAGGGACCTGGAATTTTTTTCAGGGTTTCCCATGCTTTCTCAAATATAGCATTCAATTCCTTTGACACAGGGAAGGTTAGCAAGGCTTTTTTATTTTCAGTGAATAAGGCCTCCTCAACCTGCTCAGGTGTGGTATTAATATTCAACACATCCCTGATAGCCTCTATCATCAATTGCACCCCCTTTGCAAGAGATGCGGACCCCCGCAACACATCCCCATCACCGTCTGTGGTGTCAGAATCGGTATTCGTGTCGTCTTGTGTGACATGCACAAGCGCACGCATATGGTGGTACATAGCGGAGCATCCTGAGGTACCAGAAACCAGCCATACGGCCATAGAGCTCTGTAATACCTGGGTTGCAGATTCATTATTTGCAACCCTGTCAGAAATCTGAGAAATCCAAGATTTGATAGAGGAAAACCACTCAGGCTCCCTTGCTGGTATCTGTGCTAAACCGGTGCTATCCTGATTACATGGAATGGGATCATCCTGGGAGGACAAATCCTCTGCAGCATATGACACAGTGTCCCTGGACATAGCTAAAGGAGACCACCAAACACTTCACACACACACACACACACACACACACACACACACACACGTAAGGGCAGGCAGACAGAGTCCCCCCCCGCCCCCCCCAAGAATGGCAAGAGTGACAGAGATTGGAGCCAACCCACACACAGCACTTTTACCAAAGGAAGACCCCTTGTCAGCACTGACTGTGCACCTTAATAGGATACACAGTCGTATTACAGCCTGTTCCCCCCCCTTCTACAACCCCCTGGTACCGTTTACAGAAAGCTGGAGTTGCTGTGGAGGGACCTGATTCTCCTCAGTTCTGTGCAGGCAGGAAGATGGCGCTGAAACGCTGCTGGGTCTGCTCTGAGAAGCTCCACCCCCTTAAAGGAGCTGTCTTCCCGCTCTTCATGGATTATACTGGCCTGAGGAATTAGTGCTGGCTGAGATTCGGGGACCCCGACAGGCTTCTGGACCAGTGTAGGGTGTCGCGCTGGCTCAGGGCACCCCTCATAGCACCGCTGAGCCATCCCTGGAGCGCAGTTAACACTGCGCTCCTATGCTGTGCCGCCATCTTCACACCGACCCCCCGCTTGCTAGGGGGGGGGGGTGTCGGTGTCTCACTCGCCACAGAATCTTCAGCTCTGCAAGGGGGTGGTGGCATACTGCTGGGGCGAGCGGTCCCCGTGACTGTGAACGGTCAGACCCCTCGGGAGCTCAGTGTCCAGTAAGCGGAGACACTGCTCCCCTCCCCCCCCCTTCAATCTCTCGCTGCAGGGAGGCTGTTGCCAGCAGCCTCCCTGTAAAATAATAAACTCTAAAAAAAGAAAAACATTTACCAGGAAAACTCAGGAGAGCTCCCCTAGCTGTGACAGGCTCTTCCGGGCACATTTTCTAAACTGAGTCTGGTAGGAAGGGCATAGAGGGAGGAGCCAGCCCACACTCTCAAACTCTTAAAGTGCCAATGGCTCCTGGTGGACCAGTCTATACCCATGGTACAAATGTGGACCCTAGCATCCTCTAGGACGTAAGAGAAACATCCGTTTTGCAATCTTCGATCTTGCCCGATCTTTGGTTAATTTTATTTTATTTACATTTAGCAAATCTCAGATATGCATATTTGACCAAAAAAAACACAAAATCAAACTTGCGTAAATATAGCTCTGGGTGAGAACATACAAAGAGGTCAGATGGCCCTGCTCACAAGCTTACAATTAACATATTGCATAATGATCCAGCTAGATTGCAAAGGTTTTTGATGGTCTGTATGATATAATCACACAGAAGAATGAATATGTAGTAGTGTGGAATGCATAGTGGAGATGTGATTGGATAGTATAACTCATGTGGGCGGTTCTGGAATTTGATAAGCTTGTCTGAAGAGGAGAGTTTTCAGGGAATGCTTGAATGTTTGGGGACTAGAAGAAAGTCTTAACGTGCATGGGAGGGCATTCCACAATGTGAGTGCAGCCCAAAAAAAGGTCCTGTAGCTGTGAATTGGAGCAGGGAGTTTGGATTAGAGGCACAGATCTTGTAAACAGCGGAAAGGTCTGGTTGGGAGATGTGGTGACGTCTGATGCCATGTGGAGAGTCTGATGAGCACATATGGGGCATGTGACGATGTCTCACGGCATATATGTAAAGTGGGCAGATGGGCATGTAGGGAGCTCTGATGCCATGTAGGTGTATTTGATGGGCATGCAAAAATCCCAGCTCGCTTGTGTTTAGAGCCCGAACCAGTATCTTGCCAGAAGACTGGAACTCCAAAGTCTCAGCGCTATAGAGTTAGACACCATTTCCATGCCCCATTTCAGTGTAGTTGCTGTTGCGTTATGTAACTTCATAAAATCACCATCTTTTTGTCCATGGGATCTTTAATAGAAGCTCCAGGACACACTAAACAAACAAAAGAAAAACCACTACCTGTACCTGAGATACTGTATAGACTGGAACAGACAAAGGGGAAGATAGGAGCTCCATTAGATAAATTACCTGTATCTACCCATCCTACAAACCCATTGTAAGTTCTGCTATGGAGTATTGAAGGAGAAACGGCTCGAGAAACACAAAAAATAAGATTTTACTTACCAGTAAATCTATTTCTCATAGTCCGTAGTGGATGCTGGGGACTCCGTAAGGACCATGGGGAATAGACGGGCTCCGCAGGAGACAGGGCACTCTAAGAAATAATTAGGACTACTGGTGTGCACTGGCTCCTCCCTCTATGCCCCTCCTCCAGACCTCAGTTAAGGAAACTGTGCCCGGAAGAGCTGACAGTACAAGGAAAGGATTTTGGAATCCAGGGTAAGACTCATACCAGCCACACCAATCACACCGTATAACTCGTGATAAACTTACCCAGTTAACAGTATGAACAACAACAGAGCATCAGACAAACCTGATGCAACCATAACATAACCCTTATTTAAGCAATAACTAAGTATTGCAGAGAAAGTCCGCACTTGGGACGGGCGCCCAGCATCCACTACGGACTACGAGAAATAGATTTACCGGTAAGTAAAATCTTATTTTCTCTAACGTCCTAGTGGATGCTGGGGACTCCGTAAGGACCATGGGGATTATACCAAAGCTCCCAAACGGGCGGGAGAGTGCGGATGACTCTGCAGCACCGAATGAGCAAACTCAAGGTCCTCCTCAGCCAGGGTATCAAACTTGTAGAACTTTGCAAAGGTGTTTGAACCCGACCAAGTAGCTGCTCGGCAAAGCTGTAATGCCGAGACCCCTCGGGCAGCCGCCCAAGAAGAGCCCACCTTCCTAGTGGAATGGGCCTTTACTGATTTTGGATGCGGCAATCCAGCCGCAGAATGAGCCTGCTAAATCGTGTTACAGATCCAGCGAGCAATAGTGTGCTTTGAAGCAGGAGCACCCAGCTTGTTGGATGCATACAGGATAAACAGCGAGTCAGTTTTCCTGACTCCAGCCGTTCTGGCTACATAAATCTTTAAAGCCCTGACTACATCTAGTAACTTGGAATCCTCCAAGTCACGAGTAGCCGCAGGCACCACAATAGGTTGGTTCAAATGAAAGGATAACACCACCTTCGGCAGAAATTGCGGACGAGTCCGTAATTCTGCCCTGTTCATATGGAAAACCAGATAGGGGCTTTTACATGACAAAGCCGCCAATTCTGACACACGCCTAGCCGAAGCTAAGGCCAATAGCATGACCACTTTCCACGTGAGATATTTTAACTCCACGGTCTTAAGTGGCTCAAACCAGTGAGATTTCAGGAAACTCAACACCACGTTAAGATCCCAAAAGGTGCCACAAAAGGAGGTTGAATATGCAGCACTCCCTTTACAAACGTCTGAATTTCAGAAAGAGAAGCCAGTTCCTTTTGAAAGAAAATGGATAGGGCCGAAATCTGGACCTTAATGGACCCTAATTTTAAGCCCATAGTCACTCCCGCCTGTAGGAAGTGAAGGAAACGGCCCAACTGGAATTCCTCTGTAGGGGCCTTCCTGGCCTCACACCAAGCAACATATTTTCGCCATATACGGTGATAATGTTTTGCTGTCACGTCCTTCCTAGCCTTTATCAGCGTAGGAATAACCTCATCCGGAATGCCTTTCTCCGCTAGGATCCGGCGTTCAACCGCCATGCCGTCAAACACAGCCGCGGTAAGTCTTGGAACAGACAGGGCCCCTGTTGCAACAGATCCTGTCTGAGAGGCAGAGGCCATGGGTCCTCTGTGAGCATTTCTAGCAGCTCCGGATACCAAGCCCTTCTTGGCCAATCCGGAACAATGAGTATTGTTCTCACTCCTCTTTTTCTTACCATTCTCAGCACCTTGTGTATGAGAGGAAGAGGAGGAAACACATAAACCGACTGGAACACCCACAGTGTCACTAGTGCGTCCACAGCTATCGCCTGAGGGTCTCTTGACCTGGCGCAATACCTTTGTAGCTTTTTGTTGAGGCGGGATGCCATCATGTCCACCTGTGGCAGTTCCCACCGATTTGTAATCTGTGTGAAGACTTCTTGATGAAGTCCCCACTCTCCCGGGTGGAGGTCGTGCCTGCTGAGGAAGTCTGCTTCCCAGTTGTCCACTCCCGGAATGAACACTGCTGACAGTGCTTGCACGTGATTCTCCGCCCAGTGAAGAATTCTGGTGGCTTCTGCCATTGCCACCCTGCTTCTTGTGCCGCCCTGGCGGTTTACATGAGCTACTGCGGTGATGTTGTCTGAATCAGCACCGGTTGGTTGCGAAGCAGAGGCTCCGCTTGACTCAGGGCATTGTATATGGCCCTTAGTTCCAGGATATTGATGTGCAGACAAGTCTCCTGACATGACCACAGCCCCTGGAAGTTTCTTCCCTGAGTGACTGCCCCCCACCCTCGGGGGCTTGCATCCATGGTCACCAGGACCCAGTCCTGTATGCCGAACCTGCGGCCCTCGAGAAGGTGAGCACTCTGCAGCCACCACAGAAGAGACACCCTAGCCCTGGGGGATAGGGTGATCAGCCGATGCATCTGAAGATGCGATCCGGACCACTTGTCCAACAGATCCCACTGAAAAGTCCTCGCATGGAACCTGCCGAAGGGAATGGCTTCGTATGATGCCACCATCTTTCCCAGGACTCGCGTGCATTGATGCACCGACACCTGTTTTGGTTTTAAGAGACCTCTGACCAGAGTCACGAGCTCCTGGGCCTTCTCCTCCGGGAGAAACACCTTCTTCTGGTCTGTGTCCAGAATCATGCCCAGGAAGGGCAGACTCGTCGTAGGAATCAGCTGCGACTTTGGAACATTCAGAATCTAGCCGTGCTGTTGTAACACCTCCCGAGAGTGTGCTACGCTGATCAGCAACTGCTCTCTGGGCCTCGCCTTTATGAGGAGATCGTCCAAGTATGGGATAATTGTAACTCCTTGCTTTCGCAGAAGCACCATCATTTCTGCCATTGCCTTGGTAAATATTCTCGGTGCCGTGGACAGACCAAACGGCAACGTCTGGAATTGGTAATGACAGTCCTGTACCACAAATCTGAGGTACTCCTGATGAGGTGGATAAATGGGGACATGCAGGTAAACATCCTTTATGTTCAGAGACACCATAAAATCCCCCTCTTCCAGGCTTGCAATGACCGCCCTGAGCGATTCCATCTTGAACTTGAACCTTTTCAGGTAAATGTTCAGGGATTTTAAATTCAATATGGGTCTGACCGAACCGTCCGGTTTCGGCACCACAAACATTGTGGAATAGTAACCCCTTCCCTGTTGAGGGAGGGGAACCTTTACCACCACCTGCTGGAGATATAATTTGTGAATTGCCGCTAACACTACTTCCCTTTCTATGGGGGAAGCTGGCAGGGCCGATTTGAGGTAACGGTGAGGGGGCATCACTTCGAATTCCAGCTTGTATCCCTGAGACACAATCTGTATAGCCCAGGGATCCACCCGTGAGCGAACCCACTGGTGGCTGAAATTTCGGAGACGCGCCCCCACCGCTCCTGGCTCCACCTGTGGAGCCCCAGCGTCATGCGGTGGATTTAGTGGAAGCCGGGGAGGACTTCTGCTCCTGGGAACTAGCTGTATTGTGCAGCTTTTTTCCTCTACCCCTGCCTCTGGCAAGAAAGGTCGCACCTCTGACTTTCTTGCCTCTGTGATCGAAAGGACTGCATTTGGTAATACGGTGCTCTCTTAGGTTGTGAGGGAGTATATGGCAAAAAATTTGACTTCCCCAGCCGTCGCTGTGGAAACTAGGTCCGAGAGACCGTCCCCAAACAATTCCTCACCCTTATAAGGTAAAACCTCCATGTGCTTCTTTGAGTCGGCATCACCTGTCCATTGCAGAGTCCACAGGACCCTTCTGGCAGAAATTGACATTGCATTTATTCTAGAGCCCAGTAGGCAAATGTCTCTCTGGGCATCCCTCATATATAGGACAGCGTCTTTTATATGCCCCAGGGTCAGCAATATAGTATCCTTGTCCAAGGTATCAAGCTCAGACAGAGTATCTGTCCATGCTGTTACAGAACTACACATCCAGGCCGACGCAATTGCCGGCCTTAGTAGGGTACCTGAATGTGTATAAACGGACTTCAGGATACCTTCCTGCTTTCTATCCGCAGGATCTTTTAGGGTGGCCGTATCCTGCGACGGCAGGGCTACCTTCTTGGATAAGCGTGTCAAAGCTTTGTCTACCCTAGGGGAGGATTCCCAGCGTAACCTGTCCGTTGGCGGGAAAGGATACGCCATAAGCAATCGTTTGAAAATCTGCATTTTCCTATCAGGAGAATCCCAAGCTTTTTCACATAACTCATTTAACTCATGTGAAGGGGGAAAAGTCACTTCTTGCCTTTTCTCCCCAAACATATAAACCCTCTTGTCAGGGACAGGGTTTTCCTCTGAGATGTGCAATACATCCTTCATTGCTATAATCATGTAGCGGATGGCCTTAGCCATTTTAGGCTGCAACTTTGCATCATCGCCATCAACACTGGAGTCAGAATCCGTGTCGATATCCGTGTCAACAATTTGGGATAGTGGGCGCTTCTGAGACCCTGACGGCCTCTGCGCTGTAGGATCAGGCATGGGTTGGGACTCTGACTGTCAAGGCTTCAGCTTTATCCAACCTTTTATGCAAGGAGTTTACATTATCATTTAACACCTTCCACATATCCATCCAATCAGGTGTCGGCGCCGTCGGCGGAGACACCACATTCATCTGCACCTGCTCTGCTTCCACATAGCCTTCCTCGTCAAACATGTCGACACAAGCGTACCGACACACCACACACACACACAGAGGATGCTCTATTTGAGGACAGAACCCCCACAAGGCCTTTTGGAGAGACAGAGAGAGTATGCCAGCACACACCCCAGCGCTATATGACCCAGGAATTACACAGTAACTTAGTGTTTACCCAGTTGCTGCTGTATATACGGATATTGCGCTAAATTTATGTGGCCCCCCTCTCTTTTTACCCTCTTTCTACCGTGAATCTGCAGGGGAGAGCCTGGGGAGCTTCCTCTCAGCGGAGCTATGGAGAGAAAATGGCGCTGGTGAGCGCTGAGGGAGAAGCCCCGCCCCCTCAGCGGCAGGCTTCTGTCCCGCGATTTTGTTTAAAATAATCGCGGGGCTCATGCATATATACAGTGCCCAACTGTATATATGCCCTTTTATGCCAAGAGGTACTGAATTGCTGCCCAAGGCGCCCCCCGCGCCCTACAGTGACCGGAGTGTGTGGGTAGAATGTGGGAGCAATGGCGCACAGCTGCAGTGCTGTACGCTACCTCATATGAAGACTGGAGTCTTCTGCCGCCGCTTTTGACGTCTTCTTGCTTCACACGCCAGCTTCTGGCTCTGCGAGGGGAGCGGCGGCGCGGCTCCAGGATCAGACGACCAAGGGTGCGCTCCTGTGTTCGATCCCTCTTGAGCTAATGGTGTCCAGTAGCCTAAGAAGCATGACCTATCCGCAGTTAGTAGGTCTGCTTCTCTCCCCTCAGTCCCATGTAGCAGAGAGTCTGTTGCCAGCAGATCTCTCTGAAAATAAAAAATCCTAACAAAATACTTTCTTATTAGCAAGCTCAGGAGAGCTCACTAAAGTGCACCCAGCTCGGCCGGGCACAGATTCTAACTGAGGTCTGGAGGAGGGGCATAGAGGGAGGAGCCAGTGCACACCAGTAGTCCTAATTCTTTCTTAAAGTGCCCTGTCTCCTGCGGAGCCCGTCTATTCCCCATGGTCCTTACGGAGTCCCCAGCATCCACTAGGGCGTTAGAGAAACATATTTTTACATATTTGTAATAAAATGCTGAATCTATAAATTCTGTCTGCTGCCATCTATTTGGAGTGGCTGGATTATGAGCAATTCCCATACCTTCTGTTTTTTTGATGTGCTTTGTCTATGATTTGTGAGCAGTACCACAATAGGGAGTCTTCAAAAACTTTTTCTGCATACTACAGGAACACAGCTTTCATTATAGTTTGCTTACTCTTATTCTGCAATATTAAGTGTAATTGTTATTTTTTTTTTTATATTTCCACAACCCTAAAAGCAGATTTTTTTTTCCATTCCTTTCAAAACAATGTACAAAATATTGAATATCTTTAATTATACAAAATGAAAGTAAAAAGATACAAATCAAAATCAAGTAGTATTTATTTACATTTTATTCTTTTAACATTTACTTGATACAAATAACATTTAAAGTACAGTTACTGACACAAGAAAACACTTAAGCAGCAGGTCATTTTATACATGTATTTCTAACCAGAACAGAACCAGAGCTTTGTACATGGTTGGCATAACTCACTAAGGTTAAGGATAATATTCTCTGGCTCACAACATAAAAAGATATCCCTTGGTGATGGGGAGCCATAGGTTAGATTTTTTTCTTTTCTTTAAGATATTGCAATTTAAAACAAACTAGTAAACGCTAGGTCTGAAATCTGCAATTTATTTTCAAGACAAAAATAAATAAAAGTACCGGTATCTATATGCATAAGGGGGGAAAAAAACAAAAAGGTTCTTCCACAGTCTTGTAGCCAGTAAATTCACCACTATAGAAAAATAATTTGAGAAAAGAAACAATAAAACAAGCCAGTGAATCCATGTTTTCAATGATCTCAGGCAGGTATTTACAGAACAGTCTTCTCTTCATTTGTAGGCAGCTTATAAATAAAACTCATTTCCGAATCACTATCCCCATTAGTGTCCACAAACAGTATTTTAAAACTGTAGGAGGGGATAATCCAGTTCCACATTTTCTTTGTTCATTGCAGGACTCAGCTTAATAAGAGGTGAACTCAGATCAATCAACTTAAATAAAAAGAAAACAAAGAGGTTACTGTAAAGACAAACAGAGGATATATGCATCATATATAGCTGTGACCATAGAATCCTATCCTATAGGTCACATAAAAGGGGTTCTCTATTTTCCTCTCTCTTAATTACCCTATCCAACCCCTGTGAAAGCACAGTAGGAGTGCTGCCCATTGCTTGGCGGCATTGCCCGTTATCGCCCGCTACAGAAAGTTTATACTTCCAAAGTCCTTTACTAGCACATTATTTGTTTTAGATAACAAGATGGTGCAGGGAAAGCTATAACCCATAAATTCCACCAGGTACAAGTATATTAAGGGCAACACATTCCAGGTAGGACAACAGCACGGTATGTAAAGCAACCAACAGTAGTTGTCCCTAGTCATAAGGTCAGGAAGCTGAATTTGCGATAGAAGAGCAACAACTGTTCCATAGATGTCTGGATATGGAATCTAGTTCAATTTCTTTTATATAACACATCTTGCAGTATAGCAGGCTGTGCGCGCATAGGCAAACAGGTGGAAGTGGGAGGGGTTCCAGCTTCCTTGAAACCCCGCTTTCCTTTCAGCCTAGCCAGCTGCAATATAAAGGATGGAATGGGGCTGCTGCAAATGCCCAGTGGCAGCAGAGGTTCCTACCAAGTCTGCTGTATGTGTGTGTCTGTGCTCAATCATCCCAACCAAGAGAATCTGGTAAGTGGTTTACCGTGACCGTTGGGCCTGCATAAGTCTGAAACACTGTATTACATAAACTGCACTTTGTTTGGGGCAGGCTATGACTTGTTTCATACTAATTATGCATCCTTCATGGGCGGTGGCAGTGGCTCTAAAATCAAACATTTGGAAACCCCCATCCAGAAATCCTGTGTTTGTCCCTGGCGTGTAAGTACTAAAAATACAAATTAAGGCTGCAGGGTTTATAAATAATTGAAATGCATATAAAGCATCAGTAATACACCAAAGTATTCTTACCTGCCCAACATAAGCTGGTTTCAGTGGAACAAGCCTCTTATTAACTTCAGGCGTGTTGGAAAGATCTATTAATGGTTGACTATCATTTCCACTAGATGATGGTTTCCTTACTTTGGCATCAGCACTTTCCACTTCAATGTCAATCAGTAAAACCTATGTAGGAAAAAATAAGATTTTACTTACCGGTAAATCTATTTCTCGTAGTCAGCAGTGGATGCTGGGGACTCCGTAAGGACCATGGGGACTAGACTGGCTCCGCAGGAGACACGGGCACTTTAAGAAAGAATTTAGATTCTGGTGTGCTCTGGCTCCTCCCTCTATGTCCCTCCTCCAGACCTCAGTTAGAGAAACTGTGCCCGGAAGAGCTGACAGTACAAGGAAAGGATTTTGGAAATCCAGGGCAAGACTCATACCAGCCACACCGTATAACTTGTGATAAACTTACCCAGTCAACAGTATGAACAACAACAGAGCATCAGTGCAACCCTGATGCAACAATAACATAGCCCTTATTGCAGCAATAACTATATACAAGTATTGCAGAAAAAATTTGCACTTGGGACGGGCACCCAGCATCCACTACGAGAAATAGATTTACCGGTGAGTAAAATCTTATTTTCTCTAACGTCCTAGTGGATGCTGGGGACTCCGTAAGGACCATTGGGATTATACCAAAGCTCCCAAACGGGCGGGAGAGTGCGGATGACTCTGCAGCACCGATTGAGCAAACAATAGGTCCTCCTCAGCTAGGGTATCAAACTTGTAGAACTTCGCAAAAGTGTTTGAACCTGACCAAGTAGCAGCTCGGCATAGTTGTAATGCTGAGACCCCTCGGACAGCCGCCCAAGAAGAGCCCACCTTCCTAGTGGAATGGGCTTTAACTGATTTTGGCAGCGGCAATCCAGCCGCAGAATGAGCCTGCTGAATCGTGTTACAGATCCAGCGAGCAATAGTTTGCTTTGAAGCAGGAGCACCCAGCTTGTTGGATGCATACAGGAGAAACAGTGACTCCGTTTTCCTGACTCTAGCCGTTCTGGCTACATAAAACTTCAAAGCCCTGACCACATCCAGTAACTCGGAATCCTCCGAGTCACGAGTAGCCACAGGCACCACAATAGGTTGGTTCATATGAAAAGATGACACCACTTTTGACAGAAATTGTGGACTGGCCCGCAATTCTGCTCTATCCATATGGAAAACCAGATAGGGGCTTTTATGTGACAAAGCCGCTAATTCTGACACACGCCTAGCCGAAGCCAAGGCTAATAGCATGACCACTTTCCACGTGAGATATTTTAACTCCACCATTTTAAGTGGTTCAAACCAGTGTGATTTCAGGAAACTTAACACCACGTTAAGATCCCAAGGTGCCACTGGAGGCACAAAAGGAGGCTGAATATGCAGCACTCCCTTACAAACGTCTGAACTTCTGGTAGAGAAGCCAACTCTTTTCGAAAGAAAATGGATAGGGCCGAAATCTGGACCTTAATGGAACCCAATTTTAGGCCCAAATTCACTCCTGACTGTAGGAAGTGAAGGAAACGGCCCAGCTGGAATTCCGCTGTAGGAGCATTCCTGGCCTCACACCAAGAAACATATTTTCGCCATATACGGTGATAATGTTTAGCTGTCACGTCCTTCCTAGCCTTTATCCGCGTAGGAATGACCTCGTCCAGAATGCCCTTTTCTGCTAGGATCCGGCGTTCAACCGCCATGCCGTCAAACGCAGCCGCGGTAAGTCTTGGAACAGACAGGGCCCCTGTTGCAAAAGGTCTGTCTTAGAGGAAGAGGCCACGGGTCCTCTATGAGCATCTCTTGCAGATCTGGATACCAGGTCCTTCGTGGCCAATCTGGAACATTGAGGATTGTTCTCACTCCTCTTTTTCTTATTATCCTCAGCACCCTGGGTATGAGAGGAAGAGGAGGAAATAAATAGACCGACTGGAACACCCACGGTGTCACCAGTGCGTCCACAGCTATCGCCTGAGGGTCTCATGACCTGGCGCAATACCTCTGTAGCTTTTTATCATATCCACCTGTGGCAGTTCCCACCGACTTGGAATCTGCGTGACTTCTTGATGAAGTCCCCACTCTCCCGGGTGGAGGTCGTGCCTGCTGAGGAAGTTTGCTTCCCAGTTGTCCACTCCCGGGATGAACACTGCTGACAGTGCGCTTATGTGATTCTCCGCCCAGCGAAGAATTCTGGGGGCTTCTGACTGAATCAGAACCGGTTGGTCGCGAAGCAGGGTCTCCGCTTGACGTAGGGCGTTGTATACAGCCCTTAATTCCAGGATGTTGATGTGAAGGCAAGTCTCCTGATTTACCCACAGAGCTTGGAACTTTTTTCCGTGTGACTGCTCCCCACCCTCGGAGGCTTGCATCCGTGGTCACCAGGATCCAGTCCTGAATGCCGAATCTGCGGCCCTCGAGAAGATGAGCACTCTGCAGCCATCACAGGAGAGACACCCTGGCCCTGGGGGATAGGGTGATTAACCGATGCATCTGAAGATGTGATCCGGACCACTTGTCCAGTAAGTCCCATTGAAAGGTCCTCGCATGGAACCTGCCGAAGGGAATGGCCTCGTATGATGCCACCATCCTTCCCAGGACTCGAGTGCAGTGATGCACTGACACCTGTTTTGGTTTTAATAGGTTCCTGACCAGTGTCATGAGCTCCTGAGCTCTCTCTATGGGGAGATAAACCCTTTTGTCTAGAATCATGCCTAGGAAAGGCAGATGAGCCGTAGGAACCAACTGCGACTTTGGAATATTTAGAATCCAGCCGTGTTGCCATTACACTTCCAGAGAAAGTGATACGCTGTTCAGCAACTGCTCTCTTGATCTCGCTTTTATGAGGAGATCGTCCCATTCCATTCGCAGGAGCACCATCATTTCCGCCATTACCTTGGTGAAGATTCTCGGGGCCGTGGAGAGACCAAATGGCAATCTGAAATTGGTAATGACAATCCTGTACCGCAAATCTGAGGTACGCCTGATGAGGTGGATAAACGGGGACATGAAGGTATGCATCCTTTATGTCCAGAGACACCATAAAATCTCCCCCTTTCAGGCTTGCTATGACCGCTCTTAGCGATTCCATCTTGAACTTGAACCCTTTCAGGTATATGTTCAGGGATTTTAAATTCAATATGGGTCTGACCGAACCGTCCGGTTTCGGGACTACAACATGGTCGAATAATAACCCCCTCCTTGCTGAAGGAGGTGAACCTTGACCACCACCTGTTGAAGATACAATTTGTGAATTGCAGTTAACACTATTTCCCTCTCGTGGGGGAAAGCCGGCAGGGCCGTCGGTGAGGGGGCATCTCCTCAAAGTCCAGCATGTATCCCTGAGACACAATATTGCCCAGGGATCCAACAGGGAGTGAACCCACTTGTGGCTGAAATTACGAAGACGTGCCCCCACCGGGCCTAGCTCCGCCTGTGGAGCCCCAGCGACATGCGGTGGATTTTGTAGAGGCCGGGGAGGACTTCTGTTCCTGGGAACTAGCTGTGTTGTGCAGCTTCTTTCCTCTGCCCCTGCCTCTGGCAAGAAAGGACGTACCTCGGACTTTCTTGTTTCTTTGTGATCGAAAGGCTGCATTTGATAATGTCGTGCTTTTCTAGGCTGTGCAGGAATATAAGGCAAAAGATCAGAATTACCAGCCATAGCTGTGGAGATCAGGTCCGAGATCCCTTGTCCACACAATCCTCAGCCTTCCATATGCCTCTTAAGTCGGCATCACCTGTCCATTGCATATCTACAGGACACGTCAAGCAGAAATCGACATAGCGTTGACTCTAGAACCCAGTAGACTAATGCCTTTTTGGGCATGTATATATATATATATATATATATATATATATATATATATATATATATCTTAAGACAGCATCTTTAATATATATATATATATATATATATATATATCTATCTATATCTCTATCTATCTACATACATACACACACACTAGGGTCTCAATCTCTGCTGATAAGGTACCTGTCCACGCTGCTACAGCGCTATAAACCCATGCCGACACAATCGCCGGTCTGAGTAGTGTACCAGAATGTGCACGCTATCTGCAGGATCTCTGAGGATAGCTGTTAAGTCAGGGCTACCTTTTGGGCAAACGTGACACCCTAGGGGAAGATTCCCATCGTATCCTGGCCCTAGTAGGGGAAGGATACTCCCTGAGAATTCTTTGTGGGAAACTGCAGTCTCTTGTCTGGAGATTCCCGCTCTTTTTCATCATGAGAGGAGGGAAATTTACCTCAGCTTTCTTCCCCTTAAACATGTGTACCCTTGTGTCAGGGACAGATGAGTCATCAGTGATATGCAAATCATCTTTTATTACAATAATCATATATTGAATACTTTCCTGCCATTTTGGCTGTAAATTTGCATTATCGTAGTCGACACTGGAGTCAGACTCCGTGTCGATATCAGTGTCTATTATTTTGGATAGTGAGCATTGAGAGACTCTGAAGGTCTCTGCGATATAGGGACAGACATGGGTAGATTCCCTGTCTGTTCTCTAATCTATTGTGCAATAAATTCACCTTAGCACTTAATTACACATATCCAAACAGGTGTCGGCGTTGTCGACAGACACCCCTCACACACATATTTGCTCCATCTCCTCCTTAGGGGAGCCTTTTACCTCAGACATGTCGACACACACGTACCGACACACCACACACTCAGGGAATGCTCATCTGAAGACAATTCCCCCACAAGGCCCTTTGGAGAGACAGAGAGAGTATGCTAGCACACACCCCAGCGCTATAAACCCAGGAATAACACTAACTTAATGTTGACCCGGTAGCTGCTGTTTATAATGATTTTTGCGCCTAATTATGTGCCCCCCCTCTCTTTTTACCCTCTTCTACCGTGTATCTGCAGGGGAGAGGCTGGGGAGCTTCCTCTCAGCGGTGCTGTGGAGAAAAACATGGCGCTGGTGAGTGCTGAGGAAGAAGCCCCGCCCCCTCGACGGCGGACTTCTGTCCTGCTTAAATATACATTTTCTTGGCGGGGGCTCATACATATATACAGTGCCCCACTGTATATATGCTAAACTTTTGCCAAAGAGGTCCCAATTGCTGCCCAGGGAGCACCCCCCTGCGCCCTGCACCGTTACAGTGACCGGAGTATGTGAGGTGTGTGTGGGAGCAATGGCGCACAGCTGCAGTGCTGTGCGTTACCTCAGTGAAGACTGGAGTCTTCTGCCGCCGATTTTGAAGTCTTCTTGCTTCTTATGCTCACCCGGCTTCTGTCTTACGGCTCTGCGAGGGGGACGGCGGCGCGGCTCTGGGATCGGACGACGAGGGTGAGATCCTGTGTACGATCCCTCTGGAGCTAATGGTGTCCAGTAGCCTAAGAAGCAGGACCTATCTTCAGAGAGTAGGGCTGCTTCTCTCCCCTCTGTCCCACGATGCAGGGAGTCTATTGCCAGCTGAGCTCCCTGAAAATAAAAAACCTAACAAAATACTTTCTTACAGCAAGCTCAGGAGAGCTCACTGGACAGCACCCAGCTCGTCCGGGCACAGACTCAAACTGAGGTATGGAGGAGGGACATAGAGGGAGGAGCCAGAGCACACCAGAATCTAAATTCTTTCTTAAAGTGCCCATGTCTCCTGCGGAGCCCGTCTATTCCCCATGGTCCTTACGGAGTCCCCAGCATCCACTAGGACGTTAGAGAAATAATAATTTGGGAACCACTGGCATAAGCAATCACTTTACTTTTTGGACTTTTCATGGAGCCTGCATGATTTTCTTCATATATTGCTGCTATAAGATCATACTTTTTGCAGAATTGATAAATATGTCTCTTAATCTTTTCTTTATCAAGCAATGACTACAATAATAAAGTTTCTCTGCATCTTAGCGACCTGGCTGACCACTGCTTATTGTGAGCTACAAGATACAGAGAATTGTCAGATCATAGAATAAGCAGTCTTTACTAGCCATATGCAGTATGTACATAAACTGAACAGTCGATGCATTGCAAGCAAAGTAGAGAAACACGTGACTCTAGTAGAGCATTGTGGGGGGTGAGGGAGGATTACCTCAGATTGTAGAGAATCAGACTTTGACTGTTGCTTCTCGCTTTGTGCAACAGAGACGGTTTTATTTTCTGGGGAGAAGTTTAAGGAACAGCAAATGGCAGACACCGCACTGTCGGCTTCACAAGGCGACGATGGAGGGACCTTGGTCTTTGTTTCTACAAACTCCGCAGGCCTGCAAGTAGATTGCATATCATTACAGATTAAATTGATCTAGAAGCTCCTCCTTCCCACCAATGCGTGTCAAAAGGATGTATATTTATTAGCACAAAAATGGGTAAGACTTTTTTTTTTTTTTATATATGCATTTTATAAAAAAAAAAAGATCACAGCAAGTAACAAAACTTGCATGTACACAATAGATATACAAATGAATGACAGGTCCTCCAATATGTAAGCTCAGTATGTAAAGAATTATTTAAATTGATGGAATGAATCTGAGGCATGAAAACGTCGCTTTGCCATAAAGGTCACACGCCTAAGCCATGTCATGTAGTGGATCAGTCACATTAGAAACATCCAGAAAGAGTGCAGAGAGAGGAAGCAGACAATGCCACAAATGTGTTACCTCGCTCTAGGTACAAAACCCCCCCAGAAAATTATTGTATGGGCACCTGCATATCTGGCATACCCAATGCCTGATGAGAGCGATATGTCAGTCCGATCTGCCTATTTTCTTGTACTACCAGAGGACAATGTAGACGTCCCAAAGTTGTCCTCAAGGGAGGGAACACTTCCTGTGCAGTGCGCAGCACTCTACATTGGAAGTGGTCATCCTTGGAAAGGTGTAAGATAGCACTGAAGTAAAGGTTAATTTTTGATTTTGGAAGGGAATCACCAATCAGTTCTCTGTGCCTCACATCCAGGAAGCTTTCTTGGTGCTTAACTGCACCAATGTAAACCTGGCGAAATACAGCAGTAATCCATCTAACAATGGCCGGCTTGCTGGCCTTTCCTATGTAAGAATCATGAGTTAATCTGTATGATGCCCCTCCTTTGTTCTAAGAACAAATTTTAAAAGCCCTGACCACATCTAATGACTGAAGAGAGCCCTCTAGGGAATTATCCTGTGGCAAGGCTGAAACCACAAGTTCCCAATTCATATGGACGTGGAAAAGTAAGCTGGCCTGAAATGATTTTAGTTCTCAAGACAGCCCTAATCCCATGACAAACTCATACCCCTTTTCCACTCTATCACGGGTCGCAGCCGTGTATCGCCTGACACGGCTGCGACCCGTGCTACAGCCCCCTTTCACACAGCGCCCACCAACTCAGCATATTTCCGGGTTGGTGACGCTGCTAGTGACGCGGCAGGGGCGGCGCTGGGAGATCACATGATCTCCCAACGCCGCCCTCCCATACACAGTGAACGGGAGCAGTGTCGAGGCTCCCGTTCACTACACAGCTTACCGGGTTGAACACGTGTTCTACCCGGGTAGGACTCCCGGATCACTTGATCCGGGAATTTGCAGGGGGACCCTTTTCCACTAGGGAAAACCACGGGTAAATGCGCGCCCCCGCGCATTTACCCGTGTTTCAAAAGCTAGTGGAAAAGGGATATAATAAAGGTAACTGGCGGAAAAGAGCTACAACCTCAAACTCTACTTAACATAGATCTAGCTAGGAGAAACAGATTTCCACGTTAACATCATGTCTACTGATGCTAAAGGTTTGAAAAGAAGGTGCTGCAGTGCCCCGAGAACAAAATACATGTACCAGAGAATCACTATGGGGACGTATGGATGCTAAACATGCAGCACTCTTAGCAGGAACATCACTAGATCCGGCATTACATAAAGTTTTATTTTCTTGAACACACAGTGCAGGCACTCGCACCTTCAATCAACTCAGGCGCACAGTCCCGCATGTAGGAAGATAAGCAACCTAGGCAGATGGAGAGAACCTAGGCAGATGGAGAGAGGTATTTCACACAAAGAATAAAAGGTTTCCCACACCCCATGTTCATTCCTAGCAGCTTTACTGGCCTAAGAATTGTCTAAACTACACTGTCCAAGAACTCATTGGCCCTCAAGATTTAGTAATTAGCCAACTGAAGGGGGGATTTCTGGAAGGGACTGTGGCACTGAAGGTAGGGCAACATTAAGCTGTGATGGAGGTTACTCCAACATTTTGTACCTTGCCCATTAGTTACATAGCCTGCATTAACCTCATAATGCAATAGCTCACTTGCAATAAAATATTTTAAAGGAACAAAAACAAAACAAAAAAAAAACGGCATTTTAATACCTACCGGTAAATCCCTCTCTCACAGTCCATAAGGGATACTGGAGTTAACCAAGTATGATGGGGTATAGAAGGGGTCCAAAGGAGCCAGTACACTTTAAATTTCTTCTACTGGGTGTACTGGCTCCTCCCCGCTATGTCCCCTCCAACAGGCAGTTAAGAAAAACAGTGCCCGAAGGAGAAAGGACATACTTGAGAGAAAGAACAGAACGAGTGGTGAGATTCACACATCAGCACACCATAACCTAAAACAACCAAACGGCTGGAACAAACAGCAAGCGCTGAATAGGTAACTTATGTAAAAGAAAAAACCTGCAGACGACAAGTCAACGCACTGAGGCGGGAACCCAATATCCCTTATGGAGTACGAGAAAAAGGAATTTACCGGTAGGTATTAAAATCCTGTTTTCTCTGGCATCCTTAAGGGATACTGGGGTGAACTTAGTACGATGGGGACGTCCCAAAGCATCTAGTATGGGCGGGAACGTGCGCAGACGACTGCAGCACCGCCTGCCTAAACTGGGAATCCTCTTTGGCCAGGGTATCAAACTTGCAGAACTTCACAAAGGTGTTCTTCCCCGACCAGGTAGCAGCTCGGCATAATTGTAAGGCCGAGACTACACGGGCAGCCGCCCAGGAAGATCCCACTGATCTTGTAGAGTGGGCCTTCAGAGACTGTGGAACAGGTAAGTCTGCCAACTCATAGCTCTGTTGGATAGTAAGCCTAAGCCAACGAGCAATGGACTGCTTAGAAGCAGGACAACCAAAACTTCCTGTTCTGGAGTGGATGCAGTAGAGAGAGTGAGACAGGAGCTCCTTTGAATCCGCCGCCATCCACCACTAAAATTGCCGTTCTGCGGCATCTAGACAGGCATCTGTGTCCCCCACAGTGCCCTGCTCCCCGCTGGCGCTATATAGAGCGATTTCTCACACCCTAAATGCCGAGAACTAAAGCAGAATCCAAGACAGAGAAAACAAACAAGGAATCCAAGATGGCCACCACTGAGACACATGTGCAGCTCCCCAGGGATCAGACAGCTGAGGTCTCTAAACAGCCCCTCATCCCCCATGTTATCCAACTCCACCCCTCTCTTGCTGTCCTCAGACTGTGTGCCCAGCTCTGCTCCTGGCAGCCACTTAATGCCACACACTGCTGCTGAAACTCCTATCACTTATGCAGCTATGGTACAAGCTATTAGAGACATCATGCAGCCACTTCTACAGGAACAGGCTGCAGTTTGCACAGGCAGTGCAGCAGGTGAAGCTTCATGTTAAACAATTGGAGACTAACCTGGCAGTCCTGGATAATAGAGTGGGTGCACACTTTCAAGATATTCAATCCTTGAATTCTCACTACCAGATTACAAAAGGACAATTACCATATATGGCATAAAATTGGTTGATCTGGAAAATAGGTCCAGAAGAAACAACTTGAGAATACTTGGTGCACCAGAATCTATTAAAGGGCTAGTGATCTATAGTTTTTTGAAAACTGCCCTTCCTAATCTGCTAGAGATTACTTCTATCTGCACACATTTAGTGATTGAGAGGGCACATAGCATTGGCCCGATCAGAGAAGGGAACTCCCAGCGCCCCCAGGTGGTTATTTTCCGGTGCTTGAATTATGCACATAAAGACGCCATTTGGTTGGCTTCCCGCCGTTTGCGGAACATTGTGTTGGAGGAACATAAATCTAAATTGCTCATTTTCCAAGACTATTCAGCAGAGGTCACTAAAGCCAGGAAGGCTTTTTCACCAGTGTGCACTCAGCTTATCAAGGAGGGAAGGAAATTTGCACTTTTATTTCCAGCTAGGATACGTATTTTTGATGGTATATCTTCAATGGACTTCAACACTGCCGTGCACGTGGAAGCATATATACGTGGCAGGCAAAGTCCGAACAAGAACGGTTCGCATGATGAAAGGGAGGATGCCGATAATCAATTATCTTTAACCGTCATCTATTAGGAAGGGCAGTCCGCCCTATAGGACGTCTTCTGATTTATATTTGCTGTGTCTCGGATGAGTGAGCTTGCACTAACTGCAAATTTAGGCAAGACGCGTAATGTATTGCGAGATGCCACTTGGTTGGTTGGTTGGTTGGTGTGTGTTTTCTCTTTCCCTTTACAGGACCCCCCCTGAACTTTCTTGTGGATTACTTGCCAGATTTATGTCTGAACGGATTGCAAGGACTGTGAATGGTATCCTCAAACGATGTGTATACATATATTGCTCTGTGATCTGGTTAATATGCAATTCACTTTGCTGACCTAACTTTTATTTTATCTTTATATATAATTTTTATTTTATTTTTTATAATATTCAGTTATGAAGCTTGGTGTTTTCAAGAGCTTCTGTTACACACATTATATATATATATATATATATATATATATATATATATATATATATATATAAAAATAATGACTTTGCATCCCAGACTTGTATCTGTTGTTTTATTCCACGCCGTGAGTGCCGCCTGCATGATGGATGGATGGATAGATAGATCTATCTCAGGTTTTTTTTTTATATTTGTTATACAACGAGAGTTATGTCTTAGGAGTTTGGCACTGTTGCGCTATTGGGGTTTATATTTTTTAGTACTCTTTAATATCGGAAGGGCTGCGGAGGCAAGGAAATTCCACGGTTTAATGTTATGCTAAAGTTTGATTGATTTCTGGGTTAATCTATTGGAAGTCAATTTTATAATGAAGAAGGAGCTTTGTAGCTGTGTGTGGATGTATGTTTTTGTGACTATTGTTTTGATTTGCATAAAGTGTATTATTCTTTTCCCTTTTGTGTCTCGTCTTGTGCTCCCCTTTTGGGGTGTTTTACGATTTTGTATTTTTATTATGTGCTTCCTAGGCTGACATGCGCTGCATGCTGTGGTATTTGCATAGGACCCCTTCCATTAGACTATGACCAATATAGCTGTGGGCACCTGGAATGTGGGGGGTATCAGTTCTCCAACAAAACGAAAGAAGGTTTTATTACACCTACAGAAGAAGAGGTTTGATGTCGCCTACATACAAGAATCTCATCTGATGCCTGTAGAAGTAGTTAAGCTTAACATGTTAGGATGGGCGGTGGCCACCTCCTCATCATACTCTTCGAAAGCACGGGGAGTGGTCATCTTGGTCCGTAAGACTTTTCCGTTGGAGATTCACTCAGTATTAAATGATCCTCAGGGCAGTTATGTTCTAGCGGATGTCACCTTGGGTGCGTCACGGTTTATACTCTAATATTTACGCCCCTAATGGCTATTCTAAACAATTCTTTTTGCACATAACGCGTAAACTGATTGGTCGTACAGATGTCCCAATTATACAGAGTGGAGATTTTAATATAGTGGTGTCTCCAGCGATGGACAAAAGGTCCCTTCCCCCTCAATGCCTTCTCTGCCGAGAGTAGGCATTAAATATATGTGTACTCAGCTAGAATTAATTGATGTATGGCGGGCCTGTTACCCCCTGGAGAGAGAATATACTTGTCTCTCTGCAACTCACAATACATTCTCTCGGATTGACTATATGTTCTTGTCAGAGGCCTTTTTCCCTAAAGTTATTGATTCCAAAATTGAGGTCATTTGTTTATCTGACCACGCTTTATGTTGGATGAGAATTGCTACTAATAGTGATAAAGGACAGATACGCTCTTGGCTTATTTCCTCACACTTAGCCAATTCCCTTCAATTTCGTAACATGCTTAATGCCGCATGGATGGATTATGCACACCATAATTTGACTAGTGATTCAACTGACCCTGCTGTATATTGGCAAGCATCTAAACCCGTACTGCGGGGGCATATGATGTCTTATAGTAAAAAAAAATAAGAATTTACTCACCGGTAATTCTATTTCTCGTAGTCCGTAGTGGATGCTGGGACTCCGTAAGGACCATTGGGAATAGCGGCTCCGCAGGAGACTGGGCACAACTAAAAGAAAGCTTTAGACTAACTGGTGTGCACTGGCTCCTCCCACTGTGACCCTCCTCCAGACTTCAGTTAGGATACTGTGCCCGGAAGAGCTGACACAATAAGGAAGGATTTTGAATCCCGGGTAAGACTCATACCAGCCACACCAATCACACCGTATAACTCGTGATACAATACCCAGTTAACAGTATAATAACAACTGAGCCTCTCAACAGATGGCTCAACAATAACCCTTTAGTTAAACAATAACTATATACAAGTATTGCAGACAATCCGCACTTGGGATGGGCGCCCAGCATCCACTACGGACTACGAGAAATAGAATTACCGGTGAGTAAATTCTTATTTTCTCTGACGTCCTAAGTGGATGCTGGGACTCCGTAAGGACCATGGGGATTATACCAAAGCTCCTAAACGGGCGGGAGAGTGCGGATGACTCTGCAGCACCGAATGGGCAAACTCTAGGTCCTCCTCAGCCAGGGTGTCAAACTTGTAAAATTTAGCAAACGTATGTGACCCCGACCAAGTAGCTGCTCGGCAAAGTTGAAGAGCCGAGACCCCTCGGGCAGCCGC
This sequence comes from Pseudophryne corroboree, assembly GCF_028390025.1. Classification (NCBI taxonomy): domain Eukaryota; kingdom Metazoa; phylum Chordata; class Amphibia; order Anura; family Myobatrachidae; genus Pseudophryne; species Pseudophryne corroboree. The sequence goes on along the minus strand of NC_086449.1, from coordinate 441,529,570 downwards.
CCAAGAAGAGCCCACCTTCCTCGTGGAATGGGCTTTTACCGATTTAGGATGCGGCAGTCCAGCCGCAGAATGTGCAAGCTGAATCGTACTACAGATCCAGCGAGCAATAGTCTGCTTTGAAGCAGGTGCACCCAACTTGTGGGGCGCATACAGGATGAATAGAGAGTCAGTCTTTCTGACTCCAGCTGTCCTGGAAACATAAATTTTCAGGGCCCTGACTACGTCCAACAACTTGGAAGCCTCCAAGTCTTTAGTAGCCGCAGGCACCACGATAGGCTGGTTCAGATGAAAGGCTGATACCACCTTAGGGAGAAATTGGGGACGAGTCCTCAATTCTGCCCTATCCATATGGAAAATCAGATAAGGGCTTTTACATGACAAAGCCGCCAATTCTGATACACGCCTGGCCGAAGCCAAGGCCAACAACATGACCACTTTCCACGTGAGATACTTCAATTCCACGGTTTTAAGTGGCTCAAACCAATGTGACTTTAGGAAATCCAACACCACGTTGAGATCCCAAGGTGCCACTGGAGGCACAAAAGGGGGCTGAATATGCAGCACTCCCTTAACAAAAGTCTGAACTTCAGGTAGTGAAGCCAGTTCTCTCTGGAAGAAAATCGACAGAGCCGAAATCTGGACCTTAATGGAACCCAATTTTAGGCCCATAGTCACCCCTGACTGTAAGAAGTGCAGGAAACGGCCCAGCTGAAATTCCTCCGTTGGGGCCTTCCTGGCCTCACACCACGCAACATATTTTCGCCATATGCAGTGATAATGGTTCGCGGTTACTTCCTTCCTAGCTTTAATCAGCGTAGGAATGACTTCCTCCGGAATACCCTTTTTCTTCAGGATCCGGTGTTCAACCGCCATGCCGTCAAACGCAGCAAGTCTTGGAACAGACAGGGCCCCTGCTGCAGCAGGTCCTGTCTGAGCGGCAGAGGCCATGGGTCCTCTGAGATAATTTCTTGAAGATCCGGGTACCAAGCTCTTCTTGGCCAATCCGGAACAATGAGTATAGTTCTTACTCCTCTTCTCCTTATTATCCTCAGTACCTTTGGTATGAGAGGAAGAGTAGGGAACACATAAACCGACCGGTACACCCACGGTGTCACTAGAGCGTCCACAGCTATCGCCTGCGGGTCTCTTGACCTGGCGCAATATCTTTCTAGCTTTTTGTTTAGGCGGGACGCCATCATGTCCACCTGTGGTCTTTCCCAACGGTTTACAATCAGTTGGAAGACTTCTGGATGAAGTCCCCACTCTCCCGGGTGGAGGTCGTGCCTGCTGAGGAAGTCTGCTTCCCAGTTGTCCACTCCCAGAATGAACACTGCTGACAGTGCTAACACGTGATTTTCCGCCCATCGGAGAATCCTTGTGGCTTCTGCCATCGCCGTCCTGCTTCTCGTGCCGCCCTGTCGGTTTACATGGGCGACTGCCGTGATGTTGTCTGACTGGATCAGTACCGGCTGGTTTTGAAGCAGGGGTTTTGCCTGACTTAGGGCATTGTAAATGGCCCTCAGTTCCAGAATATTTATGTGTACCGAAGTCTCCTGACTTGACCATAGTCCTTTGAAGTTTCTTCCCTGTGTGACTGCCCCCCAGCCTCGAAGGCTGGCATCCGTGGTCACCAGGACCCAGTCCTGTGTGCCGAATCTGCGGCCCTCCTGAAGATGAGCACTTTGCAGCCACCACAGCAGAGACACCCTGGTCCTTGGAGACAGGGTTATCAGCCGATGCATCTGAAGATGCGATCCGGACCACTTGTCCAACAGGTCCCACTGAAAGGTTCTTGCATGGAACCTGCCGAAAGGAATTGCTTCGTATGAAGCTACCATCTTTCCCAGGATCCGCGTGCACCTGTTTTGGTTTTAGGAGGCCTCTGACTAGAGATGACAACTCCTTGGCCTTCTCCTCCGGGAGAAACACTTTTTTCTGTTCTGTGTCCAGAACCATCCCCAGGAACAGTAGACGTGTCGTAGGGACCAGCTGTGACTTTGGAATATTTAGAATCCAGCCGTGCTGTTGTAGCACCTCCCGAGATAGTGCTACCCCGACTAACAACTGCTCCCTGGACCTCGCCTTTATCAGGAGATCGTCCAAGTACGGGATAATTAAAACTCCCTTCTTCCGAAGGAGTATCATCATTTCGGCCATTACCTTGGTAAAGACCCTCGGAGCCGTGGATAGACCGAACGGCAACGTCTGGAATTGGTAATGACAATCCTGTACCACAAATCTGAGGTACTCCTGGTGAGGATGGTAAATGGGGACATGCAGGTAAGCATCCTTGATGTCCAGTGATACCATGTAATCCCCCTCGTCCAGGCTTGCAATAACCGCCCTGAGCGATTCCATCTTGAACTTGAATTTTTTTATATATGTGTTCAAGGATTTCAAATTTAAAATGGGTCTCACCGAACCGTCCGATTTCGGTACCACAAACAGTGTGGAATAGTAACCCCGTCCTTGTTGAAGTAGGGGCACCTTTACTATCACCTGCTGGGAATACAGCTTGTGAATTGCCTCTATCACTGCCTCCCTGCCTGAGGGAGTTGTTGGCAAGGCAGATTTGAGGAAACGGCGGGGGGGAGACGTCTCGAATTCCAGCTTGTACCCGAGATACTACTTGAAAGATCCAGGGATCCACCCGTGAGCGAGCCCACTGATCGCTGAAATTTTTGAGACGGGCCCCCACCGTACCTGGCTCCGCCTGTGGAGCCCCAGCGTCATGCGGTGGACTTAGAGGAAGCGGGGGAGAACTTTTGCTCCTGGGAACTGGCTGTATGCTGCAGCTTTTTCCCTCTACCTCTGCCTCTGGGCAGAAAGGACGCGCCTTTAACCCGCTTGCCCTTATGGGGCCGAAAGGACTGTACCTGATAATACGGTGCTTTCTTTGGCTGTGAGGGAACATGGGGTAAAAATGCAGACTTCCCAGCAGTTGCTGTGGAAACTAGGTCCGAGAGACCATCCCCGAACAACTCCTCACCTTTATAAGGCAAAACTTCCATGTGCCTTTTTGAGTCTGCATCACCTGTCCACTGCAGAGTCCATAACCCTCTCCTGGCAGAAATGGACATTGCACTTATTTTAGATGCCAGCCGGCAAATATCCCTCTGTGCATCTCTCATGTATAAGACTGCGTCTTTAAATATGCTCTACGGTTAGCAATATAGTGTCCCTGTCTAGGGTATCAATATTTTCAGACAGGGAATCTGACCACGCAGCAGCAGCACTGCACATCCATGCTGAAGCAATAGCTGGTCTCAGTATAATACCTGTGTGTGTATATACAGACTTCAGGATAGCCTCCTGCTTTCTATCAGCAGGTTCCTTTAGGGCGGCCGTATCCGGAGACGGTAGTGCCACCTTCTTTGACAAGCGTGTAAGCGCTTTATCCACCCTAGGGGATGTTTCCCAACGTGACCTATCCTCTGGCGGAAAAGGGTACGTCATTAGTAACCTTTTAGAAATTACTAGTTTCTTATCGGGGGAAGCCCACGCTTCTTCACACACTTCATTTAACTCCTCAGATGGAGGAAAAACTACTGGTAGTTTTTTCTCTCCAAACATACTACCCTTTTTTGTGGTACTGGGGGTAACATCAGAAATGTGCAACACATTTTTCATTGCCTCAATCATGTAACGTGTGGCCCTATTGGAAGTTACATTAGTCTCATAGTCGTCGACACTGGAGTCAGTATCCGTGTCGACATCTGTGTCTGCCATCTGAGGTAGCGGGCGTTTTAGAGCCCCTGATGGCTTTTGAGACGCCTGGGCAGGCACAGGCTGAGAAGCCGGCTGTCCCATATTTGGTATGTCGTCAAACCTTTTATGTAAGGAGTCGACACTGTCACGTAGTTCCTTCCACATAACCATCCACTCAGGTGTCGGCCCCGCAGGGGGAGACATCACATTTATAGGCATCTGCTCCGCCTCCACATAAGCCTCCTCATCAAACATGTCGACACAGCCGTACCGACACACCGCATACACACAGGGAATGCTCCGACAGAGGACAGGACCCCACAAAGCCCTTTGGGGAGACAGAGAGAGAGTATGCCAGCACACACCAGAGCGCTATATAACACAGGGATCCCACTATAAATGAGTGTTTTTTCCCTTATAGCTGCTTATATTATATATACTGCGCCTAAATTTAGTGCCCCCCCTCTCTTTTTTACCCTTATGTAGCTTGACACTGCAGGGGAGAGCCAGGGAGCGTCCTTCCAGCGGAGCTGTGAGGGAAAAATGGCGCCAGTGTGCTGAGGGAGATAGCCCCGCCCCTTTTCCGGCGGACTTCTCCCGCTTTTTCTGGAATTCTGGCAGGGGTATTTTTACACCTATATAGCCTTCCTGACTATATATGGTGTAGATTTGCCAGCCAAGGTGTATTATATTGCCCTCAGGGCGCCCCCCCCCCCCCCCCCAGCGCCCTGCACCCATCAGTGACCGGAGTGTGAGGTGTGCATGAGGAGCAATGGCGCACAGCTGCAGTGCTGTGCGCTACCTTGTTGAAGACAGAAGTCTTCTGCCGCCGATTTTCCGGAACACTTCTTGCTTCTGGCTCTGTAAGGGGGCCGGCGGCGCGGCTCCGGGACCGAACGATCAAGGTCGGGTCCTGTGTTCGATCCCTCTGGAGCTAATGGTGTCCAGTAGCCTAAGAAGCCCAAGCTATCTCCAGTCAGGTAGGTTCGCTTCTTCTCCCCTTAGTCCCTCGCTGCAGTGAGTCTGTTGCCAGCAGATCTCACTGTAAAATAAAAAACCTAAAATATACTTTCTTTCTAGGAGCTCAGGAGAGCCCCTAGTGTGCATCCAGCTCAGCCGGGCACAAGATTCTAACTGAAGTCTGGAGGAGGGTCATAGTGGGAGGAGTCAGTGCACACCAGTTAGTCTAAAGCTTTCTTTTAGTTGTGCCCAGTCTCCTGCGGAGCCGCTATTCCCCATGGTCCTTACGGAGTCCCAGCATCCACTTAGGACGTCAGAGAAAAGGGACAAAGAATAGAACGCTATATATCTGGAAACACAGGTTGCCCTTACTCAGGCATATCAAGACTTTAAGGCACATCCATCCCCAGGGACTAGGGCTAAATATGTCAAGTTTAAGGGGCTGCTTGACACTGCTTTGTCACAGATGGAAGCCAAATATACCTTTTTTTAAGGACTGCCGCATATATAGATACGGGAATAAGTCTCGAAAATTGCTGTCTCGGCTACTGAAAGGTAGCCATCCTCCAGTGACCATTAAAGCTCCGAGACTCCCAGACGGATCTAGGATCCGAGCCAACACTAAAATTACGGAGACCTTACAGGCATTTTATTCTGATCTATATTCTGCCCAAGAAATCAATATTGATAATAAAACGGAGTTATGGTCTAATGTCGCCCTCCCACAAATGTCAGAGGATCATTGTAACTCTTTAATGGTTCCTATAACAGAGGAGGAGGTATTACAGGGAATACAAAATTTGAAATCTGGAAAGGCCCCTGGCCCAGATGGCCTATCAAATGAATTTTTACAAAATATTGGCCAATAAAATATGTAAACCCCTTGCTAGGTTGTACAACTCCTTTCTCAAGGGTGCGGCCTTGCCACAATATTTTAATTCAGTAGTTAAGGTTCTCCCGAAGACGGGCCGGGACCCTGAGTTGCCCAGTTCATACCGTCCCATATCCCTACTGAACACGGACTATAAGCTTTTTACTAAATTTATAGCTGACAGGTTAAAAGTTATTGTTCCAAGTGTGGTCAATAGTGACCAAACGGGCTTTATTTGGCGCAGACAATCAATGGGGAATATCAGGAAAGTATTGGCAAGTGATGGGGGGGTTGAAGTCCTTTGGGACCTCAGACACCAACGTGTTATTGTCATTGGATGCCGAAAAGGCTTTTGATCTCGTTACCTGGGATCATCTTTTTGAAATATTGCAGAGGTTTGGGGCCCTGGAGGACTTTGTTGCTCTTCTGGCTAAATTATACACAGCCCCGCTGACCCAGGTACTGGGCAATGGGATGCTTTCTCCACCTTTTTTGATTTATAGTGGTACACAGCAGGGCTGTCCCGTCTCCCCTTCTTTTCGCACTAGCCCTTGAACCACTGGCAATTGCATTACGGAACTCACCCCTTTTCTCAGGAATTAGGTTAAGGGATGTTACTGTCAAATTAGCACTATGGGGTACATTTACTAAGCAGTGATAAAAGCGGAGAAGTGAGCCAGTGGAGAAATTTCCCCATCAACCAATCAGCAGCTCTGTATCATTTTATAGTATTCAAATTGTAGATGTTACTTCAGTGCTGATTGGTTGCCATGAGCAACTTCTCCACTGGCTCACTTCTCAGCTCTGATCACTGCTTAGTAAATGTACCCCTATATGAAGATGACATGCTTTTGTTTATTTCCAACCCCAATGTTTCTATTCCTGCAATAGTATCACTGATTGAACAGTTTGGATTCTTTGCAGGATATAGAATTAATATTAATAAGTCAGAACTACTCCCGTTATCAGGGGATGGGTCTTTGTTTAGTTCCCACCCGATATCGCGTTTCACTGTAGTCCGTAATCATCTTAAATATTTTGGTATATGTATCCCTATTTCCTTATGTGACCTACACTTGGTGAACTTTGGCCCCATCCTGGCTTCCATAACTAAACTTTTGTCCAATTGGGAAACACTTCCCTTGTCTTTAATATGACGCGCGGACGTTATTAGAGGAGCAGCCTTTCCTAAACGGTCGTATTTGCTTTTGATGCTTCCAATTTCTCTTTCTAAAAAAATAGGATTTTAATACCTACCGGTATATCCTTTTCTCTTAGTCCGTAGAGGATGCTAGGGACTCCAAAAGGACCATGGGGTATAGACGGGATCCGCAGGAGACATGGGCACTTTAAGACTTTAAATGGGCGTGAACTGGCTCCTCCCTCTATGACCCTCCTCCAGACCTCAGTTATAGGAACTGTGCAAAGAGGAGACGGACATTTAGAGGAAAAGGATTTTGTTAAACTAAGGGTGAGATACCTACCAGTTCACACCACCACACACCGTACAACATGGCCTGTACTACAACCGGTTAACAGCGTGAACCAAAGCGATCAGCAACAGGCTGACCTTAACCAAACACAACCTTTGTGTAACATAAGCAATAACCATTAACAAGTACTACAGATAGAGTCCGCACTGGGACGGGCGCCCAGCATCCTCTACGGACTAAGAGAAAAGTATTTACCGGTAGGTATTAAAATCCTATTTTCGCCTTCGTCCTAGAGGATGCTGGGGACTCCAAAAGGACCATGGGGTTTATACCAAAGCTCCAGACCGGGCGGGAGAGTGCGGATGACTCTGCAGCACAGATGAGGTCCTCATCAGCTAGGGTATCAAAGTGTTTGAACCCGACCAAGTAGCTGCTCGGCAAAGTTGTAACGCCGAGACACCCCGGGCAGCCGCCCAAGACGAGCCCACCTTCCTAGTGGAATGGGCCTTCTCAGAATTCGGTAACGGCAATCCAGCCGTAGAATGGGCATGCTGAATCGTATTACAGATCCAGCGTGCAATAGTCTGCTTAGAAGCAGAAGCCCCAACCTTGTTGGAAGCATATAGGACAAACAGCGCCTCTGTTTTCCTAATACGAGCCGTTCTGGCTACATAAATGTTCAAAGCTCTGACCACATCGAGAGACTTAGAAACAGCCAAGGCTTCAGTAGCCACAGGTACCACAATAGGTTGGTTCATGTGAAACGAAGAAACCACCTTTGGGAGAAATTGTTGACGAGTCCTCAATTCCGCTCTATCAGCATGGAAAACAAAGTAGGGGCTTTTGTGAGACAAAACCGCCAACTCTGACACCCGCCTAGCGGACGCCAAGGCCAATAGCATGACCACTTTCCAAGTGAGAAATTTCAACTCAACCTTTTGTAAAAGGTTCAAACCAATGTGACGTCAGGAACTGTAACACCACGTTAAGGTCCCATGGTGCCACCGGGGGCACAAATGGAGGCTGGATGTGCAGTACTCCCTTCACGAAAGTCTGTACTACTGGAAGCGAGGCCAATTCCTTTTGAAAGAAAATAGATAAGGCGGAAATCTGCACTTTAATGGAGCCTAACTTTAGGCCTGCATCAACCCCAGCTTGCAAAAAATGGAGAAAACAACCCAGCTGAAATTCTTCCGTAGGCGCCTTCTTGGATTCGCACCAAGCCACATATTTTCTCCAAATACGGTGGTAATGCCTCACCGTTACCTCCTTTCTAGCTTTCAGTAGAGTCGGGATGACCTCTCCGGGAATACCCTTTCGAGCTAGGATTTGGCATTCAACCGCCATGCCGTCAAACGCAACCGCAGTAAGTCTTGGAACACGCACAGCCCTTGCTGTAATAGATCCTCTCTTAGAGGAAGAGGCCAGGGATCTCCTATGAGTAATTCCTGAAGATCCGGATACCAGGCCCTCCGTGGCCAATCTGGAACAACGAGTATCGCCTGATCTCTTGTTCTTCTTATGATCCTTAACACCTTTGGGATGAGTGGAAGTGGAGGGAACACATAGACCGACTGAAACACCCACGGTGTCACTAGTGCGTCCACTGCTATTGCTCGAGGGTCCCTCGACCTGGAACAATATGTCTGAAGCTTCTTGTGGAGGCGAGACACCATGTCTATTTGAGGAAGTCCCCAACGACTTGTCACTTCTGCAAAGACCTCTCGATGAAGACCCCACTCTCCTGGATGGAGATCGTGTCTGCTGAGGAAGTCCGCTTCCCAGTTGTCCACGCCTGGAATGAAGACCGCTGACAGAGCGCTTGCATGCTTTTCCGCCCAGCGAAGAAACCTTGTGGTCTCCGCCATCGCCGCTCTGCTCCTTGTTCCGCCCTGGCGGTTTATGTGCGCCACCGCTGTTATGTTGTACGACTGTATCAGGACGGGTAGGCCGCGAAGGAGATGTGCTGCTTGTAGAAAAGCCTTTGTAAATGGCCCTTAATTCCAGAATGTTTATGTGCAGACAAGCTTCTTGCCTGGACCATTTCCCCTGGAAATTTCCCCCCTGCGTAACTGCTCCCCAACCTCGGAGACTCGCATCCGTGGTTACCAGGACCCAATCCTGGATCCCGAACCTGCAACCCTCTAGAAGGTGAGAACTTTGGAGCCACCACAGGAGAGAAATCCTGGCCCTGGGGGACAGGCTTATCCTCCGGTGTATGTGTAGATGGGACCCGGACCACTTGTCCAACAGGTCCCTCTGAAAAGTTCTGGCATGAAACCTGCCAAACGGAATGGCCTCATAGGCCGCCACCATTTCCCCCAGCAGTCGAGTGCATTGATGAATCAACACTCTTGCCGGTTTCAGAAGTTCCTTGACCATGTTCTGGATTTCCAGAGCTTTTTCCAACGGGAGAAAAACTCTCTGTAGATCCGTGTCCAGAATCATGCCCAAGAACGACAGCCATGTTGTCGGAATCAACTGTGACTTTGGCAAATTTAGGAGCCAGCCATGTTGCTGCAGAACTGTCAGGGAGAGCGCAACTTTTTTTAGTAACTGCTCCTGTGATCTCGCCTTTATCAGGAGATCGTCCAAGTATGGGATAATTGTGACCCCTTGCTTGCGTAGGAGCACCATCATTTCCGCCATTACCTTAGCGAAAATCCTCGGGGCCGTGGAAAGACCAAACGGCAACGTCTGAAATTGGTAGTGACAATCCTGAACAGCGAACCTCAGGTACGACTGATATGGAAGATATATGGGAACATGTAGGTAATCATCCTTTATGTCGACTGACACCATAAAATCCCCCCCCCCCCCTCCAGACTGGAGATCACTGTTCGGAGAGACTCCATCTTGAATTTGAAACTTTCCAAATACAGATTAAGTTCAGAATCGGTCTGACCGAGCCATCCGGCTTCGGGACCACAAACACGCTTGAATAAAACCCTTCTCCCTGTTGTGACGGGGGTACCGCGACAATGACTCGCTGCTGACACAGCTTTTGTATTGCCGCACACACTACCTCTCTTTCCGGAAGAGAAGTTGGCAAGGTCGATTTGAAAAATCGGTGTGGAGGCACGTCTTGAAACTCCAGTTTGTATCCTTGGGTCACAATTTCCAGCACCCAAGGATCGAGGCCCGAGAGAACCCAGACCTGACTGAAGAGCTGAAGACGTGCCCCCCACCACTGCGGACTCCCGCAGGGGAGCCCCAGCGTCATGCGGTGGATTTGGCAGAAGCCGGGGAGGACTTCTGCTCCTGGGAGCCTGCCCCAGCCGGCGATCTTTTTCCTTTTCCCTTACCTCTTGCCGCAAGGAAGGATGACCCACGTCCTTTCCGGAATTTTTGCGACCGAAAGGACTGCATCTTGTATTGAGGCGTTTTCTTTTGCTGTGGAGGGACAAAAGGCAGAAAAGAAGACTTACCCGCGGTAGCTGTAGAAACCAAGTCCGCGAGGCCTTCACCAAACAAGACTCCACCCTTATAGGGCAGAGCCTCCATAGCCTTCTTAGAATCGGCATCACCATTCCATTGATGAGTCCACAACGCCCTCCTAGCCGAGATCGCCATGGCATTGGCCCTTGATCCCAAGAGGCCAATATCCCTCGCAGTCTCCTTTAGATAGACTGCGGCGTCCCTGATATGACCCAGTGTCAACAGCACTCTCTCACTATCCAGGGTGTCCATTTCAGCTGACAAGGTATCTGCCCACTTTTAAATAGCGTTACTCACCCATGCCGCTGCCACGGCCGGCCTGAGCAGCGTACCTGTCGTGACAAATAGATTTCAGGGTAGCTTCCTGCCTACAATCAGCAGGATCCCTTAGGGTGCAATTTTGCATTATAGTCGACACTGGAGTCAGAATCCGTGTCGGTATCAGTGTGATATCTGGGTACATGAACATTTGTGGGACCCCGAAGGGGTCTGAGTGTGTGGCACTAACTCTCCCATGGATTGCCTCCATGCTTGGTTCTGAGACTCGGATTTGTCCAACCTCTTATGCAACAAAGCCACACTTTTATCTAAAACACCCCACATCACAATCAAATCAGCAGTCCACTGTGCCGACGGAGTCACTCCCTCACTCTGTTCAGCCCCCACACGAGCCTCCTCCTGAGAAGAGCATTCAGCCTCAGACATGCCGACACACGCGTACCGACACCCCCAAACACACTGGGCTAAAGGGGGCAGACCCACAGTAAGGCCTTTCAGAGACAGAGGGAGATTGCCAGCTCACACCCAGCGCCCCACCGGTCTGACGAATGAAACAATGCCCCAGACCTATAAGCGCTGTTATATATTAAGAATAATAACAACCAACACCAATTTTTGTGCCCCCCCCCCCACGTTTTTAGCACCCTGTTACTTGTGCCAGCAGTGAAGGGCCAGGAGCAGCATCTCTGCAGCAAGCTGTGGAGAGAAAATGGCGCTGGTTAGAGCTGGAGGACGAAGCCCCGCCCCTTACATGGCGCGCTTCCGTCCCGCACTTTTTTTACACTGGCTGGGGTCCCCTGATAGTGCCTCCTCACTCCACATACATGCCAGTCATAAATTATGAGGTTTTTATTGCTGCCCAGGGCGCCCCCCCTGCACCCATGCAGTGCCTGTGTGTGTGGGAGCAATGGCGCGCTGCGCGGTACCTCAGGAAGACTGAAGTCTTCTGCCGCCTTCACTGAAGTCTTCTTTGCTTCGGTTACTCACCTGTCTTCTTACTTCTGGCTCTGTGAGGGGGACGGCGGCGCGGCACCGGGAACGAGCAGCTAGGTGACCCAAGTGTTCAGACCCTCTGGAGCTAATGGTGTCCAGTAGCCTAAGAAGCAGAGCCTTTCAACTCACAGAAGTAGGTCTGCTTCTCTCCCCTCAGTCCCACGATGCAGTAAGCCTGTTGCCAACACTGCTCCCTGAAAATAAAAAACCTAACAAAAGTCTTTTTAGAGAAACTCTGTAGAGCTCCCCTAGTGTGTGACCAGTCTCCTCTGGGCACAGAATCTGAGGTCTGGAGGAGGGACATAGAGGGAGGAGCCAGTTCACGCCCATTTAAAGTCTTAAAGTGCCCATGTCTCCTGCGGATCCCGTCTATACCCCATGGTCCTTTTGGAGTCCCTAGCATCCTCTACGGACTAAGAGAAAAGGATTTACCGGTAGGTATTAAAATCCTATTTTTTTAGAAAGAGAAATTGGAAGCATCAAAAGCAAAACCGACCGTTTAGGAAAGGCTGCTCCTCTAATAACGTCCGCGCGTCACATTAAAGACAAGGGAAGTGTTTCCCAATTGGACAAAAGTTTAGTTATGGAAGCCAGGATGGGGCCAAAGTTCACCAAGTGTAGGTCACATAAGGAAATAGGGATACATATACCAAAATATTTAAGATGATTACGGACTACAGTGAAACGCGATATCGGGTGGGAACTAAACAAAGACCCATCCCCTGATAACGGGAGTAGTTCTGACTTATTAATATTAATTCTATATCCTGCAAAGGATCCAAACTGTTCAATCAGTGATACTATTGCAGGAATAGAAACATTGGGGTTGGAAATAAACAAAAGCATGTCATCTTCATATAGGGGTACATTTACTAAGCAGTGATAAGAGCCGCGAAGTGAGCCAGTGGAGAAGTTGCTCATGGCAACCAATCAGCACTGAAGTAACATCTATAATTTGCATACTATAAAATAATACAGAGCTGCTGATTGGTTGATGGGGAAATTTCTCCACTGGCTCACTTCTCCGCTTTTATCACTGCTTAGTAAATGTACCCCATAGTGCTAATTTGACAGTAACATCCCTTAACCTAATTCCTGAGAAAAGGGGTGAGTTCCGTAATGCAATTGCCAGTGGTTCAAGGGCTAGTGCGAAAAGAAGGGGAGACAGGGGACAGCCCTGCTGCGTACCACTATAAATCAAAAAAGGTGGAGAAAGCATCCCATTGCCCAGTACCTGGGTCAGCGGGGCTGTGTATAATTTAGCCAGAAGAGCAACAAAGTCCTCCAGGGCCCCAAACCTCTGCAATATTTCAAAAAGATGATCCCAGGTAACGAGATCAAAAGCCTTTTCGGCATCCAATGACAATAATACGTTGGTCCTTTTGGAGTCCCCAGCATCCTCTAGGACGAAGGAGAAAATAAGATTTTACTCACCGGTAAATCTATTTCTCGTAGTCCGTAGTGGATGCTGGGGACTCCGTAAGGACCATGGGGAATAGACGGGCTCCGCAGGAGACTGGGCACTCTAAAGAAAGATTTAGTACTACCTGGTGTGCACTGGCTCTTCCCTCTATGCCCCTCCTCCAGACCTCAGTTAAGGAAACTGTGCCCGGAAGAGCTGACATTACAAGGAAAGGATTTTGGAATCCAGGGTAAGACTCATACCAGCCACACCGTATAACTCGTGATAAACTTACCCAGTTAACAGTATGAACAACAAACAAGCATCACTTAACTGATGCCACATAACCCTTTAGTAAGCAATAACTATATACACGTATTGCAGAAAGTCCGCACTTGGGACGGGCGCCCAGCATCCACTACGGACTACGAGAAATAGATTTACCGGTGAGTAAAATCTTATTTTCTCTAACGTCCTAGTGGATGCTGGGGACTCCGTAAGGACCATGGGGATTATACCAAAGCTCCCAAACGGGCGGGAGAGTGCGGATGACTCTGCAGCACCGAATGGGCAAACTCAAGGTCCTCCTCAGCCAGGGTATCAAACTTGTAGAACTTTGCAAATGTGTTTGAACCCGACCAAGTAGCAGCTCGGCAAAGCTGTAATGCCGAGACCCCTCGGGCAGCCGCCCAAGAAGAGCCCACCTTTCTTGTGGAATGGGCTTTCACTGATTTTGGATGTGGCAATCCAGCCGCAGAATGAGCCTGCTGAATCGTGCCACAGATCCAGCGAGCAATAGTTTGCTTTGAAGCAGGAGCACCCAGCTTGTTGAATGCATACAGGACAAACAGCGAGTCAGTCTTCCTGACTCCAGCCGTTCTGGTCACATAAATCTTCAAAGCCCGGACTACGTCAAGCAACTTGGAATCCTCCAAGTCACAAGTAGCCGCAGGCACCACAATAGGTTGGTTCAAATGAAAGGATGACACCACCTTTGGCAGAAATTGCGGACGAGTCCGCAATTATGCCCTATCCATATGGAAAACCAGATAGGGGCTTTTACATGACAAAGCCGCCAATTCTGACACACGCCTAGCCGAAGCTAAGGCCAACAGCATGACCACTTTCCACGTGAGATAATTTAGCTCCACGGTCTTAAGTGGCTCACACCAGTGGGATTTCAGGAAACTCAACACCACGTTAAGATCCCAAGGTGCCACAAAAGGGGGCTGAATATGCAGCACTCCCTTAACAAACGTCTGAACCTCAGGCAGTGAAGCCAGTTCTTTTTGGAAGAAAATGGATAGGGCCGAAATCTGGACCTTTATGGACCCTAATTTTAGGCCCATAGTCACTCCTGACTGTAGGAAGTGCAGGAATCGACCCAGCTGGAATTCCTCTGTAGGGGCCTTCCTGGCCTCACACCAAGCAACATATTTTCGCCATATACGGTGATAATGCTTTGCTGTCACGTCCTTCCTAGCCTTTATCAGCGTAGGAATAACTTCATCCGGAATGCCTTTTTCCGCTAGGATCCGGCGATCAACCGCCATGCCGTTAAATGCAGCCGCGGTAAGTCTTGGAACAGACAGGGCCCTTGTTGTAACAGGTCCTGTCTGAGAGGCAGAGGCCATGGGTCCTCTGTGAGCATTTCTTGCAACTCCGGGTACCAAGTCCTTCTTGGCCAATCCGGAACAATGAGTATTGTACTCACTCCTCTTTTTCTTCCAATTCTCAGCACCTTTGGTATGAGAGGAAGAGGAGGAAACACATAGACCGACTGGAACACCCACGGTGTTACTAGTGCGTCCACAGCTATCGCCTGAGGGTCCCTTGACCTGGCACAATACCTTTTTAGCTTTTTGTTGAGACGGGACGCCATCATGTCCACCTGTGGCAGTTCCCATCGATTTGCAATCTGCGTGAAGACTTCTTGATGAAGTCCCCACTCTCCCGGGTGGAGGTCGTGCCTGCTGAGGAAGTCTGCTTCCCAGTTGTCCACTCCCGGAATGAACACTGCTGACAGTGCTAGTACGTGATTCTCCGCCCAATGAAGAATCCTGGTGGCTTCTGCCATTGCCACCCGGCTTCTTGTGCCACCCTGGCGGTTTACATGGGCCACTGCAGTGATGTTGTCTGACTGAATCAGCACTGGTTGATTTCGAAGCAGAGGCTCCGCTTGACTCAGGGCGTTGTATATGGCCCTTAGCTCCAGGATATTGATGTGCAGACAAGTCTCCTGACTTGACCACAGCCCCTGGAAGTTTCTTCCTTGAGTGACTGCCCCCCATCCTCGGAGGCTTGCATCCGTGGTCACCAGGACCCAGTCCTGTATGCCGAACCTGCGGCCCTCGAGGAGGTGAGCACTTTGCAGCCACCACAGAAGAGACACCCTGGCCCTGGGGGACAGGGTGATCAGCCGATGCATCTGAAGATGTGATCCGGACCACTTGTCCAACAGATCCCACTGAAAGATCCTTGCATGGAACCTGCCGAAGGGAATGGCTTCGTATGACGCCACCATCTTTCCCAGGACTCGCGTGCAGTGATGCACCGATACCTGTTTTGGTTTTAGGAGACCTCTGACCAGAGTCACGAGCTCCTGAGCCTTCTCCTCCGGGAGAAACACCTTTTTCTGGTTTGTGTCCAGAATCATGCCCAGGAAGGGCAGACGCGTCGTAGGAATCAGCTGCGACTTTGGAATATTCAGAATCCAGCCGTGCTGTAGCAACACTTCCTGAGAGAGTGCTACGCTGATCAGCAACCGCTCCCTGGACCTCGCCTTTATGAGGAGATCGTCCAAGTATGGGATAATTGTAACCCCTTGCTTCCGAAGGAGCACCATCATTTCCGCCATCACCTTGGTAAATATTCTCGGTGCCGTGGACAGGCCAAACGGCAACGCCTGGAATTGGTAATGACAGTCCTGTACCACAAACCTGAGGTACTCCTGATGAGGTGGATAAATGGGGACAATAAGAATTTACTTACCGATAATTCTATTTCTCGTAGTCCGTAGTGGATGCTGGGAACTCCGTAAGGACCATGGGGAATAGCGGCTCCGCAGGAGACTGGGCACAAAAGTAAAGCTTTAGGACTACCTGGTGTGCACTGGCTCCTCCCCCTATGACCCTCCTCCAAGCCTCAGTTAGGATACTGTGCCCGGACGAGCGTACACAATAAGGAAGGATTTATGAATCCCGGGTAAGACTCATACCAGCCACACCAATCACACCGTACAACCTGTGATCTGAACCCAGTTAACAGCATGATAACAGAGGAGCCTCTGGATAGATGGCTCACAACAACAATAACCCGATTTAGTTAACAATAACTATGTACAAGTATTGCAGACAATCCGCACTTGCGATGGGCGCCCAGCATCCACTACGGACTACGAGAAATAGAATTATCGGTAAGTAAATTCTTATTTTCTCTGACGTCCTAGTGGATGCTGGGAACTCCGTAAGGACCATGGGGATTATACCAAAGCTCCCAAACGGGCGGAAGAGTGCGGATGACTCTGCAGCACCGAATGAGAGAACTCCAGGTCCTCCTCAGCCAGGGTATCAAATTTGTAGAATTTTGCAAACGTGTTTGCCCCTGACCAAGTAGCTGCTCGGCAAAGTTGTAAAGCCGAGACCCCTCGGGCAGCCGCCCAAGATGAGCCCACCTTCCTTGTGGAATGGGCTTGTACAGATTTTGGCTGTGGCAGGCCTGCCACAGAATGTGCAAGCTGAATTGTATTACAAATCCAACGAGCAATAGTCTGCTTAGAAGCAGGAGCACCCAACTTGTTGGGTGCATACAGGATAAACAGCGAGTCAGATTTTCTGACTCCAGCCGTCCTGGAAACATATTTTCAGGGCCCTGACTATGTCCAACAACTTGGAGTCCTCCAAGTCACTAGTAGCCGCAGGTACCACAATAGGTTGGTTCAGATGAAACGCTGAAACCACCTTAGGGAGAAAATGAGGACGAGTCCTCAATTCCGCCCTGTCTGAATGGAAGATCAGATAAGGGCTTTTACAGGATAAAGCCGCCCATTCTGACACGCGCCTGGCCGAGGCCAGGGCCAACAGCATGACCACTTTCCATGTGAGATATTTTAACTCCACAGATTCAAGTGGTTCAAACCATTGTGACTTTAGGAACCCCAAAACTACATTGAGATCCCAAGGTGCCACGGGAGGCACAAAAAGGAGGCTGTATATGCAGTACCCTTTTTACAAACGTCTGAACTTCAGGAACTGAAGCTAGTTCTTTCTGGAAGAAAATTGACAGGGCCGAAATTTGAACCTTAATGGACCCCAATTTTAGGCCCATAGACACTCCTGTTTGCAGGAAATGCAGGAATCGACCTAGTTGAAAATCCTCCATCGGGGCCTTACTGGCCTCGCACCACGCAACATATTTTCGCCAAATGCGGTGATAATGCTTTGCGGTTACATCCTTCCTGGCTTTGATCAGGGTAGGGATGACTTCATCCGGAATGCCTTTTTCCTTCAGGATCCGGCGTTCAGCCGCCCTGCCGTCAAACGCAGCCGCGGTAAGTCTTGGAATAGACAGGGTCCTTGATGGAGCAGGTCCCTTCTTAGAGGTAGAGGCCACGGGTCCTCCGTGAGCATCTCTTGAAGTTCCGGGTACCAAGTCCTTCTTGGCCAATCCGGAGCCACGAGTATAGTTCTTACTCCCCTCCGTCTTATAATTCTCAGTACTTTTGGTAAGAGAGGAAGAGGAGGGAACACATACACTGACTGGTACACCCACGGTGTTACCAGAGCGTCCACAGCTATTGCCTGAGGGTCCCTTGACCTGGCGCAATACCTGTCCAATTTTTTGTTTAGGCGGGACGCCATCATGTCCACCTTTGGTTTTTCCCAACGGTTTACAATCATGTGGAAGACTTCTGCTGAGGAAGTCTGTTTCCCAGTTGTTCACTCCCGGAATGAACACTGCTGACAATGCTATCACATGATTTTCCGCCCAGCGAAAAATCCTTGCAGCTTCTGCCATTGCCCTCCTGCTTCTTGTGCCGCCCTGTCTGTCTACGTGGGCGACTGCCGTGATGTTGTTCGACTGGATCAGCACCGGCTGACCTTAAAGCAGAGGTCTTGCTTGGCTTAGGGCATTGTAAATGGCCCTTAGCTCCAAGATATTTATGTGAAGTGATGTCTCCAGGCTTGACCACAAGCCCTGGAAATTTCTTCCCTGTGTGACTGCTCCCCAGCCTCGCAGGCTGGCATCCGTGGTCACCAGGACCCAGTCCTGAATGCCGAATCTGCGCCCTCTAGAAGATGAGCACTCTGCAACCACCACAGAAGAGACACCCTTGTCTTTGGTGACAGGGTTATCCGCTGATGCATCTGAAGATGCGATCCGGACCATTTTTCCAGCAGGTCCCACTGGAAAGTTCTTGCGTGGAATCTGCCGAATGGAATTGCTTCGTAGGAAGCCACCATTATTTCCCAGGACCCTTGTGCACTGATGCACTGACACTTGGCCTGGTTTTAGGAGGTTTCTGACTAGTTCGGATAACTCCCTGGCTTTCTCCTCCTGGAGAAACACCTTTTTCTGGACTGTGTCCAGGATCATCCTTAGGAATAGAAGACGTGTCGTCTGGATCAGCTGCGATTTTGGAATATTAAGAATCCAACCGTGCTGCCGCAACACTACTTGAGATAGTGCTACCCCGACTACAAACTGTTCCCTGGATCTTGCCCTTATCCGGAGATCGTCCAAGTAAGGGATAATTAAAACTCCCTTCCTTCGAAGGAGTATCATCATTTCGGCCATTACTTTGGTAAAGACCCGGGGTGCCGTGGACAAACCAAACGGCAGCGTCTGAAACTGATAGTGACAGTTCTGTACCACAAACCTGAGGTACCCTTGGTGAGAAGGGTAAATTGGGACATGGAGATAAGCATCCTTGATGTCCAGAGACACCATATAATCCCCTTCTTCCAGGTTTGCAATCACCGCTCTGAGTGACTCCATCTTGAATTTGAACCTTTGTATGTAAGTGTTCAAGGATTTCAGATTTAAATTAGGTCTCACCGAGCCGTCCGGCTTCGGTACCACAAACAGCGTGGAATAATACCCCTTTCCCTGTTGTAGGAGGGGTACCTTGATTATCACCTGCTGGGAATACAGCTTGTGAATGGCTTCCCATACCGCATCCCTGTCGGAGGGAGACGTCGGTAAAGCAGACTTTAGGAAACGGCGAAGGGGAGACGTCTCGAATTCCAATTTGTACCCCTGAGATACCACCTGAAGGATCCAGGGGTCCACCTGTGAGTGAGCCCACTGCACGCTGAAATTTTTGAGACGGGCCCCCACCGTGCCTGAGTCCGCTTGTAAAGCCCCAGCGTCATGCTGAGGACTTGGCAGAAAACGGGAGAGGGCTTCTGTTCCTGGGAACTGGCTGTTTGCTGCAGCCTTTTTCCTCTCCCTCTGCCACGGGGCAGAAATGAGGAGCCTTTTGCCCGCTTGCCCTTATGGGGCCCAAAGGACTGCACCTGATAATACGGCGTCTTCTTATGTTGAGAGGCTACCTGGGGTAAAAATGTGGATTTCCCAGCCGTTGCCGTGGCCACCAGGTCTGTTAGACCTACCCCAAATAACTCCTCCCTTTTATAAGGCGATACTTCCATATGCCTTTTGGAATCAGCATCACCTGACCACTGTCTTGTCCATAACCCTCTTCTGGCAGAAATGGACAGCGCACTTACTCTTGATGCCAGTCGGCAAATATCCCTCTGTGCATCACGCATATATAGAAATGCATCTTTTAAATGCTCTATAGTCAGTAATATACTGTCCCTATCTAGGGTATCAATATTGTCAGTCAGGGAATCCGACCAAGCCACCCCAGCACTGCACATCCAGGCTGAGGCGATTGCTGGTCGCAGTATCACACCCGTGTGAGTGTATATACATTTTACTGCTTTCTGTCAGCAGGTTCCTTAAGGGCGGCCGTAGCCGGGGACGGTAGTGCCACCTGTTTAGACAAGCGTGTGAGCGCTTTATTCACCATAGGGGGTGTTTCCCAACGTGCCCTATCCTCTAACTTTTTAGGAATTAACAGTTTTTATCGGGGGAAACCCACGCATCATCACACACTTCATTTAATTCCTCAGATGCAGGAAAAACTACAGGCAGTTTTTTCTCACCCAACATAATACCCTTTTTAGTGGTACTGGTATTATCAGAAATGTGTAAAAACATTTTCCATAGCCTCAATCATGTAACGTGTGGCCCTACTGGAAGTCACATTCGTCTCTTAATCGTCGACACTGGAGTCAGTATCCGTGTCGGCGTCTGTATCTGCCATCTGCGGTAACGGGCGTTTTAGAGCCCCTGATGGCTTTTGAGACCCCTGGACAGGCACAGGCTGAGTCGCCGGCTGTCTCACGTCATCAATCTTTTGTAAAGAGCTGACACTGTCACATATTCCTTCCATAAGCTCATCCACTCAGGTGTCTACTCCCTAGGGGGTGACATCTCTGTTACAGGCAATTTCTCCGCCTCCACATCATTTTCCTCCTCATACATGTCGACACAACGTACCGACACACAGCACACACACAGGGAATGCTCTGATAGAGGACAGGACCCCACTAGCCCTTTGGGGAGACAGAGGGAGAGTATGCCAGCACACACCAGAGCGCTAAATATATACAGGGATAACCTTATATAAGTGTTTTTCCCCTTATAGCTGCTGTATTGTTATACTGCGCCTAATTAGTGCCCCCCTCTCTTTTTTAACCCCTTTCTGTAGTGTAGTAACTGCAGGGGAGAGCCAGGGAGCTTCCCTCCAACGGAGCTGTGAGAGAAAATGGCGCCAGTGTGCTGAGGAGATAGGCTCCGCCCCCTTCTCTGCGGCCTTTTCTCCCGTTTTTCTGTGGAATCTGGCAGGGGTTAAAATTCATCCATATAGCCCTGGGGGCTATATGTGATGTATTTTCGCCAGCCAAGGTGTTTTTATTGCTGCTCAGGGCGCCCCCCCCTAGCGCCCTGCACCCTCAGTGACCGAAGTGTGAAGTGTGCTGAGGAGCAATGGCGCACAGCTGCAGTGCTGTGCGCTACCTTGGTGAAGACAGGATGTCTTCTGCCGCCGATTTTCCGGACCTCTTCTTGCTTCTGGCTCTGTAAGGGGGCCGGCGGCGCGGCTCTGGGACCGGACTCCGAGGCTGGGCCTGTGTTCGGTCCCTCTGGAGCTAATGGTGTCCAGTAGCCTAAGAAGCCCAATCCACTCTGCACGCAGGTGAGTTCGCTTCTTCTCCCCTTAGTCCCTCGATGCAGTGAGCCTGTTGCCAGCAGGTCTCACTGAAAATAAAAAACCTAAAACTAAACTTTCACTAAGAAGCTCAGGAGAGCCCCTAGTGTGCACCCTTCTCGGCCGGGCACAAAAATCTAACTGAGGCTTGGAGGAGGGTCATAGGGGGAGGAGCCAGTGCACACCAGGTAGTCCTAAAGCTTTACTTTTGTGCCCAGTCTCCTGCGGAGCCGCTATTCCCCATGGTCCTTACGGAGTTCCCAGCATCCACTAGGACGTCAGAGAAATGTAAGTACGCATCCTTGATGTCCAGAGACACCATAAAATCCCCTTCCTCTAGGCTTGCAATGACCGCCCTGAGCGACTCCATCTTGAACTTGAATTTCTTCAGATAAATATTCAGGGATTTTAAATTCAAAATGGGTCTGACCGAACCGTCCGGTTTCGGTACCACAAACATGGTGGAATAGTAACCCCCTCCCTGTTGAAGGAGGGGAACCTTCACTACCACCTGCTGGAGATATAGCTTGTGAATTGCTGCCAACACTACCTCCCTTTCCCTGGGGGAAGCTGGCAAGGCCGATTTTAGGTAACGGTGAGGGGGCGTCACCTCGAATTCCAGCTTGTATCCTTGACACACAATTTGTATAGCCCAAGGATCCACCCGTGAGCGAACCCACTGGTGGCTGAAATTTCGGAGACGCGCCCCCACCGCTCCTGGCTCCGCCTGTGGAGCCCAAGCGTCATGCGGTGGATTTAGTGGAAACCGGGGAGGACTTTTGTTCCTGGGAACTAGCTGCATGGTGCAGCTTTTTTCCTCTACCCCTGCCTCTGGCAAGAAAGGATGCACCTCTGACTTTCTTGCTTTTCTGTGAACGAAAGGACTGCATTTGGTAATACGGTGCTTTCTTTGGCTGTGAGGGAATATATGGCAAGAAATTTGACTTCCCAGCCGTATCCGTGGAAACTAGGTCCGAGAGACCGTCGCCAAACAATTCCTCACCCTTATAAGGCAACACCTCCATGTGTTTTTTTTAGAGTCGGCATCACCTGTCCATTGCAGAGTCCATAAGAACCTTCTGGCAGAAATCGACATTACGTTTATTCTAGAGCCCAGCAGGCAAATGTCCCTCTGGGCATCCCGCATATATAGGACAGCGTCTTTGATATGTCCTAGGGTCAGTAAAATAGTCTCCCTGTCCAGGGTATCTAACTCCTCAGACAGAGTATCCGTCCATGCTGCTACAGCACTACACATCCAGGCCGCAGCAATTGCTGGCCTCAGAAGAGTACCAGAATGTGTATAAACAGACTTCAGGATACCTTCCTGCTTCCTATCCGCAGGATCCTTTAGGGCGGCCGTATCCTGTGACGGCAGGGCCACCTTCTTAGATAAGCGCGTCAACGCTTTGTCTACCCTAGGGGAGGATTCCCAGCGTAACCTATCCGTTGGAAGGAAAGGATACGCCATAAGTAATCTTTTGGAAATCAGTACTTTCCTATCAGGGGAATCCCACGCTTTTTCACATAACTCATTTAATTCATGTGAAGGGGGAAAAGTCACTTCTTGCTTTTTCTCCCCAAACATATAAACCCTCTTGTCAGGGACAGGGTTTTCCTCCGATATGTGCAATACATCCTTCATTGCTATAATCATGTATCGGATGGCTTTAGTCATTTTAGGCTGCAACTTTGCCTCATCGTCATTGGAGTCAGAATCCGTGTCGACATCTGTGTCAACCAACTGGGATAGTGGGCGCTTTTGAGACCCTGACGGCCTCTGAGCTGTAGAATCAGACACGGGTTGAGACCCTGACTGATTATCCAACCTTTTATGCAAGGAGCTTACGTTATCATTTAACACCTTCCACATATCCAATCAGGTGTCGGCGGCGACACCACAGTCACTTGCACTTGTTCTGCCTCCACGTAACCGTCCTCGTCAAACATGTCCACACAAACGTACCGACACACCGCACGCACACAGGGAATGCTCTAATTGAGGACAGGACCCCACAAGGCCTTTTGGGGAGACAGAGAGAGAGTATGCCAGCACACACCTCAGCGCTATATAACCCAGGGATTACACAGTAACTTAGTGTTTACCCAGTAGCTGCTGTTTATGATAATTTGCGCCTAAATTTATGTGCCCCCCCTCTCTTTTTACCCTTTTTCTACCTTGATACTGCAGGGGAGAGCCTGGGGAGCTTCCTCTCAGCGGAGCTGTGAAGAGAAAATGGCGCTAGTTAGTGCTGAGGAAGAAGGCCCCGCCCCCTCAGCGGCGGGCTTCTGTCCCGGGTCTGTGTAATAAAATGGCGGGGGCTCGTACATATATACAGTGCCCAGCTGTATGTGTGTGTCTTTTTGCCAAGAGGTATCCTAATTGCTGCCCAGGGCGCCCCCCCCTGCGCCCTGCACCCTACAGTGACCGGAGTGTGTGGGTAGTGTGGGCGCAATGGCGCACAGCTGCAGTGCTGTGCGCTACCTCATGTGAAGACAGGAGTCTTCTGCCGCCGATTTCGAGGTCTTCTTGCTTCTGCCGGCTTCTGACTTCTGGCTCTGCGAGGGGGACGGCGGCGCGGCTCCGGGAACGGACGACCAAGGTTAAGATCCTGTGTTCGAACCCTCTGGAGCTAATGGTGTCCAGTAGCCTAAGAAGCGCAACCTAGCCGCAGTTAGTAGGTTTGCTTCTCTCCCCTCAGTCCCACGTAGCAGAGAGTCTGTTGCCAGCAGAAGCTCTCTGAAAATAAAAAAAAACTAACTAAAATACTTTATTATTAGCAAGCTCAGGAGAGCTCACTAAAAGCACCCAGCTCTGGCCGGGCACAGATTCTAACTGAGGTCTGGAGGAGGGGCATAGAGGGAGGAGCCAGTGCACACCAGGTAGTACTAAATCTTTCTTTAGAGTGCCCAGTCTCCTGCGGAGCCCGTCTATTCCCCATGGTCCTTACGGAGTCCCCAGCATCCACTAGGACGTTAGAGAAAGATAATTTCTCCAACGTCCTTGAGGATGCTGAGACTCCGTAAGGACCATGGGGGAATAGACGGACTCCGCAGGAGATAGGGCACTTTAAGAAAGCTTTGGACTCTGGGTGTACACTGGCTCCTCCCTCTATGCCCCTCCACCAGACCTCAGTTTTACACTGTGCCCAGAGCAGATGGGTGCACTGCAGAGAGCTCTCCAGACTTCTCTGCCTAGAAGCATTTTTGTTTGGATTTTTTCTTTCTACCTTTTACTACTTTTTCACAGGGAGCACTGCTGGCAACAGGCTCCCTGCATCGAGGGACTGAGGAGAGAGAAGCAGACGTTCTTGTCAAAGATAGGCTCTGCTTCCTCGGCTACTGGACACCATTCGCTCCAGAGGGGGTGAACGCAGGTTCTTACTGGGCGTCCACCCCCGGAGCCGCGCCGCCGTTCTCCTCACAGAGCTAGAAGTACAGAAGACAGAAGTCGTCAGGCGGCAGAAGCCTTCAGCTTCACTGAGGTAACGCACAGCACTGCAGCTGTGCGTCATTGCTCCCATACACCTCACACACTCCGGTCACTGTAAGGGTGCAGGGCGCAGAGGGGGGGGCGCCCTGGGCAGCAATATAAACCTCTGCATGGCAAATAGACTATATACATGTACAGGTGGGCTCTGTACATGTATATAAAAGAGCCCACGCCATATTTTACTAAGTTTGAGCGGGACAGAAGCCCGCCGCCGAGGGGGCTTCTCCCTCAGCACTCACCAGCGCCATTTTCTCTCCACAGCACTGTTGAGAGGAAGCTCCCCGGACTCTCCCCTGCTTACACACGGTGAAAGGGTGCTTAAAAGAGAGGGGGGGGGGGGCACATAATTGGCGGTTTACATATCATACAGCGCTGCTGGGGAAAAACAATTGGTGTTGGTCTCCAGGGTTATTGCGCTGGGGTGTGTGCTGGCATACTCTCTCTCTGTCTCTCCAAAGGGCCTTGACAGGGATACTGTCTTCAGGAAAGGGGTTCCGTGTGTGTGTGTGTGTGTGTGTGTGTGTGTGTGTGTGTGAGAAGTGTGTGTGAGAAGTGTGTGTGTGAAGTGTGTCGGTACGCGTGTGTCGACATGTTCGACGAGGAAGGCTCGCTTAATGTGGAGGGGGAGTGCTTGAATGTCAGGTCGCCGTCGGCAACGCCGACACCGGAATGGGTGGATATGCTGAATGTCTTGAATGCAAATGTCAATCTATTGCATAAAAGACTAGACAAGGCAGAAGCTAGGGATCAGTCAGGTAGCCAGTCCATGCCTGTCTCTGGGGCGCCAGGTCCTTCGGGGTCTCAGAAGCGCACCATATCCCAGATCGATGACAGATACCGACACAGATACTGACTCTAGTGTCGACTATGAAGATGCAAAATT
This sequence comes from Pseudophryne corroboree, assembly GCF_028390025.1. Classification (NCBI taxonomy): domain Eukaryota; kingdom Metazoa; phylum Chordata; class Amphibia; order Anura; family Myobatrachidae; genus Pseudophryne; species Pseudophryne corroboree. The sequence goes on along the minus strand of NC_086449.1, from coordinate 441,503,832 downwards.
ACAGCCAAAGGTGGCTAAGGGTATACGGTACATGATTATGGCCATTAAAGAGGTTTTGCATATTACTGAGGAACCCCCTGTTCCTGACACGAGGGTACACATTTAGATAAGGAAAAAGCCTGAAGTCACTTTTCCATCCTCATTTGAATTAAGTGACTTGTGCGAAAAGGCTTGGGAATCTCCGGATAGGAGACCACAAGTTCCCAAAAGGATTCTCATGGCGTATCCTTTTCCACAAACTGATAGGATACGCTGGGAATCTGCGTCAAAAGTTGACAAGGCGCTGACACGTTTGTCCAAAAAGGTGGCACTGCCTTCTCAGGATACGGCTTCCCTCAAGGAACCTGCTGATCGCAGGCAGGAAATTACCTTAAAGCACATTTACAATCATTCCGGTACTATTGCTCGACCGGCTATGGCGTCGGCCTGGGTTTGTAGTGCGGTTGTAGCATGGGAAGATTCCTTATCTACGGAAATTGACACCTTAGATAGGGACGCCATTCAAATGACCATAGAGCATATCAGAGATGCTGCCTTGTATATGAGGGATGCTCAGAGAGACATTTGTTTATTAAGCTCCAGAATAAATGCTATGTCTATTTCTGCTAGGCGGCTCTTGTGGACCAGACAGTGGACGGGAGATGCCGATTCAAAGCGGCATATGGAGTCCTTGCCTTACAAAGGGGTGGAGTTGTTTGGAGACGGCCTCTCGGATCTTGTCTCTACGGCTGGTAAGTCAAATTTCTTACCTTACGTCCCCCCGCAACATACAAAAAAGGCACCTCATTATCAAATGCAGTCCTTTCGTTCCAATAAAAACAAGAAGGTACGTGGATCATCCTTTGTTGCCAGAGGGAAAGGCAGGGGAAAAAAGCTGCACACAGCTAGTTCCCAAGAGCAGAAGTCCTACCCTGCGTCTGCAAAGTCCACCGCATGACGCTGGGGCTTTCCGAGGGGAGGCAGATCTGGTGGGGGCTCGTCTCCGATTTTTCAGCCACGTCTGGGTTCACTCGCAGGTGGATCTCTGGGCATTAGAGATTGTTTCTCAGGGATACAGGCTGGAATTCGAAGACTTGCCTCCTCGACGATTTTTCAAATCGGCTCTGCCGGCTTCCCCGTCAGAGAGGGAGCTAGTGTTGGCAGCAATCCAAAAATTGTATATTCAACAGGTGATTGTCACAGTTCCTCATCTCCAGCAAGTAGAGGGATATTACTCAACCCTGTTTGCGGTCCCGAAACCGGTTCGGTCAGACCCATTTTAAACCTGAAATCTCTGAACCGGTACTTGAAGAGGTTCAAGTTCAAAATGGAATCACTCAGGGCAGTCTTCGCCAGCCTGGAGGGGGGGGGGGGGGGGGGGGGATGGATGGTGTCCCTGGACATAAAGGATGCTTACCTTCATGTTCCGATATTCCCCCCGCATCAGGCGTTCCTGAGATTTGCAGTGCAGGACTGTCACTACCAATTTCAGGCGCTGCCGTTTGGGCTTTCCACAGACCCGAGAATTTTCACCAAGGTAATGACGGAAATGAGGGTGCTCCTGCGCAGGCAGGGGGTCACAATTATCTCATACTTGGACGATCTCCTCATAAAGGCAAGATCTCTGGAAAGGTTGCTGGACAGCGTGTCTCTGTCCATGAAGACGTTGCAGATACACGGCTGGATTCGCAATATACCGAAGTCCCAGCTAGTCCCTACAATGCGTCTGACATTTTTGGGCCCGATTCTAGACACAGACCAGAAAAAGGTTTTTTCTTCCGATCAAAAAGGTTCAGGAACTCATAGCCATGGTCAGGAACCTATTAAAACCAAAAAAGGTTTCAGTGCATCATTGCACGCGGGCCCTGGGAAAGATGGTGGCTTCCTACGAGGCCATCCCTTTCGGCAGGTTCCATGCGAGGACTTTTCAATGGGACCTCTTGGACAAGTGGTCCGGGTCCCATTTACAAATGCATCAAAGGATCACACTGTCTCCCAGGACCAGGACCAGGGTATCTCTCCTGTGGTGGCTGAACAGTGCTCACCTACTAGAAGGTCGCAGGTTCGGCATTCAGGACTGGGTCCTGGTGACCACGGACGCAAGCCTCAGAGGCTGGGGAGCAGTGACACTGGGAAGAAATTTCCAAGGTCTCTGGTCAAGCCTAGAGTCTTGTCTCCACATCGTCCTGGAGTTGAGGGCCATATACAACGCCCTGCGTCAAGCGGAGGAATTGCTTCGGATAAAACCGGTTCTGATTCAGACAGACAATGTCACGGCAGTGGCTCATATAAACCGCCAAGGCGGAACAAGGAGAATGGCCATGGCAGAAGCGACCAGGATTCTACGCTGGGCGGAAGGCCATGTAAGCGCGCTGTCAGCGTTGTTCATCCCGGGGGTGGACAACTGGGAGGCGGACTTCCTCAGCAGGCACGACCTGCATCCGTGAGAGTGGGGACTTCATCAAGAAGTCTTCGCACGGATCGTTGGGGACTGCCTCAAATCGACATGATGGCATCCCGTCTCAACAAAAAGCTAAAGTGGTATTGCGCCAGGTCAAGGGACCCTCAGGCGGTAGCGGTAGACGATCTGGTGACACCTTGGGTGTTCAGATCGGTCTATGTGTTTCCTCATCTTCCTCTCATACCCAAGGTGTTGAGAATAATACGAAGAAGCAGGGTCAGAACAATACTCATTGTTCCGGATTGGCCACGGAGGACTTGGTATCCGGAGCTGCAAGAGTTGTTCGCAGGGGATCCGTGGCCTCTTCCTCTAAGGCAGGACCTGCTGCGGCAGGGGCCCTGTCTGTTCCAAGACTTACCGCGGCTGCGTTTGACAGCATGGCGGTTGAACGCCGTATCCTAGCGGAAAAAGGGATTCCGGAGGAAGTCATTCCTACCCTGATCAGGGCTAGGAAAGATGTGACGTTAAAACATTATCACCGTATATGGCGGAAATATGTTGCTTGGTGTGAGGCCAGAGCTGCTCCTACGGAGGAGTTCCATTTGGGCAGTCTACTCCACTTCCTTCAAACAGGAGTGACTTTGGGCCTAAAATTAGGGTCCATAAAGGTCCAGATTTCGGCCTTATCCATTTTCTTTCAAAGAGAATTGGCCTCTATTCCTGAAGTACATATTCAGCCTCCTTTTATGCCTCCGGTGGCGCCTTGGGATCTTAACGTGGTGTTCCGTTTCCTCAAGTCACCTTGGTTCGAACCACTTAAAACTGTGGAGTTGAAATACCTCACGTGGAAAGTGGTCATGTTGTTGGCGTTAGCTTCGGCAAGACGTGTTTCCGAATTGGCGGCTTTATCACATAAAAGCCCATACTTGGTTTTTCACGTGGATAGGGCAGAGTTGAGGACTCGCCCTCACTTTCTGCCAAAAGTGGTCTCATCTTTTCATGTGAACCAACCTATTGTCGTGCCTGTGGCTACACGGGACTTGGAGGATTCTGAGTCCCTGGATGTAGTCAGGGCTTTGAAGATTTATGTGACCAGAACGACTAGAATCAGGAAGACAGAAGCTTTGTTCATTCTGTATGCGGCCAACAAGGTTGGCGCTCCTGCTTCAAAGCAGACTATTGCTCGCTGGATCTGTAACACGATTCAGCAGGCACATTCTACGGCAGGATTGCCGTTGCCGAAATCGGTTAAGGCCCACTCCACTAGGAAAGTGGGCTCTTCTTGGGCGGCTGCCCGAGGGGTCTCGGCATTACAGTTGTGCCGAGCAGCTACTTGGTCGGGGATAAACACTTTTGCAAAAGTTCTATAAGTTTGATACCCTGGCTGAGGAGGACCTCCTGTTTGCTCAATCGGTGCTGCAGAGTCATCCGCACTCTCCCGCCCGTTTGGGAGCTTTGGTATAATCCCCATGGTCCTTACGGAGTCCCAGCATCCTCAAGGACGTTAGAGAAAATAATAAGAATTTACTTACCGATAATTCTATTTCTCGTAGTCCGTAGTGGATGCTGGGGACTCCGTCAGGACCATGGGGTTTAGCGGCTCCGCAGGAGACAGGGCACAATAATAAAAGCTTTAGGATCAGGTGGTGTGCACTGGCTCCTCCCCCTATGACCCTCCTCCAAGCCTCAGTTAGGATACTGTGCCCGGACGAGCGTGCATAATAAGGAAGGATATTGAATCCCGGGTAAGACTCATACCAGCCACACCAATCACACCGTACAACCTGTGATCTGAACCCAGTTAACAGTATGATAACAACGAAGGAGCCTCTGAAAAGATGGCTCACAACAAGAATAACCCGATTTTTGTAACAATAACTATGTACAAGTATTGCAGACAATCCGCACTTGGGATGGGCGCCCAGCATCCACTACGGACTACGAGAAATAGAATTATCGGTAAGTAAATTCTTATTTTCTCTAACGTCCTAAGTGGATGCTGGGGACTCCGTCAGGACCATGGGGATTATACCAAAGCTCCCAAACGGGCGGGAGAGTGCGGATGACTCTGCAGCACCGAATGAGAGAACTCCAGGTCCTCCTCAGTCAGGGTGTGCCCCTGACCAAGTAGCAGCTCGGCAAAGTTGTAAAGCCGAGACCCCTCGGGCAGCCGCCCAAGATGAGCCCACTTCCTTGTGGAATGGGCTTTTACTGATTTTGGCTGTGGCAAGCCTGCCACAGAATGTGCAAGCTGAATTGTACTACAAATCCAGCGAGCAATCGTCTGCTTAGAAGCAGGAACACCCATCTTGTAGGGTGCATACAGGCTAAACAGCGAGTCAGATTTTCTGACTCCAGTCGTCCTGGAAACATATATTTTCAGGGCCCTGACAACGTCAAGTAACTTGGAGTCCTCCAAGTCCCTAGTAGCCGCAGGTACCACAATAGGTTGGTTCATGTGAAAAACAGAAAACACCTTAAGGAGAAATTGAGGACGAGTCCTCAATTCTGCCCTGTCAGAATGAAAAATTAAGTAAGGGCTTTTATATGATAAAGCCGCCCATTCTGACACACGCCTGGCTGAAGCCAGGGCTAATAGAATCTTCACCTTCCATGTGAAATATTTTAATTCCACAGTGGTGAGTGGATCACCAATGTGACTTTAGGAAACTCAAAACAACATTGAGATCCCAAGGTGCCACTGGGGGCACAAAAGGAGGCTGTATATGCAGTACCCCTTTTACAAACGTCTGAACTTCAGGCACTGAAGCCAGTTCTTTCTGGAAGAAATTTGACAGGGTCGAAATTTGAACCTTAATGGACCCTAATTTTAGGCCCATAGACAGTCCTGTTTTCAGGAAATGTAGGAAACGACCCAGTTGGAATTCCTCTGTAGGGACCTTCTTGGCCTCACACCACGCAACATATTTTCGCCAAATGCGGTGAAAATGTTTTGCGGTTACATCCTTCCTGGCTTCGACCAGGGTAGGGATGACTTCATCTGGAATGCCCTTTCAGGATCCGGCGTTCAACTGCCATGCCGTCAAACGCAGCCGCAGTAAGTCTTGGAACAGACAAGGCCCCTGCTGGAGCAGGTCCTTTCTTAAAGGTAGAGGCCACGGTTCTTCCGTGAGCATCTCTTGAAGTTCCGGGTACCAAGTCCTTCTTGACCCATCCGGAACCACGAGTATCGTTCTTACTCATCTCCTTCTTATGATTCTCAGTACTTTTGGTATGAGATGCATAGGAGGGAACACATACCCTGACTGGTACACCCACAGTGTTACCAGAGCGTCCACCGCTATTGCCTGAGGGTCCCTTGACCTGGCGCAATATTTGTCTAGTTTTTTGTTCAGGCGGGACGCCATCATGTCCACCTTTGGTTTTTCCCAACGGTTTACAATCATGTGGAAGACTTCCCGCTGAAGTCCCCACTCTCCCGGGTGGAGGTTATGCCTGCTGAGGAAGTTTGCTTCCCAGTTTTCCACTCCCGGAATTAACACTGCTGAGAGTGTTATCACATGATTTTTCGCCCAGCGAAGAATCCTTGCAGTTTCTGCCATTTCCCTCCTGCTTCATGTGCCGCCCTGTCTGTTTACGTGGGCGACTGCCGTGATGTTGTCCCACTGGATCAATACCGGCTGACCTTGAAGCAGAGGTCTTGCTAAGCTTAGAGCCTTATAAATTGCCCTTAGCTCCAGTATATTTATGTGGAGAGAAGTCTCCAGACTTGATCACACTCCCTGGAAATTTTTTCCTTGTGTGACTGCTCCCCAGCCACTCAGGCTGGCATCCGTGGTCACCAGGACCCAGTCCTGAATGTCGAATCTGCGGCCCTTTCATAGATGAGCACTCTGCAGCCACCGCAGAAGAAAACACCCTTGTCCTTGGAGACAGGGTTGTCCGCTGATGCATCTGAAGATGCGATCCGGACCATTTTCCCAGCAGATTCCACTGAAAGGTTCTTGCGTGAAATCTACCGAATGGGATCACTTTGTAAGAAACCACCATTTTTCACAGGACCCTTGTGCAATGATGCACTGATACTTTTCCTGGTTTTAGGAGGTTCCTGACTAGCTCGGATAACTCCCTGGTCTTCTTCTCCGGGAGAAAACATCCTTTTCTGGACTGTGTCCAGAATCATTCCTAGGAACATTAGACGTGTCGTCGGAAAAAGCTGCGATTTTGGAATATTTAGAATCCACTCGTGCTGTCGTAGAACTACTTGAGATAGTGCTACTCCGACCGCCAACTGTTCTCTGGACCTTGCCCTTATCAGGAAAGCGTCCATATTTCTTTTAGGAAGAATCATCATTTCGGCCATTACCATGGTAAAGACCCGGGGTGCCGTGGACAATCCAAACGGCAGCGTCTGAACTGATAGTGACAGTTCTGTACCACGAACCTGAGATACCCTTGGTGAGAAGGGCAAAATTTGGACATGTAGGTAAGCGTCCCTGATATCCAGTGACACCATATCGTCCTGGTTCGCTATCACTGCTCTGAGTGACTCCATCTTGATTTGAACCCTTGTATGTAATTGTTCAAATCTTTTAGATCTCACCGAGCCGTTTGGCTTCAGTACCACAATATAGTGTGGAATAATACCCCTTCCCTTGTTGTAGGAGGGGTACTTTGATTATCACCTGCTGGGAATACAGCCTGTGAATTTTTTTCCAATACTGCCTCCCTGTCGGAGGGAGACGTTGGTAAAGCAGACTTCAGGAACTTGTGAGGGGAAGACGTCTCGAATTTCCAATGTACACCTAAGATACTACGTGTAGGATCCAGGAGTCCACTTGCGAGTGAGCCCACTGCGTGCTGAAACTCTTGAGATGACCCCCCACCGCACCTGAGTCCGCTTGTATGGCCCCAGCGTCATGCTGCGGACTTGGCAGAAGCTGTGGAGGACTTCTGTTCCTGGGAATGGGCTGCCTGCTGCAGTCTTCTTCCCTTTCCTCTAACCCTGGGCAGATATGACTGGCCTTTTGCCCGCCTGCCTTTATGGGTACGAAAGGACTGAGACTGAAAAGACTGTGTCCTTTTCTGCTGAGATGTGTTACTTGGGGTAACAAAAGTGGATTTTCCAGCTGTTGCCATGGCCACCAGGTCCGATGGACCGCCCCTTTATACGGCAATACTTCCATGTGCTGTCTGGAATCTGCATCACCTGACCACTGTCGTGTCTATAAACATCGTCTGGCAGATATGGACATCACATCTACTCTTGATGCCAGAATGCAAATATCCCTCTGCGCATCTCGCATATATAGAAATGCATCCTTAAAATGCTCTATAGTCAATAAAATATTGTTCCTGTCAAGGGTATCAATATTTTCAGTCAGGAAATCCGACCAAGCCCCCCCAGCGCTGCACATCCAGGCTGAGGCGATTGCTGGTCGTAGTATAACACCAGTATGTGTGTATATACTTTTTAGGATATTTTTCAGCTTCCTATCAGCTGGCTCTTTGAGGGCGGCCGTATCTGGAGACGGTAACGCCACTTGTTTTTATAAGCGTGTGAGCGCCTTATCCACCCTAAGGTGTGTTTCCCAACTCGCCCTCACTTCTGGCGGGAAAGGGTATACCTCCAATAATTTTCTATCGGAGGAAACCCACGTATCATCACACACTTTAATATATCTGATTCAGGAAAAACTACAAGTAGATTATTCCCACCCTACATAATACCCTTATTTGTGGTACTTGTAGTATCAGAAATATGTAACACCTCCTTCATTGCCCTTAACATGTAACGTGTGGCCCTAAAGGAAAATACGTTTGTTTCTTCACCGTCGACACTGAAGTCAGTGTCCGTGTCTGTGTCGACCAACTGAGGTAAATGGGCGTTTTTACAAGCCCCTGACGGTGTCTGAGACGCCTGGACAGGTACTAATTTGTTTGCCGGCCGTCTCATGTCGTCAACCGACCTTGCATCGTGTTGACATTATCACGTAATTCCTAAATAAGCCATCCATTCCGGTGTCGACTCCCTAGAGAGTGACATCACCAATACAGGCAATTTGCTCCGCCTCCTCACCAACATCGTCCTCCTACATGTCGACACACACGTACCGACACACAGCACACACACAGGGAATGCTCTGATAGAGGACAGGACCCCACTAGCCCTTTGGGGAGACAGAGGGAGAGTTTGCCAGCACACACCAAAAACGCTATAATTATACAGGGACAACCCCTTATACAAGTGTTTTCCCTTATAGCATTTTCACATATGTAATCATATCGCCAAATAAGTGCCCCCCCTCTCTGTTTTAACCCTGTTTCTGTAGTGCAGTGCAGGGGAGAGCCTGGGAGCCTTCCTCACAGCAGAGCTGAGCAGGAAAATGGCGCCGTGTGCTGAGGAGAATAGGCCCCGCCCCCTAAAACGGCGGGCTCTTCTCCTGGAGTTTGTGAGATCTGGCAGGGGTTAAATACATCCATATAGCCTCAAGGGCTATATGTGATGTATTTTAGCCATAAAAAAGGTATAATACATTGCTGCCCAGGGCGCCCCCCCCCCAGCGCCCTGCACCCTCAGTGACCGCTGGTATGAAGTGTGCTGACAACAATGGCGCACAGCTGCAGTGCTGTGCGCTACCTTATGAAGACTGAAAGTCTTCTGCCGCCTGTTTCTGGACCTCTTCAACTTCGGCATCTGCAAGGGGGGTCGGCGGCACGGCTCCGGGACGAACCCCAGGGTGAGACCTGTGTTCCGACTCCCTCTGGAGCTAATTGTGTCCAGTAGCCTAAGAAGCAAATCCATCCTGCACGCAGGTGAGTTTACTTCTCTCCCCTAAGTCCCTCGTAGCAGTGAGCCTGTTGCCAGCAGGACTCACTGAAAATAAAAAACCTAACAAACTTTTATTCTAAGCAGCTCAGGAGAGCCACCTAGATTGCACCCTTCTCAGCCGGGCACAAAGATCTAACTGAGGCTTGGAGGAGGGTCATAGGGGGAGGAGCCAGTGCACACCACCTGATCCTAAAGCTTTTATTATTGTGCCCTGTCTCCTGCGGAGCCGCTAAACCCCATGGTCCTGACGGAGTCCCCAGCATCCACTTAGGACGTTAGAGAAAAGATTTTACTTACCGGTAAATCTATTTCTCGTAGTCCGTAGAGGATGCTGGGCGCCCGTCCCAAGTGCGGACTTCTTCTGCATGACTTGTATATAGTTATTGCTTACATAAGGGTTATGTTATAGTTTTTCGGTGGTACCGTGGCTATGTTGTTGTTCATACTGTTAACTGGGTAAGTTTATCACAAGTTATACGGTGTGATTGGTGTGGCTGGTATGAATCTCGCCCTTAGATTTACAAAAATCCTTCCTCGCACTGTCCATCTCCTCTGGGCACAGTTTCACTAACTGAGGTCTGGAGGAGGGGCAGAGAGGGAGGAGCCAGTGCACACCCAGAGTCCAAAGCTTTCTTAAAGTGCCCTATCTCCTGCGGAGCCCGTCTATTCCCCCATGGTCCTTACGGAGTCCCAGCATCCTCTACGGACTACGAGAAATAGATTTACCGGTAAGTATAATCTTATTTTACAAGTTAATAAGGTTTTTTCCAAATTTATTTGTGCTAGCAAGAAGTCACATGTACCATATTCCAGATTACAATTGCTGAGAGAAGAGGGTAGTCTAGGGATCTAGGGCGGCAACGTTCCGTTACATTACGGATTGGCTTTGGGGCAGATCAATTTATAAACTACCAGTTGAAATTGGCTGTCCTTTTCCCATTTTCTCCTGGGGCTCTTTTACATGTTCCTCCCAAAACAGCTTCCCTCTGTGATAAAGGATAATAGGATTTTAATTACCTACCGGTAAATCATTTTCTCATGGTCCGTAGAGAATGCTGGGGTCCACATTAGTACCATGGGGTATAGACGGGTCCACTAGGAGCCACTGGCACTTTAAGAGTTTAATACTGTGGACTGGCTCCTCCCTCTATGCCCCTCCTACCAGACCCAGTCTAGAAACTGTGCTGAGGAAACGGACAACTTAGAGAGAAGGATTTTACACAGATAGTGGCTAGATTCACACCAGCTCACACAAACAAGGCAAACCAAGCTAACTAGCTTGAAAACTCAGCAAAAGCGGAATAACATTACTAAACCAAGTAACAACGCAGTACGTAACCAAGAACAAAGCAGTACTGAACCAAGTGACCACTGCTGGATAACGACGCGCTGGGCGGGCGGCCCAGCATCTTCTACAGACTACGAGAAAATAATTTAACGGTAGGTAATTAAAATACTATTTTCTCTTACGTCCTAGAGCAGTGATGGCTAACCTTGACACTCCAGCTGTTGAACTACACATCCTAGCATGCCCTGCTACAGTTTTGCTATTTGGCCTTGCTAAAACTGATGCAGGGCATGCTGGGATGTGTAGTTCAACAACAGCTGGAGTGTCAAGGTTAGCCATCTCTGTCCTAGAGGATGCTGGGGTCCACATTAGTACCATGGGGATGTACCAAAGCACCCAGAACGGGAGGGAGAGCGCGGAAGCTCCTGCATAACTGATTGAGGACCTAAAGTTTGGTCAGAGGCCAAAGTATCGAACTTTTAGAACTTAGCAAACGTGTTCGACCCTAACCAAGTAGCCGCTCGGCAAAGATGTAAAGCAGAGACACCCCCCCGCTTGCGCAGCCGCCCAGGAAGAACCCAGCTTACGAGTAGAGTGGGCCTTAACAGATTTTGGACACGGCAATCCTGCCGTAGAATATGCATGCTGAATAGTGAACCTGATCCAGCGAGAAATCGTCTGCTTAGAAGCAGAACACCCAATTTTCTGGGGAACATAAAAAGGACAAACAGAGTCCGATTTTCTGTGATGAGCAGTCTTCTTCACATAGATCTTCAAAGCCCTCACAACATCCAAGGACTTTGATGTAATCGAACAGTCTGTAGCTACTGGCACAATAGGTTGGTTGATATGAGCCGAAACAACCTTTGGAAGGAACTGCTGACGCGTCCTGAGCTCAGCTCTATCTTCATGGAAGATTAAGTAGGGGCTTTTACAGGACAAAGCCCCCAATTCTGACACACGTCGAGCAGAAGCTAAGGCCAACAATGTGACAGCCTTCCACATGAGAGACTTGACATGATAATGTTTAGACGTTACTCCTTTCCTAGCCTATATCAGGGTATGAATAACCTTGCTTGGAACACCCTTAAGGGCTAAGATCTGGCATTCAATCTCCATGCCGTCAAACGCAGCCACGGTAAGTCTTGATAAGCGAACGGCCCCTGTTGCAGAAGATCCTTGCGAAGAGGAAGAGGCCTCGGATCTTCCAGCAGTAAGTCCAGAAGATCCGCGTACCAAGCTCTCCTTGGCCAGTCCGGAGCAATGAGAATTGCCTGAACCCTTGATCCCTTTATGAGTTTTAGAATTCTTGGAATGAGAGGAAGTGAAGTGAACACGTACACCGACTTGAACACCCACGGTGTTACCAGGGCATCCACCGCCACTGCTTGTGGGTCTCTCGACATGGAACAGTACCTATGAATTTTCTTGTTGAGACGTGAGGCCATCATGTCTATTTGAGGCATGCCCCAAAGACTGGTCACCTCTGTGAACACCTCCGGATGGAGGCCCCATTCTCCTGGATGGAGATCGTGCCTGCTGAGGAAGTCTGCTTCCCAGTTGTCCACTCCTGGAAGGAAGATTGCTGACAGCGCCACTGCGCGCTTTTCTGCTCAGAGGATTCATGTTACCTCTGACATAGCAGCTCTGCTCTTCATTCCTCCCTGTCGGTTTATGTAGGCCACCGTCGGCACATTGTCCGACTGTACTTGAATGGCCCGATTTTGCAGAAGATGTGCCGCTTGGAGAAGACCGTTGTATACGGCTCTCATTTCCAGAATGTTTATTGGAAGAATGGATTCCAGACCAGCACGTTCTCCAGGCTGTGTGGTCCACTATCATGCTGAGAATTTTGAGGAACCAGAAGCAGGCTTCTGGTCCTGGGAACCTGCAGATGCAGGCTTCTTGGATTTTGCCCGAACACCTCTAAAGAAGGTGGTAGGAGGTTTGGACTTTTTTCGTCTTTGCGGTCCAAAAGGACTGATGTTGATGAAGAAAAGGGTTTCTTCGTAGTAGGAGCAGCTGAGAGAAGAAAGGTCGACTTACCCGCGGTTGCCATGGAAATCCACGCATCAAATGCTTCCCCAAATAGAGCCTGACCTATGAAGGGTAGGTTCTCCACACTTCTCCTGGATTCCGCTGACCATTGGTGTAGCCAGAATCCCCTGCGTGCGGAGACCGCCATGGAAGGTATCCTTGCATTCAGAGTACCCAGGTCCTTCATGGACTCCACTATGAAACCCACAGAATCCTGTATTTTACGTAAAAACAGTTCAATGTCACTTCTATCCATCGTATCTAAGTCCTCTAGTAATGTGCCTGACCACTTTACTATGGCTTTAGAAAACCATGCACAGGCAATAGTGGGCCTTAACGCCACTCCTGAAGCAGCGTAATGGATTTGAGCGTAGTGTCAATCTTACGATCAGCCGGTTCTTTTAACGCGGTAGATCCAGGGACAGGTAAAACCACCATTTTAGACAGTCTGGAGACAGATGCGTCAACTATGGCTGGGTTTTCCCACGTTTTCCTATCCTCCTCAGGGAAGGGAAAAGCAACCCGAACCCTTTTTGGGATCTGGAATTTTTTTCTACGGGGCTTCTCAGGACTTTTCAAATAATGTGTTTAATTCTTTAGACGCAAGGAAGGTTAGCGAGGCTCTTATTGTCGGTGACGTATGCATCCTCAACCTGCTCAGGTGGTGTGTCAGTAATGTGTAACACATCACTAATGGCCTCAAATCAAGAGCTGCACCCCCTTTGCAAGGGATGCCGCCTCCTCAGCACATCCCCATCACCGTCTGCCGTGTCAGAGTCTGTAGTCGTTTCGGCTTGCATAAACTGGGCAAGTGCACGTTTGGGTATATGCTAGGGGATTTAGAAGTAAAGGGAACAGAACCCGACCAAACTTCCACAGACTTCCTTAAAACCTGAGTTTCAGTCTCAGTATGGGCTACCTAGTAGAAATCTGAGATATCATTCCCTTAATGGAAGCCAGCCATTGTGGATCAGATTCAGAAGTCTGAGACATGATATTACATTCCTGGGTACATGGAATTACCACCGTATTTGGAAGAAATACGTCTCCTGGTGTGAGAGCATAACTTATTCTGCGGTGCAATTACACCTGGGACGTTTCCTGCTTTTTCTGCAGGCAGGTGTGGATGTGGGCCTACGTCTGGGCTCCATAAAAGTCCAGATTTCGGCCTTGTCCATTTTTTCCCCCAGAAACAATTGGCTTCTCTCCCTGAGGTCCAGATGTTTTTGAAAGGTGTTCTGCGCATCCAACCTCCCTTTGTGCTTCCCACGGCACCTTGGGATCTTAATTTGGTGCTGCAATTCCTCCAATCGGACTGGTTTGAACCATTACAGGAGGTGGAAGACCGTCACACTGTTGGCCTTGGCGTCAGCAAGATGTGTGTCGGAGCTGGGGGCTTTGTCTCACAAGAGACAATTAAAATTTTCCATGAGGACAGAGCTGAACTCAGAACTCGTCAGCAATTTCTTCCGAAAGTGGTGTCAGCGTTTCACATCAACCAATCTATTGTGGTTCCGGTTATCACTGACACTTCCGCTACTTCAAAGTCTTTGGATGTTGTGAGGGCTTTGAAAGTATACGTAAAAAGGACAGCTTGTCACAGGAAATCCGACTTGCTATTCGTTCTATATGATCCCAATAAAATTGGGTGTCCTGCTTCAAAGTAGACAATTGCTCGCTGGATCAGGCTCACTATCCAGCATGCTTATTCCACGGCAGGTTTGCCGGTTCCAAAATCTGTACAGGCCCACTCTACTAGGTCGGTGGGTTCTTCCTGAGCGGCTGCCCGGGGTGTCTCTGCCGATCAGCTAATTGGTCAGGTTCGAACACGTTTGCCAAGTTCTACAAGTTCGATACTTTGGCCTTCAGTTTGGTCAGTTCTGCAGGAGCCTCAGCACTCTCCCACCCGGTTTGGGAGCTTTGGTACTTCCCTATGGTACTAAATGGATCCCCAGTATTCTCTAGGACGTAAGAGAAAATAGGATTTTATTTACCTACCGGTAAATCCTTTTGTTGTAGTCCGTAGAGGATACTGGGTGCCCGCCCAGTGCTTTGTTCTTCCTGCACTGTTACTTGGTTAAGTATTGTTGGTTCAGCTGTTGCTGTTCCCGTTTAAAGTTTGGGTTGGCATAGCTTTCCTCTGTTTGTGTGTGCTGGTTCGGAATCTCACCACTATCTCTATCTATCCTTCTCTCAAAGTATGTCCTTCTCCTTGGGCACAGTTTCTAGACTGAGTCTGGTAGGAGGGGCATAGAGGGAGGAACCAGCACACACTATCAAATTCTTAAAGTGCCCATGGCTCCTAGTGGACCAGTCTATACATCATGGTACTAAAATGGATTCCCAGTATCCCCTACGACATAAAAGAAATTATATATATCTATCTATATCTTGTCTATCTCTATCTATATACATCTACTCCGTGCTGACTTACTCCTTTCAGCACTTAATGAAAACTGAGGAGGGGTTGGAGGGGAGGAGCTTTTATACTGCTAAAATTTAGTTTATTAAGTGCTGATGCCTTTAGCCCTCACTAACCCCATTGTTATTAAGTTTCCCACGAAGGAAAGAAAATAGATGTGACAATAAACTTGCATAGTTGTAAGATAAAGAAAGAGTAAGAGAGGTCATAGTTAAGTAACAAAAAGTAGTAGAATTTTACCGAACAAGAGGTTTCGTAGTAGATTTTATAGATGCTTGCAAAACAGATGTAGGTCGTAGAGACGAAATTGACCTTGGGATAGTTCTAGGCGTTGTAATTCCAGATGTTCTACGACTGAGTGGCGTGGGCAAGCCTGATACATGTTTTGAGCTGGGAGTACTTGATATTCCTCTTCCTGTTAAGCTGGAATTAGGCAGCATACCTTTTGTGGATCCTATTGGAGTACTCTGTACAATGCCACTATAAAAAAAAATAAGAATTTACTCACCGGTAATTCTATTTCTCGTAGTCCGTAGTGGATGCTGGGAACTCCGTAAGGACCATGGGGAATAGCGGGCTCCGAAGGAGGCTGGGCACTCTAGAAAGATCTTGGACTACCTGGTGTGCACTGGCTCCTCCCACCATGACCCTCCTCCAAGCCTCAGTTAGGTACTGTGCCCGGACGAGCGTACACAATAAGGAAGGATTTTGAATCCCGGGTAAGACTCATACCAGCCACACCAATCACACCGTACAACTCGTGATATGAAACACAGTTAACAGTATGAAACAATAGAGCCTCTCAACAGATGGCTCAACAATAACCCGATTTAGTTAACAATAACTATATACAAGTATTGCAGATAAACCGCACTTGGGATGGGCGCCCAGCATCCACTACGGACTACGAGAAATAGAATTACCGGTGAGTAAATTCTTATTTTCTCTGACGTCCTAGTGGATGCTGGGAACTCTGTAAGGACCATGGGGATTATACCAAAGCTCCCAAACGGGCGGGAGAGTGCGGATGACTCTGCAACACCGAATGAGAGAACTCCAGGTCCTCCTCAGCCAGGGTATCAAATTTATATAATTTTGCAAACGTGTTTGCCCCTGACCAAGTAGCAGCTCGGCAAAGTTGTAAAGCCGAGACCCCTCGGGCAGCCGCCCAAGATGAGCCCACCTTCCTTGTGGAATGGGCATTGACAGATTTTTGGCTGTGGCAGGCCTGCCACAGAATGTGCAAGCTGAATTGTACTACAAATCCAACGAGCAATAGTCTGCGTAGAAGCAGGAGCACCCAGCTTGTTGGGTGCATATAGGATAAACAGCGAGTCAGATTTTCTGACTCCAGCCGTTCTGGAAACATTTTCAGGGCCCTGACCACGTCTAACAACTTGGAGTCCTCCAAGTCCCTAGTAGCCGTAGGCACCACCATAGGCTGGTTCAGGTGAAACGCTGACACCACCTTAGGGAGAACTGGGGACGAGTCCTCAATTCTGCCCTATCCATATGGAAAATCAGATAAGGGCTTTTACATGATAAAGCCGCCAATTCTGATACTTGCCTGGCCGAAGCCAAGGCCAATAACATGACCACCTTCCACGTGAGATATTTCAGATCCACGGTTTTTAGTGGCTCTAACCAATGTGACTTTAAGAAAATCGACAGAGCCGAGATATGTACCTTAATGGAACCCAATTTAAGGCCCATAGTCACTCCTGCTTGCAGGAAATGCAGAAATCGACCTAGTTGAAATTCCTCTGTTGGGGCCCTTTCGGCCTCACACCATGCAACATATTTTCGCCATATGCGGTGATAATGAGTTGCTGTAACCTCTTTCCTGGCTTTAGTAAGCGTAGGAATGACTTCCTCCGGAATGCCCTTTTCCTTCAGGATCCGGCGTTCAACCGCCATGCCGTCAAACGCAGCCGCGGTAAGTCTTGGAACAGACAGGGCCCCTGCTGCCGCAGGTCCTGTCTGAGTGGCAGAGGCCATGGGTCCTCTGATATAAATTCTTGAAGTTCAGGGTACCAAGCTCTTCTTGGCCATCCACGAGTATCGTTCTTACTCCTCGCCTTCTTATTATTCTCAGTACCTTTGGTATGAGAGGCAGAGGGGAGAACACATAAACCGACTGGTACACCCACGGTGTTACCAGAGCGTCCATAGCTATCGCCTGAGGGTCCCTTGACCTGGTGCAATATCTTTTATAGCTTTTTGTTGAGGCGGGACGCCATCATGTCCACCTGTGGCCTTTCCCAATGGTGTACAATCCTATTGGAAGACTTCTGGAGGAAGTCCCCATTCTCCCGGGTGGAGGTCGTGTCTGTTGAGAAGATCTGCTTCCCAGTTGTCCACTCCGGGAATGAACACTGCTGACAGTGCTAACACATGATTTTCGCCTATCAGAGAATCCTTGTGGCTTCTGCCATCGCCATCCTGCTTCTTGTGCCGCCCTGTTGGTTTACATGGGCGACTGCCGTGATGTTGTCTGATTGGATCAGTACCGGCTGGTTTTGAAGCAGAGGCCTTGCCGGCCTCAGGGCATTGTAAATGGCCCTCAGGTCCAGAATATATATGTGTAGGGAAATAACCTGACTTGACCAAAGTCCCTGGAAGTTTCTTCCCTGTGTGACTGCCCCCCAGCCTCAAAGGCTGGAATCCATGGTCACTAGGACCTAGTCCTGTATGCCGAACCTGCGGCCCTCTTGAAGATGGGCACTCTGCAGCCACCACAGTAGAGATACCCTGGTCCTTGGAGACAGGATTATCAGCCTATGCATCGGAAGATGCGATCCGGACCACTTGTCCAACAGGTCCCTCTGAAAAGTTCTTGTATGGAACCTGCCTAATGGGATTGCTTAGTAGGAAGCTACCATTTTTCCCAGGACTCGCGTGCAATGATGCACCGCTACCTATTTTGGCTTCAGGAGGTCTCTGACTAGAGATGAAAACTCCTTGGCTTTCTCCTCCGGGAGAAACACTATTTCTGGTTTATGTCCAGAACCATCCCCAGGAACAGTAGACGTGTCATAGTAACCAGCTGTGACTTTGGACTATTTAGAATCCAACCATGCTGTTGTAGCACTTTCCAAAATAGTGCTACCCCGACTACCAACTGCTCCTTGGACCTCGCCCTTATAACGAGATTGTCCAAGTACGGGATAATTACAACTCCCTTTTTTCGAAGGAGTATCATCATTTCGGCCATTACCTTGATAAAACACCCTCGGTGCCATGTACAGTCCAAACGGCAGTGTCTGGACTTGGTAATGGTAATCCTGTACCACAAATCTGAGGTACTCCTGGCGAGGATGGTAAATGGGGACATGCAGGTAAGCATCCTCGATGTCCCGGGATACCATGTAATCCCCCTCGTCCAGGCTTGCAATAACCGCCCTGAGCGATTCCATCTTGAACTTGAATTTTTTTATGTATGTGTTCAAGGATTTTAAATATAAAATGGGTCACACCGAACCATGCGGTTTCGGTACCCCAACCCGTGTGGAATAGTAACCCCGTCCTTGTTGAAGTAGGGGCACCTTGAGTATTACCTGCTGGGAATACCGCTTATTAATTGCCTCTAGCACAGCCTCCCTGCCTGAGGGAGTTGTCAGCAAGGCATATTTTAGTAAACGGCTGGGGGGAGACATCTCGAATTCCAGCTTGTACCCCTGAAATACTACTTGAAAGAAACAGGGATCCACCTGTGAGTGTACCTTTGTCTGTGAGGAAACCTGAGGTAAAATTATTTCTTCCCAGCAGTTGCTGTGGATACGAGGTCCCAGAGACCATCCCCAAATAATTCCTCACCCTTATAAGGCTCTCTATGCGCTTTTTAAGTCAGCATCACCTGTCCAGTGACAGGTCTCTAATACCCTCCTGACAGAATGGACATTACATTTATTTTGGATGCCAGCCGGCAAAATATCCCTCTGTGCATCCCCCATATATAAGACGACGTCTTTAATATGTTTTTATGTTTGCCAACTAGTATCCCTGTTTGACAGGGTCACCGACCACGCTGCAGCAGCACTATCTGCAGGTCTCAGTCCAGTACCTGAGTGTGTAAATACAGACTTCAGGATAGCCTCCTGTTTTTTATCAACAGGTACCTATTAAAGTGGCCGTATCCTAAGACGGCAGTGCCACCTTTTTTGACAAAACGTGTGAGCGCCTTATCCACCCTAGGGGATATCTCCCAGCGTAACTTATCCTCCTGGCGGGAAAGGGTACGCCATCAGTAACTTTTTATAAATTACCAGTTTCTTAACGGGGGAACCCACGCTTTTCACACACTTCATTTATTCATCTGATGGGGGAACAAAACACTGCCTGTTTTTTCTCCCCAAACCTAAAACCCATTTTTTGCTTGGGTTAAAGTCAGAAATGTATAACACATTTTTTATTGCCGGGATCAAGTCACGGATGTTCCTAGTGGATTGTGTATATGTCTCCACCTTGTCAACACTGGAGTCAGACTCCGTGTCGACATCTGTTTCTGCCATCTGAGAGAGCGGGCGTTTTTGAGACCCTGATGGCCTTTGAGACGCCTGGGCAGGCGCGGGCTGCGAAGCCGGCTGTCCCACAGCTGTTACGTCATCCACCCTTTTATGTAAGGAGTTGACACTGTCGGTTAATACCTTTCACCTATCCATCCACTCTGGTGTCGGCCCCACAGGGGGCGACATCACATATATCGGCCTCTGTTCCGTCACCATATAAGCCTCCTCATTCAACATGTCGACACAGCCGTACCGACACACCGCAGACACACAGGGAATGCTCTAAACGAGGACAGGACCCACAAAAGCCCTTTGGGGGGACAGAGTGAGAGTATGCCAGCACACACCAGAGCGCTATATAATGCAGGGACTAACTGAGTTATGTCCCCTATAGCTGCTGTTTTTATATATAATGTATACTGCGCCTAAATTTAGTGCCCCCCCTCTCTTTATTAACCCTTTGTAGACTGCAGGGGAGAGCTAGGGAGCTTCCTTCCAGCGGAGCTGTGAGGGAAAATGGCGCCAGTGTGCTGAGGAGATAGGCTCCGCCCCTTTTTCGCGGCCTATTCTCCCGTTTTTTATGGAATTCTGGCAGGGGTATTTACCTCATATATAGCCCCTGGGGCTATATATTGAGGTATTTTAGCCAGCCAAGGTGTTTTTATTGCTGCCTCAGGGCGCCCCCCCCAGCGCCCTGCACCCTCAGTGACCGGAGTGTGAAGTGTGTGAGAGGAGCAATGGCGCACAGCTGCAGTGCTGTGCGCTACCTTGGTGAAGACAGAGTCTTCATGCCGCCGATTTTCCGGACCATCTTCTTGCTTCTGGCTCTGTAAGGGGGACGGCGGCGCGGCTCCGGGACCGAACATCAAGGCTGGGCCTGCGGTCGATCCCTCTGGAGCTAATGGTGTCCAGTAGCCTAAGAAGCCCAATCCGGCTGCAAGCAGGCGAGTTCGCTTCTTCTCCCCTTAGTCCCTCGCTGCAGTGAGCCTGTTGCCAGCAGGTCTCACTGAAAATAAAAAAATCTAAGACTATTACTTTCTAAGAGCTCAGGAGAGCCCCTAGTGTGCATCCAACCTCGGCCGGGCACGAAATCTAACTGAGGCTTGGAGGAGGGTCATGGTGGGAGGAGCCAGTGCACACCAGGTAGTCTAAGATCTTTCTAGAGTGCCCAGCCTCCTTCGGAGCCCGCTATTCCCCATGGTCCTTACGGAGTTCCCAGCATCCACTAGGACGTCAGAGAAATATATATACATATAAAAAAAATGGAGGATATATCATGAGTTGTAAGGCATGGAATTTGCTTCTAACCAATTCAAAATATTTCAAAATAAAATAAAAATGAGGACAACAAAGCAAAAGCCTATGAATTACTCATGATTAAAGTATCTGTAAGTGGTGTTTTACTGCACCAGTAAGTAAAACATAAAATGCAATGATGGGTCACTGTCATTTATAGTTCTACAATTGTTCATCTGCACTTTATGTTTTACATTTTGAATGGAATCTTTTCACATTAGGGACAGCTGCTACATTTTCCATGTAGGCATATTTAACACACAAGCCTAGTTTTATACATTGGCACAAAAAATATCCATGAAGAAAACAAATATACTCTCTCCAAACATAACCAGTCCTATAAGTGGCATATTTAAAATCTACTTTCTGGGAAGTGGAGGTGGTTATAAAACAGTTTAAGAAGGGCTGTTTTATACCAAAGTTCTGCTTTGCATGTATTTATATGCACCTAAAAAAATGGTCATATTATAAATTCTTGATACTTGACTCTTAATTGGGGTTTTCACTGTAAAGTATTTGCCTGTACAATAGATCATATATTTACAATAATAAGATTTTACTTACCGATAAATCTATTTCTCGTAGTCCGTAGTGGATGCTGGGGACTCCGTCAGGACCATGGGGATTAGCGGCTCCGCAGGAGACAGGGCACAAAACTAAAGCTTTAGGATCAGGTGGTGTGTACTGGCTCCTCCCCCTATGACCCTCCTCCAAGCCTCAGTTAGGATACTGTGCCCGGACGAGCGTACACAATAAGGAAGGATATTGAATCCCGGGTAAGACTCATACCAGCTACACCAATCACACCGTATAACTTGTGATCTAAACCCAGTTAACAGTATGACAAACGTAGGAGCCTCTGAACAGACGGCTCACAACAATAACAACCCGATTTTTTTTTTTGTAACAATAACTATGTACAAGTATTGCAGACAATCCGCACTTGGGATGGGCGCCCAGCATCCACTACGGACTACGAGAAATAGATTTATCGGTAAGTAAAATCTTATTTTCTCTGACGTCCTAAGTGGATGCTGGGGACTCCGTCAGGACCATGGGGATTATACCAAAGCTCCCAAACGGGCGGGAAAGTGCGGATGACTCTGCAGCACCGAGTGAGAGAACTCCAGGTCCTCCTCAGCCAGGGTGTGCCCCTGACCAAGTAGCAGCTCGGCAAAGTTGTAAAGCCGAGACCCCTCGGGCAGTCGCCCAAGATGAGCCCCCTTCCTTGTGGAATGGGCATTTATATATTTTGGCTGTGGCAGTCCTGCCACAGAATGTGCAAGCTGAATTGCACTACACATTCAACTAGAAATCGTCTGCTTAGAAGCAAGAGCACCCAGTTTTTTGGGTGCATACAGGATAACAGCAAGTCAGTTTTCCTGACTCCAGCCGTCCTGGAAATCTATATTTTCAGGGCCCTGACAACATCTAGCAACTTGGAGTCCTCCAAGTCTCTAGTAGCCGCAGGTACCACAATAAGCTGGTTCAGATGAAACGCTGACACCACCTTAGGGAGAAACTGGGGACGAGTCCGCAGCTCTGCCCTGTTCCGAATGGACAATCAGATATGGGCTTTTGTGAGACAAAGCCGCCAATTCTGACACTCGCCTGGCCGAGGCCAGGGCCAACATCATGGTCACTTTCCATGTGAGATATTTAAAATCCACAGATTTGAGCGGTTTAAACCAACGTGATTTGAGGAATCCCAGGACTACGTTGAGATCCCACAGTGCCACTGGAGGCACAAAAGGGGGTTGTATATGCAGTACTCCCTTGTCAAATTTCTGGACTTCAGGAACTGAAGCCAATTCTTTCTGGAAGAAAATCGACAGGGCCGAAATTTGAACCTTAATGGACCCCAATTTGAGGCCCATAGACACTCCTGTTTGCAGGAAATGCAGGAATCGACCGAGTTGAAATTTCTTCGTGGGGCCTTCCTGGCCTCACACCACGCAACATATTTTCGCCACATGTGGTGATAATGTTGTGCGGTCACCTCCTTCCTGGCTTTGACCAGGGTAGGAATGACCTCTTCCGGAATGCCTTTTTTCCCTTAGGATCCGGCGTTCAACCGCCATGCCGTCAAACGCACCCGCGGTAAGTCTTGGAACAGACATGGTACTTGCTGAAGCAAGTCCCTTCTTATCGGCAGAGGCCCTGAGTCCTCTGTGAGCATCTCATGAAGTTCCGGGTGCCAAGTCCTTCTTGGCCCATCCGGAGCCACGAGTATAGTTCTTACTCCTCTACGTCTTATAATTCTCAGTACCTTTGGTATGAGAAGCAGAGGAGGGAACACATACACCGACTGGTACACCCATGGTGTTACCAGAACGTCCACAGCTATTTCCTGAGGGTCTCTTGACCTGGCGCAATACCTGTCCAGTTTTTTGTTCAGGCGGGACGCCATCATGTCCACCTTTGGTCTTTCCCAACGGTGCACAATCATGTGGAAACAACTTCTCGATTAAGTCCCCACTCTCCCGGGTGGAGGTCGTGCTGAGGAAGTCTGCTTCCCAGTTGTCCACTCCCGGAATGAAAACTGCTGACAGTGCTATCACATGATTTTCCGCCCAGCGAAGAATCCTTGCAGTTTCTGCCATTGTCCTCCTGCTTCTTGTGCCGCCCTGTCTGTTTACGTGGGCGACTGCCGTGATGTTGTCCCACTGGATCAATACCGGCTGACCTTGAAGCAGAGGTCTTGCTAAGCTTAGAGCATTGTAAATTGCTCTTAGCTCCAGTATATTTATGCGGAGAGAAGTCCCCAGACTTGATCACACTCCCTGGAAATTTTTTCCCTGTGTGACTGCTCCCCAGCCTTTCAAGCTGGAATCCGTGGTCACCAGGACCCAGTCCTGAATGCATAACTGTGGCACTTTAGTAGATGAGCACTCTGCAGCCACCACAGAAGAGACACCCTTGTCCTTGGAGACAGGGTTATCCGCTGATGCATCTGAAGATGCGATCCGGACCATTTGTCCAGCAGATCCCACTGAAAAGTTCTTGCGTGAAATCTGCCGAATGGAATCGCTTCGTAAGAAGCCACCATTTTCCCCAGGACCCTTGTGCAATGATGCACTGACACTTTTCCTGGTTTTTGGAGGTTCCTGACTAGCTCGGATAACTCCCTGGCTTTCTCCTCCGGGAGAAACACCTTTTTCTGGACTGTGTCCAGAATCATCCCTAGGGACAGCAGACGTGTCGTCGGAGACAGCTGCGATTTTGGAATATTTAGAACCCACCCGTGCTGTCGTAGAACTACTTGAGATAGTGCTACTCAGACCTCCAACTGTTCTCTGGACCTTGCCCTTATCAGGAGATCGTCCAAGTAAGGGATAATTAAGACGCCTTTTCTTTGAAGAAGAATCATCATTTCGGCCATTACCTTGGTAAAGACCCGGGGTGCCGTGGACAATCCAAACGGCAGCGTCTGAAACTGATAGTGACAGTTTTGTACCACGAACCTGAGGTACCCTTTGTGAGAAAGGCAAATTTGGACATGGAGGTAAGCATCCTTGATGTCCAGGGACACCATATAGTCCCCTTCTTCCTGGTTCGCTATCACTGCTCTGAGTGACTCCATTTAGAATAGGTCTCACCGAGCCGTCTGGCTTCAGTACCACAATATAGTGTGGAATAATACCCCTTTACTTGTTGTAGGAGGGGTACTTTGATTATCACCTGCTGGGAATACAGCTTGTGAATTGTTTCCAATACTGCCTCCCTGTCGGAGGTAGACGTTGGTAAAGCAAACTTCAGGAACCTGCGAGGAGGAGACATCTCGAATTTCCAATCTGTACCCCTGGGATACTACTTGTAGGATCCAGGGGTCCACTTGCGAGTGAGCCCACTGCGTGCTGAAACTCTTGAGATGACCCCCCCACCGCACCTGTTTGTACGGCCCCAGCGTCATGCTGAGGACTTGGCAGAAGCGGTGGAAGGCTTCTGTTCCTGGGAATGGGCTGCCTGCTGCAGTCTTCTTCCCTTACCTCTATCCCTGGGCAGATATTATGGGGACGAAAGGACTGAGGCTGAAAAGACTATGTCTTTTTCTGCTGAGATGTGACCTGGGGTAAAAAAGGTGGATTTTCTAGCTGTTGCCGTGGCCACCAGGTCCGATGGACCGACCCCAAATAACTCCTCCCCTTTATACGGCAATACTTCCATGTGCCGTTTGGAATCTGCATCACCTGACCACTGTCGTGTCCATAAACATCGTCTGGCAGATATGGACATCGCACTTACTCTTGATGCCAGAGTTTCGCATATATAGAAATGCATCTTTTAAATGCTCTATAGTCAATAAAATACTGTCCCTGTCAAGGGTATCAATATTTCCAGTCAGGGAATCCGACCAAGCCACCCCAGCGCTGCCCATCCAGGCTGAGGCGATCGCTGGTCGCAGTATAACACCAGTATGTGTGTATATACTTTTTAGGATATTTTCCAACCTCCTATCAGTTGGCTCCTTGAGGGCGTCCGTATCTGGAGACGGTAACGCCACTTGTTTTTATAAGCGTGTGAGCGCCTTATCCACCCTAAGGTGTGTTTCCCAACGCGCCATAACTTCTGGCGGGAAAGGGTATACCGCCAATAATTTTCTATCGGGGGAAACCCACGCATCATCACACACTTCATTTAATTTATCTGATTCAGGAAAAACCACATGTAGTTTTTTCACACTCCACATAATACCCTTTTTTGTGGTACTTGTAGTATCAGAAATATGTAACATCTCCTTCATTGCCCTTAACAAGTAACGTGTGGCCCTAAAAGAAAATACGTTTGTTTCTTCACCGTCGACACTGGAGTCAGTGTCCGTGTCTGTGTCGACCGACTGAGGTAAAAGGACGTTTTAACGCCCCTGACGGTGTTTTAGACGCCTGGACAGGTACTAATTGGTTTGCCGGCCGTCTCATGTCGTCAACCGACCTTGCAGCGTGTTGACATTATCACGTAATTCCTTAAATAAGCCATCCATTCCGGTGTCGACTCCCTAGAGAGTGACATCACCATTACCGGCAATTGCTCCGCCTCCTCACCAACATCGTCCTCATACATGTCGACACACAAGTACCGACACACAGCACACACACAGGGAATGCTCTGATAGAGGACAGGACCCCACTAGCCCTTTGGGGAGACAGAGGGAGAGTTTGCCAGCACACACCAAAAACGCTATATTATACAGGGACAACCTTTATATAAGTGTTTTTCCCTTATAGCATTTTAATATATATATACATATCGCCAAATAAGTGCCCCCCCTCTCTGTTTTAACCCTGTTTCTGTAGTGCAGTGCAGGGGAGAGCCTGGGAGCCTTCCCACCAGCCTTTCTGTGAGGGAAAATGGCGCTGTGTGCTGAGGAGAATAGGCCCCGCCCCCTTTTCGGCGGGCTTCTTCTCCCGTTTTTCTGAGACCTGGCAGGGGTTAAATACATCCATATAGCCTCCAGGGGCTATATGTGATGTATTTTTAGCCAGAATAAGGTATTATACATTGCTGCCCAGGGCGCCCCCAGCAACGCCCTGCACCCTCCGTGACCGTTGGTGTGAAGTGTGTGACAACAATGGCGCACAGCTGCAGTGCTGTGCGCTACCTTCATGACGACTGAAAAGCCTTCTGCCGCCGGTTTCTGGACCTTCAATCTTCAGCATCTGCAAGGGGGGTCGGCGGCGCGGCTCCGGGACGAACCCCAGGGTGAGACCTGTGTTCCGACTCCCTCTGGAGCTAATGGTGTCCAGTAGCCTAAGAAGTCAATCCATCCTGCACGCAGGTGAGTTGAACTTCTCTCCCCTAAGTCCCTCGATGCAGTGAGCCTGTTGCCAGCAGGACTCACTGAAAATAAGAAACCTAAAAACTTTTTCTAAGCAGCTCCTTAAGAGAGCCACCTAGATTGCACCCTGCTCGGACGGGCACAAAAACCTAACTGAGGCTTGGAGGAGGGTCATAGGGGGAGGAGCCAGTACACACCACCTGATCCTAAAGCTTTAGTTTTGTGCCCTGTCTCCTGCGGAGCCACTAATCCCCATGGTCCTGACGGAGTCCCCAGCATCCACTTAGGACGTCAGAGAAAAAGTACTAACTATTCAGATAGCAAATACTAGAGTGTTGCTTTCCTTATATCGGAGGTACTTGTCTGCTTATGTCCAGAAGGGCAACCCGACACTTTGCAAATGGCATGGAAAGACAATTTTAAAGAAGCGCTAACAAGGTCATAATAAATATCAAATCTTTAATTTTTATTCTGATTTAGGGGTATATGCAATTGCGGTCGAATTCCCGAAAATATCGATAAACGGGACATTTTCGCCATAAAAAAAATTTCGATTATGCAATTCAGTACTTTTCGGCAAAAAAACGGACTTTCCAAATTCGACTTTTTGAAATTCGACATTTGTCAAATTCGACATTTCTGCAATGGTACAAATGCGGCAATTCGACAAAAGAATATTCAACTGAAGATTGTAAATTCGACAACAGTGCTTTTAGATAGTAAATTCGTCATTTTCAAACCGCCACACTTTGCTGGCGGAATCTAATAAAAAAAATTAAAAAGATGTTTTTTTTGTGTTTTTTTAATTGGTAATAGCATATCTATTTATATTAGAAGGGATCAGGTACTAGGTTTGTCTATTTTGGAGGCACAAGTATTATTTATATATTTAAAAAAAAAATATATATATATATATATATATATATATATATATATATATATATATATATATGTATGTATGTATGTATGTATGTATGTATGTATGTATGTATGTATGTATGTATGTATGTATATATATATATATATATATATATTTTTTATGGAATGGTAAAAATCTGAAAAAAAAAAAAGTGTGTGGGGTCCCCCCTCCTAAGCATAACCAGCCTCGGGCTCTTTGAGCCGGTCCTGGTTGCCAAAATACGGGGGGGGGGGGAATGACAGGGGATCCCCCGTATTTTAACAACCAGCACCGGGCTCTGCGCCTGTTCCTGGTGCAAAAAATACGGGGGACAAAAAGAGTAGGGGTCCCCCGTATTTTTTGTACCAGCGCCGGGCTCCACTAGCTGGACAGAATGCCACAGCCGGGGGTCACTTTTATACAGCGCCCTGCGGCCGTGGCATTAAATATCCAACTAGTCACCCCTGGCCGGGGTACCCTGGAGGAGTGGGGACCCCTTCAATCAAGGGGTCCCCCCTCATCCAAGGGCTGATAGCCTTGAGTAAAATGTAAGAATATTGTTTTTTTGCAGAAGAACTACAAGTCCCAGCAAGCCTCCCCCACAAGCCGGTACTTGGAGAACCACAAGTACCAGCATGCAGGGGAAAAATGGGCCCGCTGGTACCTGTAGTTCTACTGCAAAAAAAATACCCAAATAAAAACAGGACACAGACACCGTGAAAGTATAACTTTATACATACATGCAGACACACATACTTAACTATGTTGACACGCCGACTCTAGCCTCGTCTCCAATGTCGACGTCCGGGGTACCTGAAAATAAAATTATACTCACCTGATCCAGTATCCTGGTCTTATTATAATCCACGTACTTGGCAAAAAAACAAACCGCATTAACCCGAACCAGACGGACTGAAAGGGGTGACCTCACCGCTGACCGCAAAGTTCCCACCATTGAAAGTAATGGAGGGGGCTGTGCAATGCACGTCTGAGCTCAGACGTGCAGAGCCAATCAGGTGAGTGCCACGAAGTGGCGCTTCCTGATTGGCTGAAGGGACCTTTCTGTGACAGGAGTCACGGGGGGTCTCTGCATTCGGGGAAAGGGGTCCCATGTGTAAACATGGGACCCCTTTCAGTCCGTGTGGTCCGGGTATTCGTTGTTGTTTTTTGCCAAGTACGTGGATTACAAGTACGTGGATTACAAATCACAGGACACTGGATTGAGGTGAGTATAATTTTATTCACAGGTACCCCGGATCGTCGGCGACATTGGAGACGTGGCAGTCGGCGGGTAGGTATGTATGTGTTGGCATGTATGAAATAAACTTTTACTTTCACGGTGTGTGTCTCCTGTTTTTATTTGGGTATTTTTTTTTCAGTAGAACTACAGGTACCAGCGGGTTCGTTTTTCCACCCGCATGCTGGTACTTGTGGTTCTCCAAGTACCAGCTTGCGGGGGAGGCTTGCTGGGACTTGTAGTTCTTCTGGAAAAAACAATATTCGTGCATTTTACTCAAGGCTATCAACCCCCCATCCGCAGCCCTTGGATGGGGGGGGAGACAGCCTCGGGCTTCGCCCCTGGCCCTTGGGTGGCTGGGGGGGGGGGGACCCCTTGATTGAAGGGGTCCCCACTCCTCCAGGGTACCCCAGCCAGGGGTGACTAGTTGGATATTTAATGCCACGGCCGCAGGGCTCTGTATAAAAGTGACCCCCGGCTGTGGCATTATCTGTCCAGCTAGTGGAGCCCGGTGCTGGTACAAAAAATACGGGGGACCCCTACTCTTTTTGTCCCCAGTATTTTTTGCACCAGGACCAGGCGCAGAGCCCGGTGCTGGTTGTTAAAATACGGGGGATCCCCTGTAATTTTTTACCACGTATTTTGGCAACCAGGACCGGATCAAAGAGCCCGAGGCTGGTTATGCTTAGGAGGGGGGACCCCACGCAATTTTTCGTGTTTTTCCCCGTTTTTTTAACAATTTTAAAAATCTAATCAAAATCCGTCAAATCGGCCGTTTTTCGACAGCGGGACTGTCGAATCCGTTTTTTATTGAATATGCAGAATTCCGGCACCCACCTTCCGGAATTCGACAGTCGAATTAAAAAACGGGCGAAAAATTGCCGCAATTCGCCGGCAATTGCATATACCCCTTAGTAGTACAGTGGGCACGTGACTAATTGTTTTGTTGCACACTCAGCCTTTTAAAGGGGTGGCTCATACCACAGTGATACTGATTTTTGTCATCTAGAACTGTAGGCTGCCTTTTTTATTCCTAAAACACTACTTCCTAGCAAGTCCCTTTTCTATTCTCTTGGCAACCTTAATCATGAACTCTCAAGTTATTTGCGCCAGTCTGTGACTAATCTCAGCTGAAGCGATCGCCGGCTGCGAATAGTACCAGCCTAGCAGGCCATGCAGCAAGTCGTTTTGCAGCATGCTGCATCGCAGCAAAGAGGAGCATGGAAATGACCTTATTCAGTTTTCAACAATAACTTGCTTCTAGCTTATCTACAGGCATATTAGAAACACATAGAAGGATAAAGAAAAAAACAATTCATTATTTCAGACACCAGAAATATGTCTGAATAGTACACACATTCTTTAAAAGGAAAGAGTTAAATAAGATTTTACTCACCGGTAAATCTATTTCTCGTAGTCCGTATTGGATGCTGGGGACTCCATAAGGACCATGGGGAATAGACGGGCTCCGCAGGAGACTGGGCACTCTAAGAAAGAATTAGGACTACTGGTGTGCACTGGCTCCTCCCTCTATGCCCCTCCTCCAGACCTCAGTTAAGGAAACTGTGCCCGGAAGAGCGGACAGTACAAGGAAAGGATTTTGGAATCCAGGGTAAGACTCATACCAGCCACACCAATCACACCGTATAACTTGTGATAACTTACCCAGTTAACAGTATGAACAACAACAGAGCATCAGACAACCTGATGCAAACATAACATAACCCTTAGTTAAGCAATAACTATATACAAGTATTGCAGAAGAAGTCCGCACTTGGGACGGGCGCCCAGCATCCACTACGGACTACGAGAAATAGATTTACCGGTGAGTAAAATCTTATTTTCTCTAACGTCCTAGT
Organism: Pseudophryne corroboree; assembly: GCF_028390025.1. NCBI lineage: Eukaryota > Metazoa > Chordata > Amphibia > Anura > Myobatrachidae > Pseudophryne > Pseudophryne corroboree. The sequence goes on along the minus strand of NC_086449.1, from coordinate 441,473,338 downwards.
GGATGCTGGGGACTCCGTAAGGACCATGGGGATTATACCAAAGCTCCCAAACGGGCGGGAGAGTGCGGATGACTCTGCAGCACCGAATGAGCAAACACAAGGTCCTCCTCAGCCAGGGTATCAAACTTGTAGAATTTTGCAAACGTGTTTGAACCCGACCAAATAGCTGCTCGGCAAAGCTGTAATGCCGAGACCCCTCGGGCAGCCGCCCAAGAAGAGTCCACCTTCCTTGTGGAATGGGCTTTTACAGATTTTGGATGCGGCAATCCAGCCGCAGAATGAGCCTGATGAATAGTGTTACAGATCCAGCGAGCAATAGTTTGCTTTGAAGCAAAAGCACCCAGCTTGTTGGATGCATACAGGATAAACAGCGAGTCAGTTTTCCTGACTCCAGCCGTTCTGGCTACATAATTCTTCAAAGCCCTGACTACATCTAGTAACTTGGAATCCTCCAAGTCACGAGTAGCCGCAGGCACCACAATAGGTTGGTTCAAATGAAAAGATGACACCACTTTTGGCAGAAATTGCGGACGAGTCCGTAATTCTGCCCTGTCCATATGGAAAACCAGATAGGGGCTTTTATGTGACAAAGCCGCCAATTCTGACACACGCCTAGCCAAAGCTAAGGCCAACAGCATGACCACCTTCCACGTGAGATATTTTAACTCCACAGTTTTAAGTGGCTCAAACCAGTGTGATTTCAGGAAACTCAACACCACGTTAAGATCCCAAGGTGCCACTGGTGGCACAAAAGGGGCTGAATATGCAGCACTCCCTTTACAAACGTCTGAACTTCAGGAAGAGAAGCCAGTTCCTTTTGAAAGAAGATGGATAGGGCTGAAATCTGGACCTTAATGGACCCCAATTTTAAGCCCAAAGTCACTCCAGACTGTAGGAAGTGAAGGAAACGGCCCAGCTGGAATTCCTCTGCAGGGGCATTCCTGGCCTCACACCAAGCAACATATTTACTCCATATACAGTGATAATGCTTAGCCGTCACGTCCTTCCTAGCCTTTATTAGCGTAGGAATAACCTCATCCGGAATGCCTTTTTCTGTTAGGATCCGGCGTTCAACCGCCATGCCGTCAAACGTAGCCGCGGTAAGTCTTGGAACAGACAGGGCCCCTGTTGCAACAGATCCTGTCTGAGAGGCAGAGGCCATGAGTCCTCTGTGAGCATTTCTTGCAGTTCCGGATACCAAGTCCTTCTTGGCCAATCCAGAACAATGAGTATTGTTCTCACTCCTCTTTTTCTTACGATTCTCAGCACCTTGGGTATGAGAGGAAGAGGAGGAAACACAAAAACCGACTGGAACACCCACAGTGTCACTAGTGCGTCCACAGCTATCGCCTGAGGGTCTCTTGACCTGGCGCAATACATTCGTAGCTTTTTGTTGAGGCGGGATGCCATCATGTCCACCTGTGGCAGTTCCCAACGACTTGTAATCTGTGTGAAGACTTCTTGATGAAGTCCCCACTCTCCCGGGTGGAGGTTGTGCCTGCTGAGGAAGTCTGCTTCCCAGTTGTCCACTCCCGGAATGAACACTGCTGACAGTGCTTTTACGAGATTCTCCGCCCCGCGAAGAATTCTGGTGGTTTCCGCCATCGCCACCCTGCTCCTTGTGCCGCCTTGGCGGGTTTACATGAGCCACTGCTGATGTTGTCTGCCTGAATCAGCACCGGTTGGTTGCGAAGCAGAGGCTCCGCTTGACTTAGGGCGTTGTATATGGCCCTTAGTTCCAGGATATTGATGTGCAGACAAGTCTCCTGACTTGACCACAGCCCTTGGAAATTTATTCCCTGTGTGACTGCCCCCCACCCTCGGAGGCTTGCATTCAGTGGTCACCAGGACCCAGACCTGAATGTCGAACCTGCGACCCTCGATAAGGTGAGCACTCTGCAGCCACCACAGAAGAGACACCCTGGCCCTAGGGCAGGCATGTCCAAACTGCGGCCCTCCAGCTGTTGTGAAACTACATATCCCAGCATGCCCTGACACAGTTTTGCTGTCAGAGAATGCTAAAGCTGTGTCAGGGCATGCTGGGATGTGTAGTTTCATCATGTAGTTGACATGATCAACCGCTGCATCTTAAGATGCGATCCGGACCACCTGTCCAACAGATCCCGCTGAAAGGTCCTCGCATGGAACCCGCCGAAGGGAATGGCTTCGTATGACACCACCATCTTTCCCAGGACTCGCCTGCATTGATGCACCGACACCTGTTTTGGTTTTAAGAGTCCTCTGACCAGAGTCACGAGCTCCTGAGCCTTCTCCGCCGGGAGAAAAACCTTCTTCTGGTCTGTGTCCAGAATCATGCCCAGGAAGGGCATACGCGTCGTAGGAATCAGCTGCGACTTTGGAATATTCAGAATCCAGTCGTGCTGTTGCAACACTTCCCGAGAGTGTGCTACGCTGATCAGCAACTGCTCTCTGGACCTCGCCTTTATGAGGAGATCGTCCAAGTATGGGATAATTGTGACTCCTTGCTTTCGCAGAAGCACCATCATTTCTGCCATTACCTTGGTAAATATTCTCTGTGCCGTGGACAGACCAAACGGCAACGTCTGGAATGGGTAATGACAATCCTGTACCACAAATCTGAGGTACGCCTGATGAGGTGGATAAATGGGGACATGAAGGTATGCATCCTTTATGTCCAGAGACACCATAAAATGCCCCCCTTACAAGCTTGCGATGACCGCTCTGAGCGATTCCATCTTGAACTTGAACCTTTTCAGGTATATGTTCAGGGATTTTAAATTCAATATGGGTCTGACCGAACCGTCCGGTTTCGGTACTACAAACATGGTCGAATAAGAACCCCTTCCTTGTTGAAGGAGGGGAATCTTGACCACCACCTGCTGAAGATACAATTTGTGAATTGCAGTTAACACTGTTTCCCTCTCGTGGGGGGAAGCCGGCAGGGCCGTCGGTGAGGGGGCATCTTCTCAAAGTCCAGCTTGCATCCCTGAGACACAATATCTATTGCCCAGGGATCTAACAGGGAATGAAACCACTTGTGGCTGAACTTATGCAGGCGTGCCCCCACCGGGCCTAGCTCCGCCTGTGGAGCCCCAGCGACATGCGGTGGATTATTGTAGAGGCCGGGGAGGACTTCTGTTCCTGGGACCTAGCTGTGTTGTGCAGCTTCTTTCCTCTGCCCCCGCCTCTGGCAAGAAAGGACGCACCTCGGACTTTCTGGTTTCTTTGTTCTAAAGGCTGCATTTGATAATGTCGTGCTTTCCTAGGCTGTGCAGGAATATAAGGCAAAACATCAGAATTACCAGCTATAGCTGTGGAGACCAGGTCCGAGAACCCTTCTCCACACAATCCTCAGCCTTCCATATGCCTCTCAAGTCGGCATCATCTGTCCATTGCATATTCTACAGGACACGTCAAGCAGAAATCGACATAGCCTTGTCTCTAGGACCCAGTATACTCATGTCTCCTTGGCATGATTATATATATATATATATATATATATATATATATATATATATATATATATTTATATTAAGACAGCATTAATTATATATATATATATATATATATATATATATATACACACACATACACACACATATATATATATATATATATATATATATATCTACATACTAGGGTCTCAACTTCTGCTGATAAGGTACCTGTCCACGCTGCCCCAGCGCTATAAACCCATGCCGACACAATCGCCGGTCTGAGTAGTGTACCAGAATGTGCACGCTATCTGCAGGATCCCTGCGAATAGCTGTTACGACAGGTTACCTTTTGGGCCAACGTGACACCCTAGGGGAAGATTTCCATCGTATCCTGGCCCTAGTGGGGAAAGGATACTGCCTGAGAATTCTTTGTGGGAAACTGCAGTCTCTTGTCTGGAGATTCCCGCTCTTTTTCCTCATGAGAGGAGGGAAATTTACCTCAGCTTTCTTCCCCTTAAACATGTGTACCCTTGTGTCAGGGATAGATGAGTCATCAGTGATATGCAAATCATCTATTACAATAATCATATATTGAATACTTTTCTGCCCTTTTGGCTGTAACTTTGCATTATCGTAGTCGACACTGGAGTCAATCTCCGTGTCGACATCAGTGTTTATTATTTTGGATAGTGAGCATTGAGAGACACTGAAGGTCTCTGCGACAGAGTGACAGACATGGGTAGATTTCCTGTCTGTTCTCTAATCTTTTGTGCAATAAATTCACCTTAGCACTTAATTACACATATCCAACAGGTGTCGGCGTTGTCGACGGAGACACCCTCATATTTGCTCTATCTTCTCCTTAGGGGAGCCTTTTACCTCAGACATGTCGACACACACGTACCGACACACCACACACACAGGGGATGCTCTATTTGAAGACAGTTCCCCCACAAGGCCCTTTGGAGAGACAGAGAGAGAGTATGCCAGCACACACCCCAGCGCTATATGACCCAGGAATCACACAGTAACGTAGTGTTAACCCAGTAGCTGCTGTATATATCGTTTTTACGCCAATTTATGTGCCCCCCCTCTCTTTTTACCCTCTTCTATCGTGCTTCTGCAGGGGAGAGCCTGGGGAGCTTCCTCTCAGCGGAGCTGTGAAGAGAAAATGGCGCTGGTGAGTGCTGAGGAAGAAGACCCGCCCCCTCAGCGGCGGGCTTCTGTCCCGCGATTTTGTGTAAAATACTGGCGGGGGCTCATGCATATATACAGTGCCCAACTGTGTATATGCTGCTTTTGCCAAGAGGTACCTAATTGCTGCCCAGGGCGCCCCCCCCTGCGCCCTGCACCCTACAGTGACCGGAGTGTGTGGGTTAGTGTGGGAGCAATGGCGCACAGCTGCAGTGCTGTGCGCTACCTCATATGAAGACAGGAGTCTTCTGCCGCCGATTTTGATGTCTTCTTGCTTCACTCGCCGGCTTCTGTCTTCTGGCTCTGCGAGGGGGACGGCGGCGCGGCTCCGGGAACGGACGACCAAGGTTAAGTTCCTGTGTTCGATCCCTCTGGAGCTAATGGTGTCCAGTAGCCTAAGAAGCGCAACCTAGCCGCAGTTAGTAGGTTTGCTTCTCTCCCCTCGGTCCCACGTAGCAGAGAGTCTGTTGCCAGCAGAAGGTCTCTGAAAATAAAAAAACCTAACTAAAATAATAAGATTTTACTCACCGGTAAATCTATTTCTCGTAGTCCGTAGTGGATGCTGGGAACTCCGTAAGGACCATGGGGAATAGACGGGCTCCGCAGGAGACTGGGCACTCTAAAAGAAAGATTAGGTACTATCTGGTGTGCACTGGCTCCTCCCACTATGACCCTCCTCCAGACCTCAGTTAGGATACTGTGCCCGGAAGAGCTGACACAATAAGGAAGGCTTTTGAATCCCGGGTAAGACTCATACCAGCCACACCAATCACACCGTATAACTCGTGATACTACACCCAGTTAACAGTATGAAATATAACTGAGCCTCTCAACAGATGGCTCAACAATAACCCTTAGTTAGGCAATAGCTACATACAAGTATTGCAGACAATCCGCACTTGGGATGTGCGCCCAGCATCCACTACGGACTACGAGAAATAGATTTACCGGTGAGTAAAATCTTATTTTCTCAGACGTCCTAGTGGATGCTGGGAACTCCGTAAGGACCATGGGGATTATACCAAAGCTCCCAAACGGGCGGGAGAGTGCGGATGACTCTGCAGCACCGAATGAGAGAACTCAAGGTCTTCCTCAGCCAGGGTATCAAATTTGTAGAATTTAGCAAACGTGTTTGCCCCTGACCAAGTTGCAGCTCGGCAAAGTTGTAAAGCCGAGACCCCTCGGGCAGCCGCCCAAGATGAGTCCACTTTCCTCGTGGAATGGGCTTTTACTGATTTAGGATGCGGCAATCCAGCCGCAGAATGCTCCAGCTGAATTGTGCTACAAATTCAGCGAGCAATAGTCTGCTTAGAAGCAGGAGCACCTATTTTGTTGGGTGCCTACAGGATAAAAAGCGAGTCAGTTTTCCTGACTCCAGCCGTCCTGTAAATATAAATTTTTAAGGCCCTGACTACGTCCAGTAACTTGGAATCTTCCAAGTCCCTAGTAGCCGCAGGCACTACAATAGGTTGGTTCAAGTGAAAAGCTGATACCACCTTAGGGAGAAACTGGGGACGAGTCCTCAATTCTGCCCTATCCATATGGAAAATCAGATAAGGGCTTTTACATGACAAAGCCGCCAATTCTGACACACGCCTGTCCGAAGCCAAGGCCAATAACATGACCACTTTCCACGTGAGATATTTCAAATCCACAGTTTTAAGTGGCTCAAACCAATGTGATTTTAGGAAACTCAACACCACGTTGAGATCCCAAGGTGCCACAGGAGGCACAAAAGGGGGCTGAATATGTAGCACTCCCTTTACAAATGTCTGAACTCCAGGCAGTGAAGCCAGTTCTTTCTGGAAGAAAATCGACAGAGCCGAAATCTGGACCTTAATGGAACCCAAGTTTAGGCCCATAGTCACTCCTGACTGTAGGAAGTGCAGAAAACGACCAAGCTGAAATTCCTCTGTTGGGGCCTTCCTGGCCTCACACCACGCAACATATTTTCGCCAAATACGGTGATAATGGTTTGCGGTTACTTCTTTCCTGGCTTTTATCAGCGTAGGAATGACTTCCTCCGGAATGCCCTTTTCCTTTAGGATCCGGAATTCAACCGCCATGCCGTCAAACGCAGCCACGGTAAGTCTTGGAACAGACAGGGCCCCTGCTGTAGCAGATCCTGTCTGAGCGGTAGAGGCAATGGGTCCTCTGATATCATTTCTTGAAGTTCTGGGTACCAAGCTCTTCTTGGCCCATCCGGAACCACGAGTATCGTTCTTACTCCTCGTTTTCTTATTATTCTCAGTACGTTTGGTATGAGAGGCAGAGGAGGGAATACATAAACCGACTGGTACACCCACGGTGTCACTAGAGCGTCCACAGTTATTGCCTGAGGGTCCCTTGACCTGGCGCAATATCTAGTTTTTTGTTTAGGCGGGACGCCATCATGTCCACCTGTGGCCTTTCCCAACGGTTTACCAACAATTGGAAGACTTCTGGATGAAGTCCCCACACTCCCGGGTGTAGGTCGTGTCTGCTGAGGAAGTCTGCTTCCCAGTTGTCCACTCCCGGAATGAACACTGCTGACAGTGCTAAGACGTGATTTTCCGCCCATCGGAGAATCCTTGTGGCTTCTGCCATCGCCATCCTGCTTCTTGTGCCGCCCTGTCGGTTTACATGGGCGACTGCCGTGATGTTGTCTGATTGGATCAGTACCGGCTGGTTTTGAAGCAGAGGCCTTGCCAGACTTAGGGCATTGTAAATGGCCCTCAGTTCCAGAATATTTAAGTGTAGGGACGACTCCTGACTTGACCAAAGTCCTTGGAAATTTCTTCCCTGTGTGACTGCCCCCCAGCCTCGAAGGCTGGCATCCGTGGTTACCAGGACCCAGTCCTGTATGCCGAATCTGCGGCCCTCTTGAAGATGAGCACTCTGCAGCCACCACAGTAGAGATACCCTGGTCCTTGGAGACAGTGTTATCAGCCGATGCATCTGAAGATGCGATCCCGACCACTTGTCCAAGAGGTCCCACTGAAAGGTTCTTGCATGGAACCTGCAGAATGGAATTTTGCTTCGTAAGAAGCTACCATTTTTCCCAGGACTCGTGTGCAGTGATGCACCGATACCTGTTTTGGTTTCAGGAGGTCTCTGACTAGAGATGACAGCTCCTTGGCTTTCTCCTGCGGGAGAAACACTTTTTTCTGTTCTGTGTCCAGAACCATCCCCAGGAACAGTAGGCGTGTGGTAGGAACCAGCTGTGACTTTGGAATGTATAGAATCCATAGTGCTACTCCGACCAACTGCTCCTTGGACCTCGCCTTTATAAGGAGATCGTCCAAGTACGGGATAATTAAAACTCCCTTTTTTCGAAGGAGTATCATCATTTCTGCCATTACCTTGGTAAAGACCCTCGGTGCCGTGGACGGTCCAAACGGCAGTGTTTGGAATTGGTAATGGCAATCCTGTACCACAATTCTGAGGTACTCCTGGTGAGGATGGTAAATGGGGACATGTAGGTAAGCATCCTTGATGTCCAGGGATACCATGTAATCCCCCTCCTCCAGGCTTGCAATAACCGCCCTGAGCGATTCCATCTTGAACTTGAATTTTTTTATGTATGTGTTCAAGGATTTCAAATTTAAAATGGGTCTCACCGAACTGTCCGGTTTCGGTACCACAAACAGTGTGGAATAATAACCCCGTCCTTGTTGAAGTAGGGGCACCTTGACTATCACCTGCTGGGAATACAGCTTGTGAATTGCCTCTAGCACAGCCTCCCTGCCCGAGGGAGTTGTCGGCAAGGCAGATTTGAGGAAACGGCGGGGGGAGACGCCTCGAATTCCAGCTTGTACCCCTGAGATACTACTTGAAGGATCCAGGGATCCACCTGTGAGCGAGCCCACTGATCGCTGAAATTTTTTGAGGCGGCCCCCCACCGTACCTGGCTACGCCTGTGGAGCCCCCGCGTCATGTGATGGACTCAGAGGAAGCGGGGGAAGAATTTTGATTCTGGGAACTGGCTGACTGGTGCAGCTTTTTCCCTCTTCCCTCGTCTCTGTGCAGAAAGGAAGCGCCTTTGACCCGCTTGCTTTTCTGAAGCCGAAAGGTTCTTGTACCTGATAATACAGTGCTTTCTTAGGCTGTGAGGAAACCTGAGGAAAAAAATTTTCTTCCCAGCTGTTGCTGTGGATACGAGGTCCCAGAGACCATCCCCAAACAATTCCTCACCCTTATAAGGCTCTATGTGCCTTTTAAAGTCAACATCACCTGTCCAGTGTCGGGTCTCTAATACCCTCCTGACAGAATGGACATTGCATTAATTCTGGATGCCAGCCGGCAAAATATCCCTCTGTGCATCCCTCATATATAAGACGACGTCTTATGTTCGCAAAATAGTATCCCTGTTTGACAGGGTTACAGACCACGCTGCAGCAGCACTATCTGCAGGTCTCAGTCTAGTACCTGAGTGTGTAAATACAGACTTCAGGATAGCCTCCTGCTTTTTATCAGCAGGTACCTTCAAAGTGGCCGTATCCTAAGACGGCAGTGCCACCTTTTTTGACAAACGTGTGAGCGCCTTATCCACCCTAGGGGATATCTCCCAGCGTAACTTATCCTCTGGCGGGAAAGGGTACGCCATCAGTAACTTTTTAGAAATGACCAGTTTCTTATCGGGGGAACCCACGCTTTTTCACACTTCATTCACTCATTTGATGGGGGAACAAAACACTGCCTGCTTTTTCTCCCCAAACATAAAACCCTTTTTTAGTGGTACTTGGGTTAATGTCAGAAATGTGTAACACATTTTTTATTGCCGGGATCATGTAACGGATGTTCCTAGTGGATTGTGTATATGTCTTAACCTCGTCGACGCTGGAGTCAGACTCCGTGTCGACATCTGTGTCTGCCATCTGAGGGAGCGGGCGTTTTTGAGCCCCTGATGGCCTTTGAGACGCCTGGGCAGGCGCGGGCTGAGAAGCCGGCTGTCCCATAGCTGTAACGTCATCCAGCCTTTTATGTAAGGAGTTGACACTGTCGGTTTATACCTTCCACCTATCTATCCACTCTGGTGTCGGCCCCACAGGGGGCGACATCACATTTATCGGCATCTGCTCTGCCATCACATAAGCCTCCTCATCAAACGTGTCGACACAGCCGTACCGACACACCGCACACACACAGGGAATGCTCTGACTGAGGACAGGACCCCACACAGCCCTTTGGGGAGACAGAGAGAGAGTATGCCAGCACACACCAGAGCGCTATATAATTTTGGGATTAACACTATATTGGAGTGAATTTTTCCCAATAGCTGCTTGTATATACAATATTGCGCCTAAATTTTGTGCCCCCCCTCTCTTTTTAACCCTTTGAGTCTGCAAACTACAGGGGAGAGCCTGGGGAGCTGTCTTCCAGCTGCACTGTGAAGAGAAAATGGCGCCAGTGTGCTGAGGGAGATAGCTCCGCCCCTTTTTCGCAGACTTTTCTCCCGCTTTTTTATGGATTCTGGCAGGGGTATTTATCACATATATAGCCTCTGGGGCTATATATTGTGATATATTTGCCAGCCAAGGTGTTTTTATTGCTGCTCAGGGCGCCACCCCCCAGCGCCCTGCACCCTCAGTGACCGGAGTGTGAAGTGTGCATAAGGAGCAATGGCGCACAGCTGCAGTGCTGTGCGCTACCTTGGTGAAGACTGATGTCTTCTGCCGCCGATTTTCCGGATGCTTCTGGCTCTATAAGGGGGACGGCGGCGCGGCTCCGGGAACGAACACCAAGGCCAGTTCCATGCGGTCGATCCCTCTGGAGCTAATGGTGTCCAGTAGCCTAAGAAGCCCTTAGTCCCTCGATGCAGTGAGCCTGTTGCCAGCAGGTCTCACTGTAAAATAAAAAACCTAAAATAAACTTTCTTTCTAGGAGCTCAGGAGAGCCCCTAGTGTGCATACAGCTCGGCCGGGCACAGAAATCTAACTGAGGTCTGGAGGAGGGTCATAGTGGGAGGAGCCAGTGCACACCAGATAGTACCTAATCTTTCTTTTAGAGTGCCCAGTCTCCTGCGGAGCCCGTCTATTCCCCATGGTCCTTACGGAGTTCCCAGCATCCACTAGGACGTCAGAGAAACTTTCTTATTAGCAAGCTCAGGAAAGCTCACTAAAATGCACCCAGCTCTGTCCGGGCACAGATTCTAACTGAGGTCTGGAGGAGGGGCATAGAGGGAGGAGCCAGTGCACACCAGTAGTCCTAATTCTTTCTTAGAGTGCCCAGTCTCCTGTGGAGCCCGTCTATTCCCCATGGTCCTTATGGAGTCCCCAGCATCCACTAGGACGTTAGAGAAAATATGTTACCGTGCAACTACAAGGAGAGCTCAGGACAGGTAATAAAGTAAGGCTAATTCAATATCCATACAGAGCGTTTTTACATTACCTTTCTATTTCCCCACAGGACAGTAACCTTGTTGGTTTCATGGGCTTTCCAATAACACGGTCAGGGGAGAACCCTGAATTTAAAAAAATTGGAAGAAAATTACATGGTTGATAAAAGCAGCAGGGCGAAGTCTATTTTCATGTAGCATAAGCAGCTTTACAAAACATACAAATATTAATACACTGTACAATCTCCTGCTTAAGCAATACCTTCTTGCCTCTGTGGAGGCTTCAATTTGTTTGTTGGTGTAGGCATCACCTTTGCCTGGGGTTTTGTGCCTAGTCCCTTTACCACACTTCCTGGTTTGGATGGTAGATGCAATCTTTGCAGATTAGGTGCAGAAGACTGCCTTTGAAATTTACCAGCTTTTGTCTGTGGTTCCGCAACAGAGACTGAAGTAGATTTGTTGCCATTTATCTTCGTGGATGTGCTTGGTTTAAGTTGATTGTTTGGCAATTCAGTACTGGTGCTTTTTAAAGACGCAGATATCCCAAGAGGGTGAACAAGTGCCAGTCTGCTTGTGCTTGGCTTCAGTCTTGAGCTGGTGACTGAGGTGTTCAGGGAAGTGTTAAGAGATGAATTTAATTTGGCTGAAATGCAAAAAGATCTTAAATGTGAAGATAACAAGTAGCCGAAATACTTATATCACCACAGACAGCCTACAACATGTGACCAACACGTATAAAAATGTAGCTTACCATTAGCAGCAGGTGGAGAGACAGTTATGCTGGAGTTCAAGCTAGACTGAGAAGAGGATGAAGAGGTGGTGTTCTTTCTGACCGCTGCAGACGCTGCTGGGGTTTTGAACTGCATTTTCTGTAACCCAAGCTAGAAGGGACACAAAAAGAATAAATAGGGAAAAATAATCATGTGTAGTTCAGATACCCTTTGTAGTATGTCAATATACTATAGAAACAATAAAAAGGTATATGTACACCTACCGGACACAATACAATAATACTTTAATGTCATTAACAAGACAACAATGAAATGTTAATGACAGTTTTCAATAAACATCCTGCACAGTAAAACAAGTCTCACTTATAAATCTCATTTCATTTAGACTGTTTAGTGCAGGTATAGCTGTTGGAAAAAAACTATTAAGCATACGTTTTGTATGCGTACGTACACTTCTAAAACGTTTTTGTGATGTAATCTCTCGAAAACTAATTTGGATGACTGGAATCCACCAATATACTTCTATCTCTTTTTAACACTTTTCATAAAGGTCACGTACACATGGTAGGGACACACCAATGACCATGCCCGCAGTTCTGACCACACGTTCCAGGGAAGCCCTCTCAGCCACAGTACAGTTCCCATACCATACTGTTACCCCGTAAGTCAGAACACGCTCTACAATACTGCGATAAAACTTAAAATCGGCATATCTGTACACAAACAAGCAGCTTTAAGTCGTCTTAAGAAAAAGAGGTGCTGCTGCGCCTTCTTAACTAAGAAGGTACCGTTTAAAGACATAGGGGGACATTTACTAAGCAGTGATAAGAGCGGAGACGTGAGCCAGTGGAGAAGTTGCCCTTTCAACCAATCAGCAGCTCTGTATAATTTGTATGCAAGTATGCAAATTATGGATGCTACTTAAGTGCTGATTGGTTGCCATGGGCAACTTCTCCACTCCTATCACTGCTTAGTATATGTCTCCCCAAGTTAGGTCTGTAGAAATATAAAGGCCCAGAAACTTAAAAGAATCTACCGCCTCAATTTGCATACCATCTAAAAAAACAAACAAAAAAAAAAACAGGAAGTAGCGGTCTCCGACTACCTCGCCTAAAAGCAACTACCAGATCCTTCGTTTTAGATGTGTTTAAGAGCAAACAATTTTCCTTACTCCATTCTAACAATCTGAAAACCTCCTGCCTATAAGCATCCTCATCATTCTCGCTAATCAAACCGACCACTACTGTATCATCAGCGAATTTCACTACCTTAACAGATTCGACAGCTGAGAAACAATCATGTAAATATAGAATATAATAATGGGCTAAAACGCACCCGAGGCACACCAGTTTTTAACTGCACCTCGCTAGAAACAAAAAACTACCTAACCTGACTACTTGGGGGCGGTCAAAAAATTTAAAATCCAATTCCACAAATAAAATTCTAACATATGTCCCCTTCTTCTCTAAGTGGTTCTGCGCCAGGTGTAATACAGTCAAAACTGCATCATTACTAGAGCGTTTCTCTCTATAAGCAAACCGTAAAGAATCACTTACCACTGTTAAATCTTTCTACGAGGTACACTGGATTCCACAGGGAATAACATTGGGGTGTAGAGTTGGATCTAAGCACCAACAGGCTAAAGCTTTGACTGTTACCAGGAGCACTGCACCGCCTCCTCTATATCCCCGCTTCCAGGCACTGGAGCTCAGTTTTGTTAACCAGTCCAATGCAGTAAAAGGTAAAAGAGACAATAGTATTTAGCCATAGAGAACCACATTCTCACGACAGGAGAAGGTACCAGCAGCTAATGCCATATAGACCCAAAGAAGCTAAGTACGTCAGGGTGGGCGCCCTGTGGAATCCAGTGTACCTCGCAGGAGTCACAACAGTACCCAAGGAGCCACAGGAGGGACATACTGAGGCTGAGTCAGTAAAACACACTGAGTGAAAGTATGAACGTCAGTCAGACATGCAATTTTTCTCTGAAACCATACCGACAAAACTAAAATATGAACCTTGAGGGAGGCCAGACGAAGGCCTAAGTCCAGGCCCTGTTGCAGAAAAGCCAAAAGTTTGGCAGTACTGAACTTGTATGCATCATAATTCTTAGCCGCACACCAGGTGAAGTAAGAATTCCAGACCCTATAATAAATATAAGCCGAAGCTGGTTTACGGGCTTTCAACATAGTTTGAACGACCGCCTCAGAAAATCCTTTGGCCCTCAGGAGTGAAGCTTCAAGAGCCACGCCATCAAAGCCAGTCGAGCCAGGTCCTGGTAGACACAGGGGCCCTGAACGAGGTGGTCTGGGCGTTGAGGACATAGAAGAGGACGCACTATCGATAGACCCTGCAGGTCTGAGAACCAATGCCGTCTGGGCCACGCTGGAGCGATTAGGAGTAGTATTCCTCCTTCTTGCTTGAACTTCCAAATTACCCTGGGCCGGAGTGACACTGGAGGGAACACGTATGGCAGCCGAAAGTTCCATGGAATGGCTAGTGCGTCCATGAACGCTGCTTGAGGAGCTCTTGTCCTTGCTCCGAAGACCGAAACCTTGTGATTGTGTCAAGACGCCATCAGGTCTACATCTGGTAGGCCCCACTTGTCCACTAGGAGTTGAAAGACTTCCGGATGAAGTTTCCAAGTCAAGGAGATCATTTGAGATCTGATCTGGTGAGGCAGGCCATCCCACTTGGAAAGGATTCATCTCTGCAGAGGACGGGAATGAAATTGAGCGTACTCTACCATGTTGAAAGCAGACATCATGAGGCCTAGTACTTGCATTGCCGAGTGCATTGACACTCTTGGCCAAGAGAGGAAGCATCGTATCCTGTCCTGGAGTTTCAGGACCTTCTCTGGAGACAAGAACAAACGTTGGTTGTGCGTGTCCAGGAATGCCCCCAGGTGCACCATGTTCTGAGCAGGGACCAGCGAGGATTTCTTACAATTGATGAGCCATCCGTGGGCTTGTAGGAATTGGACCATCGATTCTAGATGACGGATGAGAACCTCTGGCGAGTTCGCCAGGATCAGCAAGTTGTCCAGATACGGCAGGATCCTGATGCCTTGACGACGGACAACGGCCGTTATGACTGCCATGACCTTGGTGAAGATCTGAGGAGCTGTAGTCAGGCCAAAAGGCAAGGCTTGGAATTGATAATGTAGGTTGCCAATAGCAAACCTCAGATACTGCTGATGTGACATGGCAATAGGTATGTGAAGGTAAGCATCCTGTATGTCCAGGGATACCATATAATCCTTGGGTTCCAAAGCCAGAACAATAGAGCGAAGAGTTTCGATACGGAATTTAGATACCTTCAGAAATTTTTTCAGATATTTGAGGTTGAGAATGGGCCGAAAGGATCCATTCTGCTTCGGAACTAGAAACAGTGTTGAATAGTATGCCTCTCTGAGATAAAGGCACCGGCACCATCACTCCTGTATCCAGGAGGGATTGTACAACCAAATGCGGAGTTTGTGCTTTTAACGGCTCCAAAGGGAGAACCGTTGATCAAAACTGGCGACGGGGAGTTTCTTGAAAGAGATGGCGTATCCCAGGCGTCTGAAGTGGTCTGTAACCATACCTGGGCGAACTGTAGAAGTCTGCCTCCCACCCTGGGGTCCCTCAGGGGGAGGCCCGCCCCGTCATGCAGCAGGCTGACAGGCGATACAAGAACGTTTAGGTTTGGGCTTAGTGGTTTTGGAAGCGCAAGTCTTGGGTACGCATGACCCTTTGCTTTGCCTGGAGGTAGAAAGGAACGAAAGGTGGTACTCTTGGCCTTCGGAGCAGAAGGATTAGTACTTGGGAGACATGCAGTCTTGGCAGACGCCAAGTCGGTCACAATCTTGTTCAAATTTTCCCCAGTATATCTCCCTTAAAAGGGAGCACATCCAAGGTCTTTTTAGAATCCAGGTCCACCGACCAGGAGTGTAACCACAGAATCCGGCGAGCCAGATTGGATGTAGTAGACGCTTTGGCTGCCATAACTCCGGCATCAGAGGCTGCCTCCTGAATGTAATGGGAGGCTGTGGTAATATATGATAGACATTGTCTGGCATGATCAGGAAAATTCAGTAGGTAGCTACTTCTACTGCTTGAACCCATACTTCAATACCTTTTGCAGCCCAAGAGGCTGCTATAGTGGGTCTATGTACAGCACCCGCAAGAGTGTAAATAGATTTCAAGCATCCTTCCACACACTTATCCGTCTGTTCCTTCAGAGAGGTGACGGTAGTGACAGGCAGAGTAGATGACACCACAAGACGGGCCACTTGTTACTTAACTCTGCAAAGATAGGATAACAAGCTAACATCTTTTTAGACAGGGAGAATTTCTTTCCTGGAGACTCCCAGGATTCCTGACGTATGTCAATTAAATGGTCAGAATGTCTCATCCTCAATCTGAAGAATCAGTTTGATAGTCTCCACTAAGTCAGGAACATCAACCTGTGTTGCAGATTCCTCATCAGAAGCAGCTGAATCAGTGCCTGAGGGATCAGTATATTCCCCATCTTCATCGGAGAAGTATCTGAAACATGAGTGGATTGTGAGGAAGAAATCGCCCGTTTAGATGACCCTTTGGTCCTAGGAGGGCGGGTTAGGCTTTTGTTTAACCAAGGACTGATTTAATTGCTGTAACCGAGTTGACAGAGTATCCACCCATGGCAAATTAACTACAGGGACGATATGTGGCTCTAATGGCACAGGAGGTCCCACAGGGGTCATAAGTCTTGTTACAAACGTAGTCAGCATATTAGAAAAAGCAGCCCAAGGTGGGTCTTGGTGTGTCACCGGTGCAAGGCTTACTGGGGGGTATGAGAAAAGAGATTACTCTGCGCCAAGAGACACTAAATCGAACCACAGTGTGCAGTCTGTCATGTGTAGTAATTGACTCAGTAAGACTTCAGATATATGTAACCACTTTTATATTTGATCTGTTAAAAATAACAAAATTAGACACACAAAATAAGAATTTACTTACCGATAATTCTATTTCTCGGAGTCCGTAGTGGATGCTGGGGTTCCTGAAAGGACCATGGGGAATAGCGGCTCCGCAGGAGACAGGGCACAAAAAGTAAAGCTTTAGGATCAGGTGGTGTGCACTGGCTCCTCCCCCTATGACCCTCCTCCAAGCCAGTTAGGTACTGTGCCCGGACGAGCGTACACAATAAGGGAGGAATTTTGAATCCCGGGTAAGACTCATACCAGCCACACCGTACAACTTGTGATCTAAACCCAGTTAACAGTATGATAACAGCGGAGCCTCTGAAAAGATGGCTCACAACAATAATAACCCGATTTTTGTAACTATGTACAAGTATTGCAGATAATCCGCACTTGGGATGGGCGCCCAGCATCCACTACGGACTCCGAGAAATAGAATTATCGGTAAGTAAATTCTTATTTTCTCTATCGTCCTAGTGGATGCTGGGGTTCCTGAAAGGACCATGGGGATTATACCAAAGCTCCCAAACGGGCGGGAGAGTGCGGATGACTCTGCAGCACCGAATGAGAGAACTCCAGGTCCTCTTTTGCCAGGATATCAAATTTGTAGAATTTTACAAACGTGTTCTCCCCTGACCACGTAGCTGCTCGGCAGAGTTGTAATGCCGAGACCTCTCGGGCAGCCGCCCAAGATGAGCCCACCTTCCTTGTGGAATGGGCCTTAACCGATTTAGACTGTGGCAGGCCTGCCTCAGAATGTGCAAGTTGAATTGTGTTACAAATCCAACGAGCAATCGACTGCTTAGAAGCAGGCGCACCCAACTTGTTGGGTGCATACAGTATAAACAGCGAGTCAGATTTTCTGACTCCAGCTGTCCTGGAACATATTTTCAGGGCCCTGACAACTTCTAGCAACTTGGAGTCCTCCAAGTCCCTAGTAGGTGCAAGGCACCACAATAAGCTGGTTCAGGTGAAACACTGACACCACCTTAGGGAGAGAACTGGGGACGAGTCCGCAGCTCTGCCCTGTCCGAATGGACAAACAGATATGGGCTTTTTTGAGAAAAAACCACCAATTTGACACTCGCCTGGTCCAGGCCAGGGCCAAGAGCATGGTCACTTTTTATGTGAGATGCTTCAAATCCACATATTTGACTGGTTTTAAACCAATGTGATTTGCGGAATCCCAGAACTACGTTGAGATCCCACAGTGCCACTGGAGGCACAAAAAAAGGGGTTTGTATATGCAATACTCCCTTGACAAACTTCTGGACTTCAGGAACTGAAGCCAATTCTTTCTGGAAGAAAATATACAGGGCCGAATTTGAACCTTAATGGACCCCAATTTGAGGCCCATAGACACTCCTGTTTGCAGGAAATGCAGGAAACGACCGAGTTGAAATTTCTTTGTGGGGCCTTCCTGGCCTCACACCACGCAACATATTTTCGCCACACGTGGTGATAATGTTGTGCGGTCACCTCCTTTCTGGCTTTGACCAGGGTAGGAATGACCTCTTCCGGAATGCCTTTTTTCCCTTAGGATCCGGCTTTCCATCGCCATGCCGACAAACGCAGCTGCGGTATGTCTTGGAACAGACATGGTACTTGCTGAAGTAAGTCCCTTCTTAGCGGCAGAGGCCATAAGACCTCTGTAAGCATCTCTTGAAGTTCCGGGTACCAAGTCCTTCTTGGCCAATCCGGAGCCATGAGTATAGTTCTTACTCCTCTACGTCTTATAATTCTCAGCACCTTAGGTATGAGAAGCAGAGGAGGGAACACATACACCGACTGGTACACCCACGGTGTTACCAGAACGTCCACATCTATTGCCTGAGGGTCTCTTGACCTGGCGCAATACCTGTCCCGTTTTTTGTTCAGACGGGACGCCATCATGTCCACCTTTGGTATTTCCCAACGGTTTACAATCATGTGGAAAAAAAACTTCTCAATGAAGTTTCCACTCTCCCGGGTGGAGGTCGTGCTGAGGAAGTCTGCTTCCCAGTTTCCATTCCCGGGATGAAAAACTGCTGACAGTGTTATCACATGATTTTCCGCCCAGCGAAAAGTCCTTGCAGTTTCTGCCATTGCCCTCCTGCTTCTTGTGTCGCCCTGTCTGTTTACGTGGGCGACTGCCGTGATGTTTTTCCCACTGGATCAATACCGGCTGACCTTGAAGCAGAGGTCTTGCTAAGCTTAGAGCATTATAAATTTACCCTTAGCTCCAGTATATTTATGTGGAGAAAAAGTCTCCATACTTGATCACACTCCCTGGAAATTTTTCCCTTGTGTGACTGCTCCCCAGCCTCTCAGGCTGGGCTCCGTGGTTACCAGCATCCAATCCTGAATGCCGAATCTGCGGCCCTCTAGAAGATGAGCACTCTATAACCACCACAGGAGAGACACCCTTGTCCTTGGATATTGGGTTATCCGCTGATGCATCTGAAGATGCGATCCGGACCATTTGTCCAGCAGATCCCACTGAAAAGTTCTTACGTGAAATCTGCCGAATGGAATTGCTTCGTAGGAAGCCACCATTTTTACCAGGACCCTTGTGCAATGATGCACTGTTTTTAGGAGGTTCCTGACTTGCTCGGATAACTCCCTGGCTTTCTCTTCCGGGAGAAACACCTTTTTCTGGACTGTGTCCAGAATCATCCCTAGGCACAGCAGACGTGTCGTCGGGATCAGCTGCGATTTTGGAATATTTAGAATCCACCCGTGCTGATTGTAGCAGTATCCGAGATAGTGCTACTCCGACCTCCAACTGTTCCCTGGACTATGCCCCTATCAGGAGATCGTCCAAGTAAGGGATAATTAAGACGCCTTTTCTTCGAAGAAGAATCATCAATTCGGCCATTACCTTGGTAAAGACCCCGGGGTGCCGTGGACAATCCAAACGGCAGCGTCTGAAACTGATAGTGACAGTTCTGCACCACGAACCTGAGGTACCCTTAGTGAGAAGGGCAAATTTGGGACATAGAGGTAAGCATCCCTGATGTCCCGGGACACTATATAGTCCCCTTCTTCCTGGTTCGTTATCACTGCTCTGAGTGACTTCATCTTAATTTGAACCTTTGTAAGTGTTCAAAAAAATTTTTTTAGAATAAGTCTCACCTAGCCTTCTGGCTTCAGTACCACAATATAGTGTGGAATAATACCCCTTTTCTGTAGTAGGAGGGGTAATTTAATTATCACCTGCTGGGAATACAGCTTGTGAATTTTTTCCCATACTACCTCCTTGTCGGAGGGAGACTTGGTAAAGCAGACTTCAGGAGCCTGCGAAGGGGAAACGTCTCGACATTCCCATCTGTACCCCCGGGATACTACTTGTAGGATCCAGGGGTCCTGTACGGTCTCAGCGCCATGCTGAGAACTTGTCAGACGCGGTGGAACGCTTCTGTTCCTGGGAATGGGCTGCCTGCTGCAGTCTTCTTCCCTTTCCTCTATCCCTGGGCAGATATGATCTTATAGGGACGAGAGGACTGAGGCTGAAAAGACGGTGTCTTTTTCTGCAGAGATGTGACTTAGGGTAAAAAACGGTGGATTTTCCAGCAGTTGCCGTGACCACCAGGTCCGATGGACCGACCCCAAACAAGTCCTCTTCCTTTATACGGCCATACTGTGCCGTTTGGAATCTGCATCACCTGACCACTGTCGTGTCCATAACATCTTCTGGCAGTTATGGACATCGCGTTTATTCATGATGCCAGAGTGCAAATATCCCTCTGTGCATCTCGCATATATAGAAATGCTCTATAGTCAATAAAATACTGTCCCTGTCAAGGGTATCAATATTTTTAGTCAGGGAATCCGACCAAGCCACCCTAGCTCTGCACATCCAGGCTGAGGCGATCGCTGGCCGCAGTATAACACCAGTATGTGTGTATATACTTTTTACTATATTTTCCAGCCTTGTCAGCTGGTCCTTGAGGACGGCCCTATCTATAGACGGTACCGCCACTTGTTTTGATAAGCGTGTGAGCGCCTTATCCACCTTAAGGGGTGTTTCCCAACGCGCCCTAACTTCTGGCGGGAAAGGGTATACCGCCCATAATTTTCTATCGGGGGGAACCCACGCATCATCACACACTTTATTTAATTTATCTGATTCAGGAAAAACTATGGTAGTTTTTTCACATCCCACATAATACCCTCTTTTGTGGTACTTGTAGTATCAGAAATACGTAACACCTCCTTCATTGCCTTTAACGTGTGGCCCTAATAAGGAATACGTTTGTTTATTCACCGTCGACACTGGATTCAGTGTCCCTGTCTGTGTCTGTGTCGACCGACTAAAGTAAACGGGCGTTTTAAAACCCTTGACGGTGTTTTTGAGACGTCTGGACCGTACTAATTGTTTGTCGGCCGTCTCATGTCGTCAACCGACCTTGCAGCGTGTTGACATTATCACGTAATTTCCTAAATAAGCCATCCATTCCGGTGTCGACTCCCTAGAGAGTGACATCACCATTACAGGCAATTGCTCCGCCTCCTCACCAACATCGTCCTCCTACCTGTCGACACACACGTACCGACACACAGCACACACACAGGGAATGCTCTGATAGAGGACAGGACCCACTAGCCCTTTGGAGAGACAGAGGGAGAGTTTGCCAGCACACACCAAAAACGCTATAATTATATAGGGACAACCTTATATAAGTGTTTTCCCTTATAGCATCTTAATATATATATAAGCATATCGCCAAATTAGTGCCCCCCCTCTCTGTAGTGCAGTGCAGGGGAGAGCCTGGGAGCCTTCCCTCCAGCCTTTCTGTGAGGGAAAATGGCGCTGTGTGCTGAGGAGATAGGCCCCGCCCCTTTTTCGGCGGCCTCGTCTCCCGCTCTTAACGGATTCTGGCAGGGGTTAAATATCTCCATATAGCCTCCGGAGGCTATATGTGAGGTATTTTTAGCCAAAATAGGTATTCATTTGCCTCCCAGGGCGCCCCCCTCCCAGCGCCCTGCACCCTCAGTGACTGCCGTGTGAAGTGTGCTGAGAGGAAAATGGCGCACAGCTGCAGTGCTGTGCGCTACCTTTAGAAGACTGAGGAGTCTTCTGCCGCCGATTCTGGACCTCTTCTTACTTCAGCATCTGCAAGGGGGCCGGCGGCAAGGCTCCGGTGACCATCCAGGCTGTACCTGTGATCGTCCCTCTGGAGCTGATGTCCAGTAGCCAAGAAGCCAATCCATCCTGCACGCAGGTGAGTTCACTTCTTCTCCCCTAAGTCCCTCGTTGCAGTGATCCTGTTGCCAGCAGGACTCACTGTAAAATAAAAAACCTAAGCTAAACTTTCCTAAGCAGCTCTTTAGGAGAGCCACCTAGATTGCACCCTTCTCGGCCGGGCACAAAAATCTAACTGGCTTGGAGGAGGGTCATAGGGGGAGGAGCCAGTGCACACCACCTGATCCTAAAGCTTTACTTTTTGTGCCCTGTCTCCTGCGGAGCCGCTATTCCCCATGGTCCTTTCAGGAACCCCAGCATCCACTAGGACGATAGAGAAATAACATATACTTTGTAACAATTGGCTATTCTCTATGAAAGCAATGTAAAAATAGTATACAATATATTTAAAACTAACTTGTTGGCTCTGTTTGGTTGGAATTATATTACTTAACACTGGCGTCCCAGTGTCAAATTGAGTGAAAAAGTCCCGCAATGTGATAACGCAGTCTCTTGATAAATAGCTTACAGAAATTGCAGTATATAATTACCCATGTGCTGGTTCCTGGAATAATTAAATGCAGGGTCCGTTTTGTAGAATGATGCACATATGCAGGTAATCAGTATGGTATGGAATTACCGTTCCAAAAGGCAAAGCACACACTGGTTGTTTAATTTATCAGGAAGCCTCTAGGATTATTTCAACGTCGCGGGTAATAGACCTCACAGCGGAGGACAATGGCATATACCCGATGTAAGCAGGTGGAATCCTGGATGTAATTGAGGCAACTGTAGGCAGCCGTGAGCAGTGATCAGCGGATGCCCGCCGGCTTTGAGGACGGTAGAAAGCCGTAGACTGTAGACGCAGCGGGAGACCGCCGGCTGGAAACACCTGCAGGAAGCCGTAAGCGGTGATGTCAGCGGGTAATCGCCGGCTGGAGCGCCCGGCGTGCAGTGTGTAGAGGTGTGCTGAGACTATAAGGAGCCGTGAATAGGCTCGATAGGCAGGTTGGACCAAACCGAAAACCAACGTGGAGTGGGCGTCAACGCGTTTCGTCTCCTAGCAACCGGAGAATTCCTCAAGACGGATGGGGGGGTGCAGAACACCCAGTACCTGGACCCTCAGTTGAAATATTTTCCTCAGGTAAATACGTAACAGCAGCACTGCATGATGCAGGAGTGTCCATGGATTTCCTGCCCTGTACAGCAGACAATATTGGGAACGTAGCTTAGTGCGTAACAGTACAATATAGCCAGACAAACAGTGAAAAATACAAAATAGTATATCCTGTGGAACACTAATACATATATCTATCTATAGATCTATCTATCTATAGATCTATCTATCTATCTATAGATCTATCTATCCATCTATAGATCTATCTATCTATCTATCTATCTATCTATATACACACATATACAGGTTGAGTATCCCATATCCAAATATTCAGAAATACGGAATATTCCAAAATACGGACTTTTTTGAGTGAGATGGTGAAAACTTTGTTTTTTGATGGCTCAATGTACACAAACTATGTTTAATACACAAAGTTATTAAAAATATTGTATTAAATGACCTTCAGGCTGTGTGTATAAGGTGTATATGGAACATAAATGAATTGTGTGAATGTAGACGCACTTTGTTTAATGCACAAAGTTATAAAAAATATTGGCTAAAATTACCTTCAGGCTGTGTGTATAAGGTGTATATGTAACATAAATGCATTCTGTGCTTAGATTTAGGTCCCATCACCATGATATCTCATTATGGTATGCAATTATTCCAAACTACGGAAAAATCCCATATCCAAAATACTTCTGGTTCCAACCATTTTGGATAAGGGATACTCAACCTGTATAACCCTGATGGTACAAATGTAGTGATAGCAGTATGTGGGGATACACAGAATGGAAACCACACAGCTATATGCACACACAGTCACAGGTACAATGCATAAATTATTACATATAACAATATATTACATATAACAATAAAACTGCACTGGACTAGTAATACTACATAGAGCTATGTATGTATACAGATAAAACAATATAGTAAATGCACAGCGCTGATGATACAGGCAGCTTTACAGAGGAGATCGTGCCCAGCAGTCCCAGAATCGGCGCAGCTGTGTGTAATGGCACCCAAACGCTGACAGGGAGTGAGGGAAAGAGAGATGCAGCTCCAGGGTGGGAACATCTGCTGTAGATGGCGCCTGGGGCTGGGGCTATAGGTCAGCGCCTTATCCCCTCTGCTGGGCTTCACCACCAGGTACTACGGAGCCTATATGAAATGGATTTTAATAAATCCGACCTGTGCTCCTTGCCCTGGTGGATATAGTGGGGTCCCTGCACAGCCACAGTGTCCACGCCAGCGGTGCGGTCCGTCTCCGGGGACCGTGGCCGAATCGCAATTTCGGCAGATCCCGCCTGGGGGACCCTCTTACCTCTAGCTTTCGGCTACACAATCCAGGAGAGCAGCGGCGGTGTGTGTGCCTGAGAAAGACGGAGCGCCTCTTCTGTAAGTACCCGGCAACCAGGGCGCGGGAGTATACAGCCCTGCTGGGGGAGGTGATGGAGCCGCAGCACGATATGTCAGTATGACATATAGCAACTAGTGCCTATGCTGCGGCCCTTGAAGTCATCCTTTTTCTCAAGAAAAGCTCTTATTAGGGATGCCTAGCACAGCCCTCCCTCTGTTAGCTGCCTGCACTGCAGGCACCAACTTACAAAAGGAGCTTCAGTGCCTGGAGGCGGGGCTATAGAGGAGGCGGTGCAGTGCATCCTGGGAACAGTCAACGCTTTAGCCGGTTGGTGCCTCGGATCAAGTTCAAACTTAACACCTTGATGTTATTCCCTGTGGAATACCAGTGTACCCCGCTGTAGAAACGACCTTTAATGTACGGTAGCATGTATCAACTGTCTCCAGAGGTTCAAAGGGAGCCTTCTGAAGGGCTTCCAGGACAAGATTCAAATCCCAAGAAGGAATTGGAGAGAAGTAAAGAGACGATCTGCAGTACTCCCTAAAGGAAAGTCTGTGCCTCCAGAATGGTAGCTTAACCTCTGAAAGGATCAATAAGGCCAAAACCTGAGCCTTAAGAGATGACCGACAAAGACGAGGGGCGGGATGTAATGGCGTCTGAGATCGCCAGAGGGGCAGGATGCCAGCAGATATTGGATCTATTTTTTAAAAGGAGCAATCACTTACAGTTCATGGCTTTGCCTTGTAAGTGAATGCCTCTATCCTGCACCTCGGCAATCTCAAACTCCATTACATCCCGCCCCATGTGTCAGACCCGGACTAAAGAAAGGATAATCGACGTGGCAAATGAAAAACGGCTGTAAAAAAAAACCTGACACTCACACCAAACAAAGTATCAGATAGTAAGTTTGGGAAGTGAGATCAGATCAGATAGTAAGTTTGGGAAGTGAGCTAGGAGCATGGTCTGGACCACTTAGCTTTTAAAAACCCAGCACTCTTAATAGATCTGGGTCTCATCAGGGCGACTACATAGATCCTTATGGGTAAAGTCCTCTCAGAGGAAGCCAAAATGGAACCTCCGCCAGAATTCAATGAAGGAGATTGTACCATTGTTGACGGGACCAGTCTGGAGTCACAAGAATGACTGGAAGATCTTCTCGTCTAACTCTCTAAAGTACTTCCACTAGCATAAACAATGGAGGTAACAGATATACCAGGCGGAAGTACCAAAGTGCCATCATGGAGTCGACAAAGACCGGCTGAAGATCTCAAGAGACCCAGCATCTACTCACATTAAAGGGAGAGCATTTTTTGCTTTGTTTTTTTGGGGGGGCGGAACACCCTCCTTAATGACTGAAGGCTGAACCGACCCCCTTATCGAGTGTGCAATACCTACCTGCTCTGCCTGCTTCCTAGCAGCAAAACTAAGATAATCTTAATGAGCCCAAGGCTGAAGAGAAACTCCCCTACAAAGGCGACCACTTAGATTCCCCGTCAGTTTTTTTAGCCAAAGAGATTGCAGTAAGTAAAACGCCAAAACAGAAATGTGGGATACTAAGGAGGCTGCACCCAGAGATGCATCACCCATAAACCAAAAACACAACCTGGAGATGATCAAGTAAGGAGTTGAGAATTATCAGTGTCAGCCTTGAGGCCAACAGAGATCTGCTCCGCCAAGGATTCAACGGCCTTATTGACTAAAGCAATGGCTAAAAAAATAAAAAATAAAAAATAAGAAAATAGAAGGGAGGCACCCACAAAGCTTGTCATAGGCTTAAGAAGAGCCTCACTCTCTGATTCTTCAAGGTAACAGACTGCACTATAGGGATTACAGTGGCCTTGGCCATACATGCAAAAAGAGCATCTACCAGAGGCGGGACATCCCAAGGAGCGATGTCATTGTATGTAAAGGGGTAAGAGTAACAAAAGTCTAGTTACCCGAAACTTATCAGAGAATTTATTTAGACCTTTCGAATATCTGAAATTTTTTTAAAAAGCTGGAAACATAGCTGCTTTTGCTTTAAAAAAAATAAAAAAAATTTAGGAACTAGTCTCACCTCAGACTCCTGAATATTAAGAGTCTGTCAGATAGTGTAAACAAACAAAGTCCTGGATAACCAGCCAGAATTATTCTCCCAATCAAGAGAAAACAGCTACCCTTCCTCTTGAGAGAAAGCAGCAGAATCTGAATCCCCTGGAAGACCAGTCTGTGACTAAGAAATGCTTCTTGTTAGATACAGACCCAGTATATGCGAGGATCCTATCCATGGAAGCTGAAACTCTGGAAACGCATTTTCCAATATTATGGTTCCACAATGGCTCAGTAGAAGAATCAGACAAAAGCTGAGGCTCAGACTGGGCACAGGGAAGGGAGGACTCCCTGACCTCTGACGATCCAGCCATCGTATAATCTCAATGGCCTGAGCAATGGACCTAGTCCAATCCGGAATGACTGGCTCGTCTGCCAAAACCCCAGACAGCTGGCCTGGCAGAGCCATGTCACATACTGTGCAGAGGGCCCCTGACTGTGTGACCTTTTCATAATTTAGCTTTATATCTGGAACATGCATAGTATAAAGCAGCAGAGAGAAAAGTTGTCAGAAAAAAAAAAACCCCAGACCTAAACATACAATCAGAAAATTATCCTACTTAAATACAAATAAATTGTGCAGGAACACCCACACAGTGCAGTCCACTCAGGGAACCCACCACTGACTACATCCTTGCAGACATCTCGTCATGCGAGTCCAACTGTCACTGTGTACTGAGGAACAGTGTGCTATTAATAACTGCACCTCATGGCTGCCAGCGGCAGGCTGTGGCTGTCCTACGGATTCTACAGCTCCAGTTTCAAGTAAGAGCGAGTATGCGCCCAAGACACTCTGTGCCAGTGTAGCAGTGACCCCCTCTGGAGCTGTTCACAGTGAAGAAGAGAGAGCCCCAACTAGTTATGGACCGCAAGCACGGACTGATGCGCAAGTATAGGATTTTAATTACCTACCGGTAAATCCTTTTCTCGTAGTCCGCAGAGGATACAAGGATTCCATTTACTACCATGGGGTATAGAAGGGTCCACTAGAAGCCATGGGCACTTTAAGAGTTTAATAGTGTGGGCTGGCCCATCCCTCTATGCCCCTCCTACCAGACTCAGTCTAGGAAACTGTGCCCGAGGAAACGGACATACTTTGAGAGAAGGACAGATAAAGATAGTGGTGAGATTCTGAACCAGCACACACAGAACAAGAGGAAAGCCATGCTAACCCAACTTTAAACAGGAACAGCAACAGCTGAACCAACAATACTTAACCAAGTAACAGTGCAGGAAGAACGAAGCACCTGGCGGGCGCCTAGTATCTTCTACGGACTACGAGAAAAGGATTTACTAGTAGGTAATTAAAATCCTATACTTGCGCATCAGTCCGTGCTTGCGGTCCATAACTAGTTGGGGCTCTCTCTTCTCCCCTGTGAACAGCTCCAGAGGGGATCACTGCTATACTGGCACAGAGTGTCTTGGGCGGTAATTAAAATCCTATTTTCTCTTACGTCCTAGAGGATACTGGGGTTCCATTTAGTACCATAGGGATGTACCAAAGCTCCCAAACTGATTGACCAAACTGAAGGCCCTCAGAGGCCAAAGTATCAAACTTGTAGAACTTAGCAAACGTGTTCGAACCTGACCAAGCAGGTGCTCGCCGGAGCTGTAAAGCCGAGACACCCCGGGCAGCCGCCCAGGAAGAACCCACCGACCTAGTAGAGTGTGGTCCTGTAGTTTTTGGAACCGGCAAACCTGCTGCGGAATAAGCATGCTGGATAGTGAACCTGACCCAGCGTGCAATGGTCTGCTTTGAAGCAGGACACCCAATTTTATTGGGATCATATAGAACGAACAGAGTCAGATTTTTCCTTAGGACGATCTGTCTTATTTACGTATACCTCGATAGCCCTCACAACATCCAAAGACTTTGAAGTAGCAGAAGTGTCGGTGATAACCAGAACCACAATAGATTGGTTGACGAAACGCTGACACCACTTTCGGAAGAAATTGCCGACGAGTTCCGAGTTCAGCTCTGTCCTCATGGAAAATTAAATAGGGGCTCTTGTGAGACAAATCCCCCAGCTACGACACACGTTTTACTGAAGCCAAGGCCAACAGTGTGACGGTCTTCCATGCAAGATATTTTACGTCCACCTCCTGTAATGGTTCAAACCAGTCCGATTGGAAGAACTGCAGCACCAAATTAAGATCCCAAGGTGCAGTGGGAAGCATAAAGGGAGGTTGGATGCGCAGAACACCTTTCAAAAACGTCTGGATCTCAGGGAGAGAAGCAAATTGTTTTTGAAAGAAATTGGACAAGGACGAAATCTGGGCTTTTATGGAGCCCAGACGTAGCCCACATCCACACCTGCCTGCAGAAAAATCAGGAAACGTCCCAGGTGAAATTCCACATGCAGAATAAGTTCTGCTCTCACCAAGAGACGTATTTCTTCCAAATATGGTGGTAATGTTTAGACGTTACCCCCTTCCTGGCTTGGATCATGGTCGGGATAACTTTGTTAGGGATCCCTCTTCTGGCTAGAATCAGCTGTTCAACTTCCATGCTGTCAAATGTAGCCACGGTAAGTCATGATAGACGAACTGGCCCTGTTGCAGAAGATCCTCGTGAAAGGTAGAGGCCACAGATCCTCGAGGAGCATTTCTTGAAGGTCCGCGTACCAGGTCCTTCTTGGTCAGTCTGGAGCAATGAGTATTGCTTGAACCTTTTCCCTTTTTATTTTTATTCTTTTGAGAACTCTTGGGATCAGAGGAAGTGGAGGAAACACGTACACCATCTGATAGACCCATGGAATCATTAGAGCGTCTACCGCCACTGCCTGAGGGTCTCTCGACCTGTAACAATACCACTTGAGCATCTTGTTGAGACGAGAGGCCATCATGTCGATTTTTGGATATCCCCACTGACGTGTCAAGCACCTGAACACTTCCGGACGAAGGCCCCACTCCCCCGGGTGCAGGTCATGTCTGCTGAGTAAGTCTGCTTCCCAGTTGGCTATTCGCGGAATGAAGACCGCTGACAACGCCACAGCGTTTTTTTAATGAAAATATTGAACAATAGCGGTCCTAATACTGAGCCTTGCGGCACTCCACTTAGCACTTAAGTCCAAGTTGAAAAAATAAGAATTTACTTACCGATAATTCTATTTCTCGTAGTCCGTAGTGGATGCTGGGAACTCCGTAAGGACCATGGGGAATAGCGGCTCCGCAGGAGACTGGGCACAAAAGTAAAAGCTTTAGGACTACCTGGTGTGCACTGGCTCCTCCCCCTATGACCCTCCTCCAAGCCTCAGTTAGGATACTGTGCCCGGACGAGCGTACACAATAAGGAAGGATCTTGAATCCCGGGTAAGACTCATACCAGCCACACCAATCACACCGTACAACCTGTGATCTGAACCCAGTTAACAGCATGATAACAGAGGAGCCTCTGAAAAGATGGCTCACAACAATAATAACCCGATTTTTGTAACAATAACTATGTACAAGTATTGCAGACAATCCGCGCTTGGGATGGGCGCCCAGCATCCACTACGGACCACGAGAAATAGAATTATCGGTAAGTAAATTCTTATTTTCTCTGACGTCCTAGTGGATGCTGGGAACTCCGAAAGTACCATGGGGATTATACCAAAGCTCCCAAACGGGCGGGAGAGTGCGGATGACTCTGCAGCACCGAATGAGAGAACTCCAGGTCCTCCTCAGCCAGGGTATCAAATTTGTAGAATTTAGCAAACGTGTTTGCCCCTGACCAAGTAGCTGCTCGGCAAAGTTGTAAAGCAGAGACCCCTCGGGCAGCCGCCCAAGATGAGCCCACTTTCCTTGTGGAATGGGCTTTTACAGATTTTGGCTGTGGCAGGCCTGCCACAGAATGTGCAAGCTGAATTGTACTACAAATCCAACGAGCAATAGTCTGCTTAGAAGCAGGAGCACCCAGCTTGTTGGGTGCATACAGGATAAACAGCGAGTCAGATTTTCTGACTCCAGCCGTCCTGGAAACATATTTTCAGGGCCCCGGCTACGTCCAGCAACTTGGAGTCCTCCAAGTCCCTAGTAGCCGCAGGTACCACAATAGGCTGGTTCAAGTGAAACGCTGAAACCACCTTAGGGAGAAATTGAGGACGAGTCCTCAATTCTGCCCTGTCCGTATGAAAAATTAGGTAAGGGCTTTTATAGGATAAAGCCGCCAATTCTGAGACACGCCTGGCTGAAGCCAGGGCTAACAGCATTACCACTTTCCATGTGAGATATTTTAAGTCCACAGTGGTGAGTGGTTCAAACCAATGTGATTTTAGGAACCCCAAAACTACATTGAGATCCCAAGGTGCCACTGGAGGCACAAAAGGAGGCTGTATATGCAGTACCCCCTTGACAAACGTCTGAACTTAAGGAACTGAAGCCAGTTCTTTCTGGAAGAAAATCGACAGGGCCGAAATTTGAACCTTAATGGACCCTAATTTTAGGCCCATAGACAGTCCTGTTTGCAGGAAATGCAGGAAACGACCCAGTTGAAATTCCTCTGTAGGGGCCTTCCTGGCCTCACACCACGCAACATATTTACGCCAAATACGGTGATAATGTTACACGGTTACATCCTTCCTGGCTTTGATCAGGGTAGGGATGACTTCATCCGGAATGCCTTTTTCCTTCAGGATCCGGCGTTCAACCGCCATGCCGTCAAACGCAGCCGCGGTAAGTCTTGGAACAGACAGGGTCCCTGCTGGAGCAGGTCCTCTCTTAGAGGTAGAGGCCACGGGTCCTCCGTGAGCATCTCTTGAAGTTCCGGGTACCAAGTCCTTCTTGGCCAATCCGGAGCCACGAGTATAGTCCTTACTCCTCTCCTTCTTATGATTCTCAGTACCTTGGGTATGAGAGGCAGAGGAGGGAACACATACACTGACTGGTACACCCACGGTGTTACCAGAGCGTCCACAGCTATTGCCTGAGGGTCCCTTGACCAGGCGCAATATCTGTCTAGTTTTTTGTTGAGGCGGGACGCCATCATGTCCACCTTTGGTTTTTCCCAACGGTTAACAATCATGTGGAAGACTTCTGGGTGAAGTCCCCACTCCCCCGGGTGGAGGTCGTGTCTGCTGAGGAAGTCTGCTTCCCAGTTGTCCACTCCCGGAATGAACACTGCTGACAGTGCTATCACATGATTTTCCGCCCAGCGAAGAATCCTTGCAACTTCTGCCATTGCCCTCCTGCTTCTTGTGCCGCCCTGTCTGTTTACGTGGGCGACTGCCGTGATGTTGTCCGATTGGATCAACACCGGCTGACCCTGAAGCAGAGGCCTTGCTTGACTTAGGGCATTGTAAATGGCCCTTAGTTCCAGGATATTTATGTGAAATGACGTTTCCATGCTTGACCACAAGCCCTGGAAATTTCTTCCCTGTGTGACTGCTCCCCAGCCTCTCAGGCTGGCATCCGTGGTCACCAGGACCCAGTCCTGAATGCCGAATCTGCGGCCCTCTAGAAGATGAGCACTCTGCAACCACCACAGGAGAGACACCCTTGTCCTTGGAGACAGGGTTATCCGCTGATGCATCTGAAGATGCGATCCGGACCATTTGTCCAGCAGATCCCACTGAAAAGTTCTTGCGTGGAATCTGCCGAATGGAATCGCTTCGTAAGAAGCCACCATTTTTCCCAGGACCCTTGTGCATTGATGCACTGACACTTGGCCTGGTTTTAGGAGGTTCCTGACTAGCTCGGATAACTCCCTGGCTTTCTCCTCCGGGAGAAACACCTTTTTCTGGACTGTGTCCAGAACCATCCCTAGGAACAGCAGACGTGTCGTCGGAATCAGCTGCGATTTTGGAATATTTAGAATCCACCCGTGCTGTCGTAGTACTATTTGAGATAGTGCTACTCCGACCTCTAACTGTTCCCTGGACCTTGCCCTTATCAGGAGATCGTCCAAGTAAGGGATAATTAAGACGCCTTTTCTTCGAAGAAGAATCATCATTTCGGCCATTACCTTGGTAAAGACCCGGGGTGCCGTGGACAATCCAAACGGCAGCGTCTGAAACTGATAGTGACAGTTCTGTACCACAAACCTGAGGTACCCTTGGTGAGAAGGGCAAATTGGGACATGGAGGTAAGCATCCTTGATGTCCAGAGACACCATATAGTCCCCTTCTTCCAGGTTCACTATCACTGCTCTGAGTGACTCCATCTTGAATTTGAACCTTTGTATGCAAGTGTTCAAGGATTTCAGATTTAAAATAGGTCTCACCGAGCCGTCCGGCTTCGGTACCACAAACAGCGTGGAATAATACCCCTTTCCCTGTTGTAGGAGGGGTACCTTGATTATCACCTGCTGGGAATACAGCTTGTGAATGGCTTCCAATACCGCCTCCCTGTCGGAGGGAGACGTTGGTAAAGCAGACTTCAGGAACCGGCGAGGGGGAGACGTCTCGAATTCCAATTTGTACCCCTGAGATACTACCTGCAGGATCCAGGGGTCCACTTGCGAGTGAGCCCACTGCGCGCTGAAATTCTTGAGACGACCCCCCACCGTACCTGAGTTCGCTTGTAAGGCCCCAGCGTCATGCTGAGGACTTGGCAGAAGCGGGGGAGGGCTTCTGTTCCAGGGAAGAGGCTGCCTGCTGCAGTCTTTTTCCCCTTCCTCTGCCCCGGGGCAGATATGAGTGGCCTTTTGCCCGCTTGCCCTTATGGGGACGAAAGGACTGAGCCTGAAAAGACGATGTCTTTTTCTGCTGAGAGGTGACCTGGGGTAAAAAGGTGGATTTCCCAGCCGTTGCCACCAGGTCCGATAGACCGACCCCAAATAACTCCTCCCCTTTATACGGCAATACTTCCATATGCCGTTTGGAATCCGCATCACCTGACCACTGTCGCGTCCATAACCCTCTTCTGGCAGAAATGGACAGCGCACTTACTCTTGATGCCAGAGTGCAAATATCCCTCTGTGCATCTCGCATATATAGAAATGCATCCTTTAAATGCTCTATAGTCAATAATATACTGTCCCTGTCCAGGGTATCAATATTTTCAGTCAGGGAATCCGACCAAGCCACCCCAGCACTGCACATCCAGGCTGAGGCGATTGCTGGTCGCAGTATAACACCAGTATGTGTGTATATACTTTTTAGGATATTTTCCAGCTTTCTATCAGCTGGCTCCTTGAGGGCGGCCGTATCAGGAGACGGTAACGCCACTTGTTTTGATAAGCGTGTGAGCGCCTTATCTACCCTAGGGGGTGTTTCCCAACGCGCCCTAACCTCTGGCGGGAAAGGGTATAATGCCAATAATTTTTTAGAAATTAGCAGTTTTTTATCGGGGGAAACCCACGCTTCATCACACACCTCATTTAATTCATCTGATTCAGGAAAAACTACGGGTAGTTTTTTCACACCCCACATAATACCCTTTTTTGTGGTACTTGTAGTATCAGAAATGTTCAAAACCTCCTTCATTGCCGTGATCATGTAACGTGTGGCCCTACTGGAAAACACGTTTGTTTCCTCACCGTCGACACTGGAGTCAGTGTCCGTGTCTGGGTCTGTGTCGACCATCTGAGGTAATGGGCGCTTTAGAGCCCCTGACGGTGTTTGAGACGCCTGGACAGGTACTAACTGATTTGCCGGCTGTCTCATGTCGTCAACAGTCTTTTGTAAAGTGCTGAAGCTATCACGTAATTCCTTCCATAAGACCATCCAGTCAGGTGTCGACTCCCTAGGGGGTGACATCACTATTACAGGCAATTGCTCCGCCTCCATACCATTTTCCTCCTCATACATGTCGACACAACGTACCGACACACAGCACACACACAGGGAATGCTCTGATAGAGGACAGGACCCCACTAGCCCTTTGGGGAGACAGAGGGAGAGTTTGCCAGCACACACCAGAGCGCTATATATATACAGGGATAACCTTATATAAGTGTTTTTCCCTTATATAGCTGCTGTATTGATTAATCTGCCAAATTAGTGCCCCCCTCTCTTGTTTTACCCTGTTTCTGTAGTGCAGGACTGCAGGGGAGAGTCAGGGAGACGTCCTTCCAGCGGAGCTGTGAGGGAAAATGGCGCTTGTGAACTGAGGAGATAGGCTCCGCCCCCTTCTCGGCGGCCTTTCTCCCGCTTTTTTAAGGAAAAACTGGCAGGGGTTAAATGCATCCATATAGCCCAGGAGCTATATGTGATGTATTTTTCGCCATCTAAGGTGTTTTTATTGCGTCTCAGGGCGCCCCCCCCCCCAAGCGCCCTGCACCCTCAGTGATTGGAGTGTGAAGTGTGCTGAGAGCAATGGCGCACAGCTGCGGTGCTGTGCGCTACCTTATTGAAGACAGGACGTCTTCTGCCGCCGATTTCCCGGACCTCTTCTGTCTTCTGGCTCTGTAAGGGGGCCGGCGGCACGGCTCTGGGACCCATCCATGGCTGGGCCTGTGATCGTCCCTCTGGAGCTAATGTCCAGTAGCCTAAGAAGCCCAATCCACTCTGCACGCAGGTGAGTTCGCTTCTTCTCCCCTTAGTCCCTCGGTGCAGTGAACCTGTTGCCAGCAGGACTCACTGAAAATAAAAAACCTATACTTAAACTTTTTCACTAAGCAGCTCAGGAGAGCCACCTAGTGTGCACCCTTCTCGTTCGGGCACAAAAATCTAACTGAGGCTTGGAGGAGGGTCATAGGGGAGGAGCCAGTGCACACCAGGTAGTCCTAAAGCTTTTACTTTTGTGACCAGTCTCCTGCGGAGCCGCTATTCCCCATGGTCCTTACGGAGTTCCCAGCATCCACTAGGACGTCAGAGAAAGATCCATTAACCACAATGAGCTGCTCCCTATTATCTAACCAGTTTTTTACCCAAGTGCATATTGTGCTTCCTAGCCCTGATTCTTGTAGCTTGTAGATAAGTCTCATGTGTGGTACAGTATCGAACGCTTTGGCAAAGTCTAAAAAGATTACATCCACGTCTTTACCCTGATCTAGGTTTGCGCTTACTGTTTCATAAAAGCCAAGTAAGTTAGTTTGACAGGATCTGTCCTTCATAAACCCATGTTGATTCCTTTTAATGACCTTATTGACTTCAAGGAACTTATGAATACTATCTCTTAGAATACCTTCCAATACTTTCCCCACTATAGATGTAAGACTAACTGGTCTATAATTACCTGGTTCAGCTTTACTTCCCTTTTTGAATATAGGCACTACTTCCGCTATACGCCAGTCTTTGGGAACCATACCTGATATAACTGAATCCTTAAAGATCAAAGATAGCGGTTTTGCCAGTTCAGAGTGAAGCTCCATTAGAACCCTTGGGTGAATACCATCGGGCCCTGGTGATTTATTAATCTTTAAATGTTTTAATCGGTCACAGACTACTTCCTCGCTTAAATAAGCACCTATCAGTGGGATATTCTCATTATTGAGATTGTGTATCAGTCCCTGAATTGGGTCCTCTCTAGTGAATACTGTTGAAAAAAACTCATTTAGTGTGTCCGCTATGTCATTATTATTTTTGCTTAAGACTCCCAACTTGCCTTTTAAAGGGCCTATACTCTCCTTCTTTAATATCTTGCTATTAATATATTTAAATTATTTTTTGGGATTCGCTTTGCTTTCCTTTGCTACTAGTTTTTCAGTTTCTACTTTAGCCGCTCTTATTTCCTTTTTGCAAATTTTGTTACATTCCTTATAGTGCTGAAATGACTCTGCTTCCCCCGTCAGATTTGTATCTTTTAAATGCTCGCCTTTTCTTGCCCATAAGTTCCTTAATCTTTTTGTTAAGCCACATCGGTTTATGATTTTTATTCCTTTTTTTGCTGCTCATAGGAATAAATTTGAGTGTATTTTTAGCTAGCAGGAATTTTAGTACCTCCCATTTCTCCGTAGTATTTTTTCCTAAAAACAAACCTTCCCATTCAATATCCCTGAAAAATACCCTCATCTTTTCAAAATTTGCTTTGCTAAAGTTTAGAGTCCTAGTTGAGCCAGTATAGGGCTGTTTATGGAAACTGATATTGAATGTGACCATATTGTGGTCGCTGTTTCCTATGGGTTCCCCTACTATAATACCTGATACCAAATCCCCATTGTTTGTTAATACCAGGTCTAAGATTGCATTGTACCTAGTTGGTTCCTCAATTAGTTGGACTAAGTAGTTATCATTAAGTGTGTTTAAAAATAAGAATTTACTCACCGGTAATTCTATTTCTCGTAGTCCGTAGTGGATGCTGGGAACTCCGTAAGGACCATGGGGAATAGACGGGCTCCGCAGGAGACTGGGCACTCTAAAAGAAAGATTAGGTACTATCTGGTGTGCACTGGCTCCTCCCTCTATGCCCCTCCTCCAGACCTCAGTTAAGGAAACTTTGCCCGGAAGAGCTGACACAACAAGGAAAGGATTTGGAATCCAGGGTAAGACTCATACCAGCCACACCAATCACACTGTACAACTTGTGATAACCATACCCAGTTAACAGTATGAACAACAACTGAGCCTCAGTAACAGATGGCTCATAACAATAACCCTTTAGTTAAGCAATAACTATATACATGTATTGCAGAGAGTCCGCACTTGGGACGGGCGCCCAGCATCCACTACGGACTACGAGAAATAGAATTACCGGTGAGTAAATTCTTATTTTCTCCGACGTCCTAGTGGATGCTGGGAACTCCGTAAGGACCATGGGGATTATACCAAAGCTCCCAAACGGGCGGGAGAGTGCGGATGACTCTGCAGCACCGAATGAGCAAAGGCAAGGTCCTCCTCAGCCAGGGTATCAAACTTTTAGAACTTAGCAAATGTGTTTGAACCCGACCAAGTAGCAGCTCGGCAAAGCTGTAAAGCCGAGACCCCTCGGGCAGCCGCCCAAGAAGAGCCCACCTTCCTTGTGGAATGGGCTTTTACTGATTTAGGATGCGGTAACCCTGCCGCAGAATGAGCTTGCTGAATCGTGTTACAGATCCAGCGCGCAATAGTTTGCTTTGAAGCCGGAGCACCCAGTTTGTTGGGTGCATGCAGGATAAACAGCGAGTCAGTTTTCCTGGCTACATAGATTTTCAAAGCCCTGACTACATCAAGTAACCTGGAGTCCTCCAAGTCCCGAGTAGCCGCAGGCACCACAATAGGCTGGTTCAAATGAAACGCTGATACCACCTTAGGGAGAAATTGGGGACGAGTCCTCAACTCTGCCCTGTCCATATGAAAGATCAGATATGGGCTTTTACATAACAAAGCCGCTAATTCTGACACACGCCTAGCTGAAGCTAAGGCCAACAGCATGACCACCTTCCATGTGAGATACTTTAGCTCCACGGTCTTAAGTGGCTCAAACCAGTGTGATTTCAGGAAATCCAACACAACGTTAAGATCCCAAGGTGCCACTGGAGGCACAAAAGGGGGCTGAATATGCAGCACTCCCTTAACAAACGTCTGAACTTCAGGCAGTGAAGCCAGTTCTTTTTGAAAGAAAATAGATAGGGCCGAAATCTGGACCTTTATGGACCCCAATTTTAGGCCCATAGTCACCCCTGACTGTAGGAAGTGCAGAAATCGACCCAGCTGGAATTCCTCTGTTGGGGCCTTCCTGGCCTCACACCAAGCAACATATTTCCGCCATATGCGGTGATAATGCTTTGCTGTCACATCCTTCCTAGCTTTTATCAGCGTAGGAATCACTTCATCCGGAATGCCCTTTTCCGTTAGGATCTGGCGTTCAACCGCCATGCCGTCAAACGCAGCCGCCATAAGTCTTGGAACAGACAGGGCCCCTGCGGTAACAGGTCATGTCTGAGAGGCAGAGGCCATGGGTCCTCTGAGATAATTTCTTGTAGTTCTGGGTACCAAGTTCTTCTTGGCCAATCCGGAACGATGAGTATAGTTCTTACTCCTCTCTTTCTTACTATCCTCAGTACCTTGGGTATGAGGGGAAGAGGAGGGAACACATAAACCGACCGGTACACCCACGGTGTCACTAGTGCGTCCACAGCTATCGCCTGAGGGTCCCGTGACCTGGCGCAATATTTTTTTTTAGCTTTTTGTTGAGGCGGGACGCCATCATGTCCACCTGTGGCAGTTCCCAACGATTTACAATCTGTGTGAAGACTTCTTGATGAAGTCCCCACTCTCCCGGGTAGAGGTCGTGCCTGCTGAGGAAGTCTGCTTCCTAGTTGTCCACTCCCGGAATGAACACTGCTGACAGTGCTAGCACGCGATTCTCCGCCCATCAAAGAATCCTTGTGGCTTCTGCCATTGCCATCCTGCTTCTCGTGCCGCCCTGGCGGTTTACATGGGCGACCGCCGTGATGTTGTCTGACTGAATCAGTACTGATTGGTTTTGAAGCAGGGGCTCTGCTTGAATCAGGGCGTTTGTAGATGGCCCTTAGTTCCAGTATATTTATGTGTAGAGAAGTCTCCAGACTTGACCACTGTCCTTGGAAGTTTCTTCCCTGAGTGACTGCCCCCCATCCTCGGAGGCTTGCATCCGTGGTCACCAGGACCCAGTCCTGTATGCCGAACCTGCGTCCCTCGAGAAGATGAGCACTCTGCAGCCACCACAGCAGAGACACCCTGGCCCTTGGGGACAGGGTGATCAACCGATGCATCTGAAGATGCGATCCGGACCATTTGTCCAACAGATCCCACTGAAAGATCCTTGCATGGAACCTGCCGAAGGGAATTGCTTCGTAAGAAGCCACCATCTTTCCCAGGACTCGCGTGCAGTGATGCACCGACACCTGTTTTGGTTTCAGGAGGTCCCTGACCAGAGATGACAATTCCTGGGCCTTCTCCTCCGGGAGAAACACCTTCTTCTGTTCTGTGTCCAGAATCATTCCCAGGAAAAGCAGACGCGTCGTAGGAATCAGCTGCGACTTTGGGATATTCAGAATCCAGCCGTGCTGTTGCAACACTTCCTGAGAGAGTGCTACGCTGACCAACTGCTCTTTGGACCTCGCCTTTATGAGGAGATCGTCCAAGTACGGGATAATTATAACTCCCTTTCTTCGAAGGAGTATCATCATTTCAGCCATTACCTTGGTAAATATTCTCGGAGCCGTGGAGAGACCAAACGGCAACGTCTGGAATTGGTAATGACAGTTCTGTACCACAAACCTGAGGTACTCCTGGTGAGGTGGGTAAATGGGGACATGCAAGTAAGCA
The DNA here is from genome assembly GCF_028390025.1 of Pseudophryne corroboree. NCBI lineage: Eukaryota > Metazoa > Chordata > Amphibia > Anura > Myobatrachidae > Pseudophryne > Pseudophryne corroboree. The sequence continues at coordinate 441,433,907 of NC_086449.1, read as the reverse complement.
TCCTTGATGTCCAGCGACACCATAAAATCCCCCTCTTCCAGGCTTGCAATAACCGCCCTGAGCGATTCCATTTTGAACTTGAACTTCTTTATATAAGTGTTCAAGGATTTTAAATTTAGAATGGATCTCACCGAACCGTCCGGTTTCGGTACCACAAACATTGTGGAATAGTAACCCCTTCCCTGTTGAAGGAGGGGTACCTTGATTATCACCTGCTGGAGGTACAGCTTGTGAATTGCCGCCAGTACCATCTCCCTTTCCCTGGGAGGAGCTGGCAAGGCTGATTTGAGGTAACGGCGAGGGGGAGTCGCCTCGAACTCCAGCTTGTATCCCTGAGATACAATTTGTACAGCCCAGAGATCCACTTGTGAGCGAACCCACTGGTTGCTGAAGTTTCGGAGACGCGCCCCCACCGCACCTGGCTCCGCCAGTGGAGCCCCAACGTCATGCGGTGGACTTAGTGGAAGCAGGGGAGAATTTTTGTTCCTGGGAACTGGCTGCCTGGTGCAGCTTCTTTCCTCTACCCCTGCCTCTGGCCAGAAAGGATGCGCCTCTGACCCGCTTGCCTTTCTGAGGCCGAAAGGACTGCATTTGATAATACGGTGCTTTCTTAGGCTGTGAGGGAACCTGAGGTAAAAAAAAGTCGACTTCCCAGCTGTTGCTGTGGATACGAGGTCCGAGAGACCGTCCCCAAACAATTCCTCACCCTTATAAGGCAAAACCTCCATGCGTTTTTTAGAATCAGCATCACCTGTCCACTGCCGAGTCCATAATACTCTCCTGGCAGAAACGGACATTGCATTAATTCTAGATGCCAGCAGGCAAATGTCCCTCTTGGCATCCCGCATATATAAGACTACGTCTTTTATATGTTCCATGGTTAGCAAAATAGTATCCCTGTCGAGGGAATCAATGTTGTCTGACAGGGTATCAGTCATGCTGCTGCAGCACTACACATCCAGGCTGAAGCAATAGCAGGTCTCAGTAGAGTACCAGAGTGTGTATACACAGACTTCAGGATAGCTTCCTACTTTCTATCCGCAGGCTCCTTTAGGGCGGCCGTATCCTGAGACGGCAGTGCCACCCTTTTAGATAAGCGTGTGAGCGCCTTGTCCACCCTAGGGGATGTTTACAAAACGTAACTTATCCGTTGGCGGGAAAGGGTACGCCATCAGTAACCTCTTAGAAATCACTAGTTTCTTATCAGGGGAACTCCACGCTTCTTCACACAAATCATTTAATTCATCAGATGGGGGAAAAGTCACTGGCTGCTTTTTCTCCCCAAACATAACACCCCTCTTGGTGGTAACCGGGTTAACTTCAGAAATGTGCAATACATCTTTCATTGCAGTAATCATGCATTGGATGGCCTTTGTAGACTATACATTTGTCTCATCCTCATCTACACTGGAGTCAGACTCCGTGTCGACATCTGTGTCTACCATCTGAGCCAGAGGGCGTTTATGAGCCCCTGACTGCCTCTGAGTCGCCTGGGCAGGCGCGGCTGAGACCCCGGCTGTCCCAAGGCTGTTGCGTCATCGAACCTTTTATGTAAGGAGTTGACACTGTCGGTTAAGACCTTCCACATATCCATCCAATCAGGTGTCGGCCCCGTCGGGGGCGACACCACACTAATCTGGCCCTGCTCCGCCTCCACGTAACCCTCAACATGTCGACACAGCCGTACCGACACCGCACACACACAGGGAATGCTCTGACTGAAGACAGGACCCCACAAAGTCCTTTGGGGAGAGAGAGAGAGTATGCCAGCATACACCACAGCGCTATATAACACAGGGATGTACACTATAAGTGATTTTTCCCAATAGCTGCTTACTTATCTTATTTGCGCCTAAATTTAAGTGCCCCCCCTCTCTTTTTTACCCTTCTTGTATCCAGATACTGCAGGGGAGAGCCTGGGGAGCTGCTTCCAGCGGAGCTGTGAAGGGAAAATGGCGCTGGTGTGCTGAGGAAGAAGGCCCCGCCCCCTCAGCGGCGGGCTTCTGTCCCGCGTTTTGTGTGACTTAATGGCGGGGGTTTGCACACATATACAGTGCCAGACTATTATGTGTATAATTTGTGCCAAAAGGTATTATAATTGCTGCCCAGGGCGCCCCCCCCCAGCATCTTACAGTGACCGGAGTGTGTGGTGTGCTGTGGGAACAATGGCACACAGCTGCAGTGCTGTGCGCTACCTTAATGAAGACAGGAGTCTTCAGCCGCCGTTTTCGTCGTTCTCTTCTGGCTCTGCAAGGGGGACGGCGGCGCGGCTCCGGGAACGGACGATCGAGATCAGGCCCTGTGTTCGAAGCCTCTGGAGCTAATGGTGTCCAGTAGCCTAAGAAGCACAAGCTAGCTGCACGCAGGTAGGTTTGCTTCTCTCCCCTCAGTCCCACGTAGCAGTGAGTCTGTTGCCAGCAGATCTCACTGAAAATAAAAAACCTAAAATACTTTCTTTTCTAGCAAGCTCAGGAGAGCCCACTAGGTGCATCCAGCTCTGGCCGGGCACAGATTCTAACTGAGGTCTGGAGGAGGGGCATAGAGGGAGGAGCCAGTGCACACCAGATCGTACCTAATCTTTCTTTTAGAGTGCCCAGTCTCCTGCGGAGCCCGTCTATTCCCCATGGTCCTTTCGGAGTTCCCAGCATCCACTAGGACATCAGAGAAAACATATTGCCCCTAGTAGTATCACATGAATCGTTTTTCCAGTTTATCTCTGGATAGTTAAAATCTCCCATCACTACTATGTCTCCTACTCCTGCTGCTCTTACAATTTGCTTTAATAACAATTCCTCATCAGATGCGTTGATACCAGGCGGCCTATAGCATACACCCAATACTAACTTTTTATTCCTTTTTCCCCGCATGCAATTTCTACCCATAATGTCTCGACAGTGTCTACAGTCCCCTCCTGAATATGTTCCCGTATATCAGGTTTTAAAAACGGCTTTACGTAAAGACACACCCCTCCACCCTTATTTAGTCTGTCTCTCCTAAACAGTGTATAGCCCTCTAGATTGACTGTCCAATCATGAGATTCATCCCACCAAGTTTCAGAGAACTCTGTAGAGCTCCCCTAGCTGTGACTGGCTCCTCCGGGCACATTTTCTAAACTGAGTCTGGTAGAAGGGGCCTAGAGGGAGGACCCAGCCCACACTATTAAACTCTTAAAGTGCCAATGGCTCCTGGTGGAACCATCTATACCCCATGGTACTAATATGGACCCCAGCGTCCTCTAGGACGTAAGAGAAAGGGAAAAAATAATAAGATTTTACTTACCGGCAAATCTATTTCTCGTAGTCCGTAGTGGATGCTGGGGACTCCATAAGGACCATGGGGAATAGACGGGCTCCGCAGGAGACAGGGCACTTTAAGAAAGAATTTGGATACTGGTGTGCTCTGGCTCCTCCCTCTATGTCCCTCCTCCAGACCTCAGTTAGAGAAACTGTGCCCGGAAGAGCTGACAGTACAAGGAAAGGATTTTGGAATCCAGGGCAAGACTCATACCAATCACACCGTATAACTTGTGATAAACTTACCCAGTTAACAGTATGAACAACAACGGAGCACCAGATCAACCCTGATGCGACCAAACATAACCCTTATTTAAACAATAACTATATACAAGTATTGCAGAAGAAGTCCGCACTTGGGACGGGCGCCCAGCATCCACTACGGACTAGGAGAAATAGATTTACCGGTAAGTAAAAATAAGAATTTACTTACCGATAATTCTATTTCTCGTAGTCCGTAGTGGATGCTGGGAACTCCGTAAGGACCATGGGGAATAGCGGCTCCGCAGGAGACTGGGCACAAAAGTAAAGCTTTAGGACTACCTGGTGTGCACTGGCTCCTCCCCCTATGACCCTCCTCCAAGCCTCAGTTAGGATACTGTGCCCGGACGAGCGTACACAATAAGGAAGGATTTTGAATCCCGGGTAAGACTCATACCAGCCACACCAATCACACCGTACAACTTGTGATCTGAACCCAGTTAACAGCATGATAACAGAGGAGCCTCTGGAAAGATGGCTCACAACAACAATAACCCGATTTAGTTAACAATAACTATGTACAAGTATTGCAGACAATCCGCACTTGGGATGGGCGCCCAGCATCCACTACGGACTACGAGAAATAGAATTATCGGTAAGTAAATTCTTATTTTCTCTGACGTCCTAGTGGATGCTGGGAACTCCGTAAGGACCATGGGGATTATACCAAAGCTCCCAAACGGGCGGGAGAGTGCGGATGACTCTGCAGCACCGAATGAGAGAACTCCAGGTCCTCCTCAGCCAGGGTATCAAATTTGTAGAATTTAGCAAACGTGTTTGCCCCTGACCAAGTAGCTGCCCGGCAAAGTTGTAAAGCCGAGACCCCTCGGGCAGCCGCCCAAGATGAGCCCACCTTCCTTGTGGAATGGGCTTTTACGGATTTTGGCTGTGGCAGGCCTGCCACAGAATGTGCAAGCTGAATTGTACTACAAATCCAACGAGCTATAGTCTGCTTAGAAGCAGGAGCACCCAGCTTGTTGGGTGCATACAGGATAAACAGGGAGTCAGATTTTCTGACTCCAGCCGTCCTGGAAACATATTTTCAGGGCCCTGACAACGTCCAGCAACTTGGAGTCCTCCAAGTCCCTAGTAGCCGCAGGTACCACAATAGGCTGGTTCAGGTGAAACGCTGAAACCACCTTAGGGAGAAATTGTGGACGAGTCCTCAATTCTGCCCTGTCCGTATGAAAAATCAGGTAAGGGCTTTTATAAGATAAAGCCGCCAATTCTGACACGCGCCTGGCCGAAGCCAGGGCCAACAGCATGACCACTTTCCATGTGAGATATTTCAAATCCACAGATTTAAGCGGTCCAAACCAATGTGATTTTAGGAACCCCAAAACTACATTGAGATCCCAAGGTGCCACTGGAGGCACAAAAGGAGGCTGTATATGCAGCACCCCCTTGACAAACGTCTGAACTTCAGGAACTGAAGCCAGTTCTTTCTGGAAGAAAATCGACAGGGCCGAAATCTGAACCTTAATGGATCCTAATTTTAGGCCCATAGACACTCCCGTCCCAGTTGAAATTCCTCCGTTGGGGCCTTCCTGGCCTCGCACCACGCAACATATTTCCGCCAAATGCGGTGATAATGCTTTGCGGTCACATCCTTCCTGGCTTTGATCAGGGTAGGAATGACTTCTTCCGGAATGCCTTTTTTCAGGATCCGGCGTTCAACCGCAATGCCGTCAAACGCAGCCGCGGTAAGTCTTGGAACAGACAGGGTCCTTGCTGGAGCAGGTCCCTTCTTAGAGGTAGAGGCCACGGGTCCTCTGTGAGCATCTCTTGAAGTTCCGGGTACCAAGTCCTTCTTGGCCAATCCGGAGCCACGAGTATAGTTCTTACTCCTCTCCGTCTTATAATTCTCAGTACCTTGGGAATGAGAGGCAGAGGAGGGAAACGCATACACTGACTGGTAAACCCATGGTGTTACCAGAGCGTCCACAGCTATTGCCTGAGGGTCCCTTGACCTGGCGCAATACCTGTCCAATTTTTTGTTGAGGCAGGACGCCATCATGTCCACCTTTGGTTTTTTCCAACGGTTTACAATCATGTGGAAGACTTCTGGGTGAGGTCCCCACTCTCCCGGGTGGAGGTCGTGCCTGCTGAGGAAGTCTGCTTCCCAGTTGTCCACTCCCGGAATGAACACTGCTGACAGTGCTATCACATGATTTTCCGCCCAGCGAAGAATCCTTGCAGCTTCTGCCATTGCCCTCCTGCTTCTTGTGCCGCCCTGTCTGTTCACGTGGGCGACTGCCGTGATGTTGTCCGACTGGATCAGCACCGGCAGACCTTGAAGCAGAGGTCTTGCTTGGCTTAGGGCATTGTAAATGGCCCTCAGCTCCAGGATATTTATGTGAAGTGATGTCTCCAGGCTTGACCACAAGCCCTGGAAAGTTCTTCCCTGTGTGACTGCTCCCCAGCCTCGCAGGCTGGCATCCGTGGTCACCAGGACCCAGTCCTGAATGCCGAATCTTCGGCCCTCTAGAAGATGAGCACTCTGCAACCACCACAGGAGAGACACCCATGTCTTTGGTGACAGGGTTATCCGCTGATGCATCTGAAGATGCGATCCGGACCATTTGTCCAGCAGGTCCCACTGGAAAGTTCTTGCGTGGAATCTGCCGAAAGGGATTGCTTCGTAGGAAGCCACCATTTTTCCCAGGACCCTTGTGCATTGATGCACTGACACTTGGCCTGGTTTTAGGAGGTTTCTGACTAGTTCGGATAACTCCCTGGCTTTCTCCTCCGGGAGAAACACCTTTTTCTGGACTGTGTCCAGGATCGTCCCTAGGAATAGAAGACGTGTCGTCGGGATCAGCTGCGATTTTGGAATATTGAGAATCCAACCGTGCTGCCGCAACACTACTTGAGATAGTGCTACCCCGACTACCAATTGTTCCCTGGATCTTGCCCTTATCAGGAGATCGTCCAAGTACGGGATAACTAAAACTCCCTTCCTTCGAAGGAGTATCATCATTTCGGCCATTACCTTGGTAAAGACCCGGGGTGCCGTGGACAAACCAAACGGCAGCGTCTGAAACTGATAGTGACAGTTCTGTACCACAAACCTGAGGTATCCTTGGTGAGAAGGGTAAATTGGGACATGGAGGTAAGCCTCCTTGATGTCCAAAGACACCATATAATCCCCTTCTTCCAAGTTCGCAATCACCGCTCTGAGTGACTCCATCTTGAATTTGAACCTGTGTATGTAAGTGTTCAAGGATTTCAGATTTAAAATAGGTCTCACCGAGCTGTCCGGCTTCGGTACCACAAACAGCGTGGAATAATACCCCTGTCCCTGTTGCAGGAGGGGTATCTCGATTATCACCTGCTGGGAATACAGCTTGTGAATGGCTTCCAATACCGCCTCCCTGTCGGAGGGAGACGTCGGTAAAGCAGACTTTAGGGGAGTGCCTGAGTCCGCTTGTAAAGCCCAAGCGTCATGCTGAGGACTTGGCAGAAAACGGGAGAGGGCTTCTGTTCCTGGTAACTGGCTGTTTGCTGCAGCCTTTTTCCTCTCCCTCTGCCACGGGGCAGAAATGAGGAGCCTTTTGCCCGCTTGCCCTTATGGGGCCGAAAGGACTGCGCCTGATAATACGGCGTCTTCTTATGTTGAGAGGCTACCTGGGGTAAAAATGTGGATTTCCCAGCAGTTGCCGTGGCCACCAGGTCTGATAGACCGACCCCAAATAACGCCTCCCCTTTGTAAGGCAATACTTCCATATGCCTTTTGGAATCAGCATCACCTGACCACTGCCTCGTCCATAACCCTCTTCTGGCAGAAATGGACAGCGCACTTACTCTTGATGCCAGTCGGCAAATATCCCTCTGTGCATCACGCATATATAGAAATGCATCTTTCAAATGCTCTATAGTCAGTAATATACTGTCCCTATCTAGGGTATCAATATTGTCAGTCAGGGAATCCGACCAAGCCACCCCAGCACTGCACATCCAGGCTGAGGCGATTGCTGGTCGCAGTATAACACCCGTGTGAGTGTATATACATTTTAGGATATTCTCCTGCTTTCTGTCAGCAGGTTCCTTAAGGGCGGCCGTATCAGGAGACGGTAGTGCCACCTGTTTTGACAAACGTGTGAGCGCTTTATCCACCTTAGGGGGTGTTTCCCAACGTGCCCTATCCTCTGGCGGGAAGGGGTATGATGCTAATAACCTTTTAGGAATTATCAGTTTTTTATCGGGGGAAACCCACGCTTCATCACACACATTTAATTCCTCAGATGCAGGAAAAACTACAGGCAGTTTTTTCTCACCAAACATAATACCCTTTTTAGTGGTACTTGTATTATCAGAAATATGTAAAACATTTTTCATAGCATCAATCATGTAACGTGTGGCCCTACTGGAAGTCACATTCGTCTCTTCATCGTCGACACTGGAGTCAGTATCCGTGTCGGCGTCTGTATCTGCCATCTGAGGTAACGGGCGTTTTAGAGCCCCTGATGGCTTTTGAGACGCCTAGACAGGCACGAGCTGAGTAGCCGGCTGTCTCATGTCATCAACCGTCTTTTGTAAAGAGCTGACACTGTCACGTAATTCCTTCCATAAGCTCAGCCACTCAGGTGTCGACTCCCTAGGGGGTGACATCTCCATTACAGGCAATTGCTCCGCCTCCTCACCATTTTCCTCCTCATACATGTCGACACAATCGTACCGACACACAGCACACACACAGGGAATGCTCTGATAGAGGACAGGACCCCACTAGCCCTTTGGGGAGACAGAGGGAGAGTATGCCAGCACACACCAGAGCGCTATATATATATATATATATATATATATATATATATATATATATATATATATATATATATATATATATATATATATATATATATATACACACAGGGATAACCTTATAGAAGTGTTTTTCCCCTTATAGCTGCTGTTTTATTTATACTGCGCCTAATTAGTGCCCCCCTCTCTTGTTTTACCCTTTTCTGTAGTGCAGGACTGCAGGGGAGAGTCAGGGAGACGTCCTTCCAGCGAAGCTGTGAGGGAAAATGGCGCCCGTGTGCTGAGGAGATGGGCTCCGCCCCTTTCTCCCGCTTTTTGCTGTATTCTGGCAGGGGTTAAAATACATCCATATAGCCCTGGGGGTTATATGTGATGTATTTTCGCCAGCCAAGGTGTTTCTATTGCTGCTCAGGGCGCCCCCCCCCCCAGCGCCCTGCACCCTCAGTGACCGGACTCAGGAGAGCCTCCTAGAATGCACCCTTCTCGGCCGGGCACAAAAATCTAACTGAGGCTTGGAGGAGGGTCATAGGGGGAGGAGCCAGTGCACACTAGGTAGTCCTAAAGCTTTACTTTTGTGCCCAGTCTCCTACGGAGCCGCTATTCCCCATGGTCCTTACGGAGTTCCCAGCATCCACTAGGACGTCAGAGAAATCTTATTTTCTCTAACGTCCTAGTGGATGCTGGGGACTCCGTAAGGACCATGGGGATTATACCAAAGCTCCCAAACGGGCGGGAGAGTGCGGATGACTCTGCAGCACCCAATGAGCAAACACGAGGTCCTCCTCAGCCAGGGTATCAAACGTGTAGAACTTTGCAAAAGTGTTTGAACCCGACCAAGTAGCCGCTCGGCAAAGCTGTAATGCTGAGACCCCTCGGGCAGCCGCCCAAGAAGAGCCCACCTTCCTTGTGGAATGGGCCTTAACTGATTTTGGCAGCGGCAATCCAGCCGCAGAATGAGCCTGCTGAATCGTGTTACAGATCCAGCGAGCAATAGTTTGCTTTGAAGCAGGCGCCCCAAGCTTGTTGAAAGCATACAGGATAAACAAAAGATTCTGTTTTCCTGACCCTAGCCGTTCTAGCTACATAAACCTTCAAAGCCCTGACCACATTTAGTAACTCGGAATCCTCCAAGTCACGAGTAGCCACAGGCACCACAATAGGTTGGTTCATATGAAAGGATGACACCACTTTTGGCAGAAATTGTGGACGGGTCCGCAATTCTGCCCTGTCCATATGGAAAACCAGATAGGGGCTTTTATGTGACAAAGCCGCTAATTCTGACACGCCTAGCTGAAGCAAAGGCTAATAGTATGACCATCTTCCACATGAGAAATTTTAACTCCACGGTTTTGAGTGCCTCAAACCAGTGTGACTTCAGGAAACCCAACACCACGTTAAGATCCCAAGGTGCCACTGGAGGCACAAAAGGAGGCTGAATATGCAGCACTCCCTTTACAAACGTCTGGACTTCAGGAAGAGAAGCCAGTTCTTTTTGAAAGAAAATGGATAGGGCCGAAATCTGGACCTTAATGGAACCCAATTTCAGGCCCAACGTCACTCCCGACTGTAGGAAGTGAAGGAAACGGGCCAGCTGGAATTCCTCCGTAGGGGCATTCCTGGCCTCACACCAAGCAACATATTTTCGCCATATACGGTGATAATGTTTAGCCCTCACGTCCTTCCTAGCCTTTATCAGCGTAGGAATAACCTCATCCGGAATGCCTTTTTCTGCTAGGATCCGGCATTCAACCGCCATGCCGTCAAACGCAGCCGCGGTAAGTCTTGGAACAGACAGGGCCCTTGTTTCAACAGGTCTTGTCTTAGAGGCAGAGGCCATGGGTCCTCTGTGAGCATTTCTTGCAGCTCCGGATACCAAGTCCTTCTTGGCCAATCCGCAACAATGAGTATTGTTCTCACTCTTCTTTTTCTTATGATTCTCAGCACCTTGGGTATGAGAGGAAGAGGAGGAAATACATAAACCGACTGGAACACTCACGGTGTCACTAGTGCGTCTACAGCTATCGCCTGAGGGTCTCTGAACTGGCGCAATACCTCTGTAGCTTTTTGTTGAGGCGGGATGCCATCATGTCCACCTGTGGCAGTTCCCACCAACTTACAATCTGCACGAAGACTCCTTGATGAAGTCCCCACTCTCCCGGGTGGAGGTCGTGCCTGCTGAGGAAGTCTGCTTCCCAGTTGTCCACTCCCGGAATGAACACTGCTGACAGTGCTCGTACGTGATTCTCCGCCCAGCGAAGAATTCTGGTGGCTTCCGCCATCGCCACCCTGCTCCTTGTGCCGCCTTGGCGGTTTACATGAGCCACTGCGGTGATGTTGTCTGACTGAATCAACACCGATTGGTCGCGAAGCAGGGTCTCCGCTTGACTTAGGGCGTTGTATATGGCCCTTCGTTCCAGGATATTGATGTGAGGGCAAGTCTCCTGACTTGACCACAGACCTTGGAAATTTCTTCCCTGTGTGACTGCCTCCCAACCTCGGAGGCTTGCATCCGTGGTCACCAGGACCCAGTCCTGAATGCCGAATCTCCGGCCCTCGAGAAGGTGAGCGCTCTGCAGCCACCACAGGAGAGATACCCTGGCCCTGGGGGATAGGGTGTAGGGTGATTAGCCGATGCATCTGTAGATGTGATCCGGACCACTTGTCCAACAGATCCCATTGAAAGGTCCTCGCATGGAACCTGCCGAAGGGAATGGCCTCGTATGATGCCACCATCTTTCCCAGGACTCGCGTGCAGTGATGCACCGACACCTGTTTTGGTTTTAATAGGTCTCTGACCAGTGTCATGAGCTCCTGAGCCTTCTCCATCGGGAGATAAACCCTCTTCTGGTCTGTATCCAGAATCATGCCCAGGAAGGGCAGACGAGTCGTAGGAATCAACTGCGACTTTGGAATATTTAGAATCCAGCCGTGCTGTTGTAACACTTCCTGAGAGCGTGCTACGCTGATCAGCAACTGCTCTCTGGACCTCGCCTTTATGAGGAGATCGTCCAAGTATGGGATAATTGTGACCCCTTGCTTTCGCAGGAGCACCATCATTTCCGCCATTACCTTGGTAAAAATTCTCGGTGCCGTGGAGAGACCAAACGGCAACGTCTGGAATTGGTAATGACAATCCTGTACCACAAATCTGAGGTACGCCTAAAATCCCCCCCTTCCAGACTTGCGATGACCGCTCTGAGCGATTCCATCTTGAACTTGAACCTTTTCAGGTATATGTTCAGGGATTTTAAATTCAATATGGGTCTGACCGAACCGTCCGGTTTCGGAACCACAAACATGGTCGAATAATAACCCTTTCCTTGTTGGAGGGGAACCTTGACCACCACCTGCTGAAGATACAATTTGTGAATTGCAGCTAACACAATTTCCCTCTCTAAGGGGGAAGCTGGCAGGGCCGATTTGAGGTATCGGTGAGGGGGCATCTCTTCGAATTCCAGCTTGTATCCCTGAGACACAATCTCTATTACCCAGGGATCCACCTGGGAGTGAACCCACTTGTGGCTGAAATTTCGGAGACGCGCCCCCCACCGGGCCAAGCTCCGCCTGTGGATCCCCAGCGTCATGCGGTGGATTTAGTAGAAGCCGGGGAGGACTTCTGTTCCTGGGAACTAGCTGTGTTGTGCAGCTTCTTTCCTCTACCCTTGCCTCTGGCAAGAAAGGACGCACCTCGGACTTTCTTGCCTTTTTGTGAACGAAAGGACTGCATTCGGTAATACGGTGCTTTCTTAGGTTGTGAGGGAACATATGGCAAAAAATTTGACTTTCCAGCAGTAGCTGTGGAGACCAGGTCCGAGAGACCCTCCCCAAACAATTCCTCACCCTTGTAAGGTAAAACCTCCATGTGCCTTTTTGAGTCGGCATCGCCTGTCCATTGCAGAGTCCACAGGACCCTTCTGGCAGAAATAGACATTGCATTTATTCTAGAGCCCAGTAGGCTAATGTCTCTTTGAGCATCTCTCATATACAGGACAGCGTCTTTTATATGCCCCAGGGTCATTAATATAGTATCCTTGTCTAAGGTATCCAGATCCTCAGATAAGGAATCCGTCCATGCTGCTACAGCACTACACACCCAGGCCGACGCAATTGCCGGCCTTAGTAAGGTACCTGAATGTGTGTAAATGGACTTCAGGGTACCCTCTTGCTTTCTATCCGCAGCATCTTTTAGGGTGGCCGTATCCTGTGACGGCAGGGCTACCCTCTTCGATAAGCGTGTTAGAGCTTAGTGCACCCTAGGGGAGGATTCCCAGCGTAACCTGTCCGTTGGCGGGAAAGGATACGCCATAAGCATCCGTTTGGAAATCTGCAGTTTTTTATCTGGAGATTCCCAAGCCTTTTCGCATAACTCATTTAGCTCATGTGAAGGGGGAAAGGTCACCTCCTGCCTTTTTCCCCATACATATGAACCCTCTTGTCAGGGACTGGGGTTTCCTCTGTGATGTGCAACACCTCCTTCATTGCTCTAATCATATAACGTATAGCTTTAGCCAATTTAGGCTGTAACTTTGCATCATCATAGCAGACACTGGAGTCAGACTCCGTGTCGGTGTCTGTGTCAACAATTTGGGATAGTGGGCGCTTCTGAGACCCGGACGGCCTCTGCGACATAGGATCAGGCATGGGCTGAGACCCTGACTGTCCTAAGGTTTCAACTTTATCCAACCTATTATGCAAGGAATTAACATTATCATTTAAAACCTTCCACATATCCATCCAATCAGGTGTCGGCGGCGACCCCACATTCATTTGCTCCCGCTCTGCTTCCACATAGCCTTCCTCGTCAAACATGTCGACACAAGTGTACCGACACACCACACACATACAGGGGATGCTCTTTTTGAAGACAGTTCCCCCACAAGGCCTTTTGGAGAGACAGAGAGAGAGTATGCCAGCACACACCCCAGCGCTATATGTCCCAGGAATCACACAGTAACTTAGTGTTAACCCAGTAGCTGCTGTATAAAAAGCTTTTTGCGCCTAATTTATGTGCCCCCCCTCTCTTTTTACCCTCTTCTACCGTGTTTCTGCAGGTGAGAGCCTGGGGAGCTTCCTCTCTGCGGAGCTGTGGAGAGAAAATGGCGCTGGTGAGTGCTGAGGAAGAAGCCCCGCCCCCTCAGCGGCGGTCTTCTGTCCCGCGTTTGTGTGTAAAATAATGGCGGGGGCTCATGCATATATACAGTGCCCAGCTGTATATATGCTACTTTTTGCCAAGAGGTTCCTAATTGCTGCCCAGGGCGCCCCCCCCCCCTGCGCCCTGCACCCTACAGTGACCGGAGTGTGTGGGTTTAATGTTTGAGCAATGGCGAACAGCTGCAGTGCTGTGCGCTACCTCAGTTTGAAGACTGGAGTCTTCTGCCGCCGATTTTGAAGTCTTCTTGCTTCTGTCACCGGCTTCTGTCTTCCGGCTCTGCGAGGGGGACGGCGGCGCGGCTCCGGGATCGGACGACAAAGGGTGAGATCCTGTGTACGATCCCTCTGGAGCTAATGGTGTCCAGTAGCCTAAGAAGCAGGATCTATCTTCAGTGAGTAGGGCTGCTTCTCTCCCCTCAGTCCCACGCTGCAGAGAGTCTGTTGCCAGCAGATCTCTCTGAAAATAAAAAAAAAACTAACAAAATACTTTTATAGCAAGCTCAGGAGAGCTCACTAAGTAGCACCCAGCTCGTCCGGGCACAGATTCAAACTGAGGTCTGGAGGAGGGACATAGAGGGAGGAGCCAGAGCACACCAGTATCCAAATTCTTTCTTAAAGTGCCCTGTCTCCTGCAGAGCCAGTCTATTCCCCATGGTCCTTACGGAGTCCCCAGCATCCACTAGGACGTTAGAGAAATAAAAAAATAATGAGGTCTCATGAGGGATGGGAGGAGTTCGAGGGAGTGGAGCTTTAGTTAACATTTAGTGTATACACTCCTGACCCATCCCTCTACCCACAGTCAACATACGCAGTGTCCCCCAGATTGGATGATAAGCGGGGCTACAACTAGAATTGTTCTATATGGCACTATTTTCACTATGGGGTATATTCAATTAAGGTCGAAACTGCAGTCTTGTCAGAAAGATGGCAGTTCTCGACTTTTTAAGGTCGGAAGGGGTTCCGACCTATTCAGTCCAGAGCATTTTTATTCGACAATTCGGGGAATTGACTTGACGAATATTACGTGAATCGGCTGTATAGCTGCCGATTCGCGTACTTCTGCGGGAAACAGGTCAACTTCAACAGGTTTTGGCCCCGTTTCCGACCATCTCTGTTCAACTTAAAAAAAGTCAAACTGATCTGTGGAACCTGAGAGGAGGAGAGGGGGGAGAGCCGCGGGCAGACGGGGGAGAGCAGCGCTACAGCACAGCGCTGCAGGAGGATGCGTCATAGCCGCCACTCACAGCAGCGTCCACCTGGCTCCAGCAAGTGAGGTCTGCTTGCTGGAGCCGGGTAGATGCTGCCATGAGGTCTGGCGGCTGTGCCACATCTTCCCTGCAGCGTTGCTGTCCCCCATCTGCCCGTGGCTCTCCCCCCTCTCATCTCAATTCGACGGGCTTTGAATAGCCCTTGTCGGATACATTCGACCCTAATTGAATATACCCCTATGGGTATCTTTTTTTTCTAGACACAATACACATATAGAAACCAAAACTCTCATTCAAATACAAATGAATGCTTTAATGCTATCAATGTTTGTAGAAACATTTTAACTTGGCAAGGAATAATGCTATGATACCAAAGCTGAACCTTTAACCGCATATGACTTTGTGGACAGGCATTACCTTGTTGGGCACTGGAAGGGTCCTTTTGCTCTGGCTCACAATGCTGCTATTGAAGGAGGAATCACTGATATCAGATGCAACACTGGACTTGTCAGAAAGCAAGTCCTCAGTGGAACCCATACTGCTGACATTAATTCTTCCGTTTGGACTCATTTTTTTAGCTCCTTTGGGCTGCAAATAAGCAGATACTTGATGAAAGGGAAAGTCACAAGCCTGCACAGGAATACATCACTGTACTACTCACATTTGGATATAAAAAATATTATAATATATATATATATATATATATATATATATATATATATATATATATATATATATATATACATATACATATACATATACACACATAAACACATACATACACACACCTCAAACTAGGTTGGTCAAACAATTTTACATACTAACAAGGCAGAGTATAATGGTGTGTACACACGGTGAGATTTTCTTACGATTTTGACTATATAGTCAAAATCGTAAGAAAAGTTAGTGCAGATCGCAAGGTGAAAGTCACCTTGCGATCCTGATTCGATGCGCGGTCGGCATCGCAAGCCTAGACAGACTGTGTAGACAAGTCAATTTTGACTCTCATAGAAGAGATAGTCAAAATTGACACTTAGCCAAAATCGTATAGTCACTATCACATGCCCAGTCATTATGTTTTTGCGATGCCGACCTAGTCCCTGTCGCATAGTTTCAATCAGGCTTAACCCGAATCTCACCGTGTGTATGCACCTTAACAATACAAAACGGTCAACTCTTGATTTGGGAAGGGTGGGGTAAGTTAAACTTAAGACAAACAGGATCAAATGTGGGAAAGCCAGCCGGCACAAATTACAAACTAATGCCCTTATTTATCAAAGAGTGATACATTTCACTGTGAGTGATAAATTGCATCAGCCAATCAGCTCTTAACTTTAATGTCACAGGTTGGGTTTGAAAAATGAAGTTAGGAGCGGATTGGCTGGTGCAATTTATCACTCTGTGAGATTTATCACTCATTGATAAATATGGGCATAAATTACTTATACAGGTTAACTGTGTTCAGGAATGATCAACATGCAGCCTCCAAGCTGTTGTGGAACTACATTTCACAGATGTCCTGATAGTTTTGCTATTAGGACATGCTAAACCTGTGGCAGGGACGGCTGGAGTGTGTAGATACACAACATGCATGTTTAGCAACCCTAAATGAACAAACCAATATATAAAATAAATTAAAAACCCACAGTAGCACAATTATCCTTTTACAATTTGTTGTTTGGGCGCTCATGCACATCGCGCCCAAACCAGTATAAATTTCTACTAAGGGTGTCCAAACGCCAGTTTGGACACCTCAAGTGCCAGGTTTGGACACATTTTTTCGCACACCTAAGGAGGCTGCAAGGGAGAAAAAAATAAAAAATATGGTCCTCCGCGGCAGAAAAATTGAATTGCGGCCGCGGAAAAACACTTCAATCGTCCCTATTGAATCATTGAAAGTCAACTGAATTTTATAAAACAACCACATTAATTAAGCAATCTGTATTATCACTACTATGTTAACAGTACATCGGTTAGCCATAATTTAAAAGGCTGTGTGAAGTAAACTGCATACTGGGCTTGCATCCGTTCAACAAAGTTTGTAGGTTGGAGCCAAACAGTGGCTGCCTTCAATAGTTGAAGCAGACTGAATTACTGCTGGGAGTACTTACTTAATATTTATTATTATCCTTTATTTACATGGCGCCACAATTGATCCACAGCGCCCATTTACAGAGTACATAATGAAAAAAAGAAGAAAAAAATAAGAATTTACTTACCGATAATTCTATTTCTCGTAGTACGTAGTGGATGCTGGGGACTCCGTCAGGACCATGGGGAATAGCGGCTCCGCAGGAGACAGGGCACAAAAGTAAAAGCTTTAGAATCAGGTGGTGTGCACTGGCTCCTCCCCCTATGACCCTCCTCCAAGCCTCAGTTAGGATACTGTGCCCGGACGAGCGTACACAATAAGGAAGGATTTTGAATCCCGGGTAAGACTCATACCAGCCACACCAATCACACTGTACAACCTGTGATCTGAACCCAGTTAACAGCATGATAACAGCGGAGCCTCTGAAAAGATGGCTCACAACAATAATAACCCGATTTTTGTAACAATAACTATGTACAAGTATTGCAGACAATCCGCACTTGGGATGGGCGCCCAGCATCCACTACGGACTACGAGAAATAGAATTATCGGTAAGTAAATTCTTATTTTCTCTGACGTCCTAAGTGGATGCTGGGGACTATGTCAGGACCATGGGGATTATACCAAAGCTCCCAAACGGGCGGGAGAGTGCGGATGACTCTGCAGCACCGAGTGAGAGAACTCCAGGTCCTCAGCCAGGGTGTGCCCCTGACCAAGTAGCAGCTCGGCAAAGTTGTAAAGCCGAGACCCCTCGGGCAGCCGCCCAAGACGAGCCCACCTTCCTTGTGGAATGGGCATTTACATATTTTGGCTGTGGCAGGCCTGCCACAGAATGTGCAAGCTGAATTGTACTACACATCCAACTAGCAATCGTCTGCTTAGAAGCAAGAGCACCCAGTTTTTTGGGTGCATACAGGATAACAGCAAGTCAGTTTTCCTGACTCCAGCCGTCCTGGAGACCTATATTTTCAGGGCCCTGACAGCCTCTAGCAACTTGGAGTCCTCCAAGTCCCTAGTAGCCGCAGGTACCACAATAAGCTGGTTCAGGTGAAACGCTGACACCACCTTAGGGAGAAACTGGGGACGAGTCCGCAGCTCTGCCCTGTCCGAATGGACAATCAGATATGGGCTTTTGTGAGACAAAGCCGCCAATTCTGACACTCGCCTGGCCGAGGCCAGGGCCAACGTCATGGTCACTTTCCATGTGAGATATTTCAAATCCACAGATTTGAGCGGTTTAAACCAATGTGATTTGAGGAATCCCAGAACTACGTTGAGATCCCACAGTGCCACTGGAGGCACAAAAGGGGGTTGTATATGCAGTACTCCCTTGACAAACTTCTGGACTTCAGGAACTGAAGCCAATTCTTTTTGGAAGAAAATCGACAGGGCCGAAATTTGAACCTTAATGGATCCCAATTTGAGGCCCATAGACACTCCTGTTTGCAGGAAATGCAGGAATCGACCGAGTTGAAATTTCTTCGTGGGGCCTTCCTGGCCTCACACCACGCAACATATTTTCGCCACATGTGGTGATAATGTTGTGCGGTCACCTCCTTCCTGGCTTTGACCAGGGTAGGAGTGACCTCTTCCGGAATGCCTTTTTCCCTTAGGATCCGGCGTTCAACCGCCATGCCGTCAAACGCAGCCGCGGTAAGTCTTGGAACAGACATGGTACTTGCTGAAGCAAGTCCCTTCTTAGTGGCAGAGGCCCTGAGTCCTCTGTGAGCATCTCTTGAAGTTCCGGGTACCAAGTCCTTCTTGGCCAATCCGGAGCCACGAGTATAGTTCTTACTCCTCTACGTCTTATAATTCTCAGTACCTTAGGTATGAGAAGCAGAGGAGGGAACACATACACCGACTGGTACACCCACGGTGTTACCAGAACGTCCACAGCTATTGCCTGAGGGTCTCTTGACCTGGCGCAATACCTGTCCAGTTTTTTGTTCAGGCGGGACGCCATCATCATGTCCACCTTTGGTTTTTCCCAATGGTTCACAATCATGTGGAAGACTTCCGTGTGAAGTCCCCACTCTCCCGGGTGGAGGTCGTGCCTGCTGCGGAAGTCTGCTTCCCAGTTGTCCACTCCCGGAATGAACACTGCTGACAGTGCTATCACATGATTTTCCGCCCAGCGAAGAATCCTTGCAGCTTCTGCCATTGCCCTCCTGCTTCTTGTGTCACCCTGTCTGTTTACGTGGGCGACTGCCGTGATGTTGTCCGACTGGATCAGCACCGGTTGACTTTGAAGCAGAGGTCTTCCTAGGCTCAGAGCATTGTAAATTGCCCTTAGCTCCAGTATATTTATGTGGAGAGAAGTCTCCAGACTTGACCACACTCCTTGGAAATTTCTTCCCTGTGTGACTGCTCCCCAGCCTCTCAGGCTGGCATCCGTGGTCACCAGGACCCAGTCCTGAATGCCGAATCTGCTGCCCTCTAGTAGATGAGCACTCTGCAGCCACCACAGAAGAGACACCCTTGTCCTTGGAGACAGGATTATCCGCTGATGCATCTGAAGATGCGATCCGGACCATTCGTCCAGCAGATCCCACTGAAAAATTATTTCGTGAAATCTGCCGAATGGAATCGCTTCGTAAGAAGCCACCATTTTTCCCAGGACTCTTGTGCATTGATGCACTGACACTTGGCCTGGTTCTAGGAGGTTCCTAACTAGCTCGGATAACTCCCAGGCTTTCTCCTCCGGGAGAAACACCTTTTTCTGGACTGTGTCCAGAATCATCCCTAGTAACAGCAGACGTGTCGTCGGAATCAGCTGCGATTTTGGAATATTTAGAATCCACCCGTGCTGTCGTAGAACTACTTGAGATAGTGCTACTCCGACCTCCAACTGTTCTCTGGACCTTGCCCTTATCAGGAGATCGTCCAAGTAAGGGATAATTAAGACGCCTTTTCTTTGAAGAAGAATCATCATTTCGGCCATTACCTTGGTAAAGACCCGGGGTGCCGTGGACAATCCAAACGGCAGCGTCTGAAACTGATAGTGACAGTTCTGTACCACGAACCTGAGGTACCCTTGGTGAGAAGGGCAATTTGGGACATGGAGGTAAGCATCCTTGATGTCCAGGGCCATATAGTCCCCTTCTTCCTGGTTCGCTATCACTGCTCGGAGTGACTCCATCTTGATTTGAACCTTTGTATGTAAGTGTTCAAAGATTTCAGATTTAGAATAATCTCACCGAGCCGTCTGGCTTCAGTACCACAAATAGTGTGGAATAATACCCCTTTCCTTGTTGTAGGAGGGGTACTTTGATTATCACCTGCTGGGAATACAGCTTGTGAATTGTTTCCAATACTGCCTCCCTGTCGGAGGTAGACGTTGGTAAAGCAAACTTCAGGAACCTGCGAGGAGGAGACATCTCGAATTTCCAATCTGTACCCCTGGGATACTACTTGTAGGATCCAGGGGTCCACTTGCGAGTGAGCCCACTGCGCGCTGAAACTCTTGAGACGACCCCCCCCACCGCACCTGAGTCCGCTTGTACGGCCCCAGCGTCATGCTGAGGACTTGGCAGAAGCGGTGGAGGGCTTCTGTTCCTGGGAAGGGGCTGCCTGCTGCAGTCTTCTTCCGTTCCTCTACCCCTGGGCAGATATGACTGGCCTTTTGCCCGCTTGCCCTTATGGGGACGAAAGGACTGAGGCTGAAAAGACGGTGTCTTTTTCTCCTTTATACGGCAATACTTCCATGTGCCGTTTGGAATCTGCATCACCTGACCACTGTCGTGTCCATAAACAACTTCTGGCAGATATGGACATCGCACTTACTCTTGATGCCAGAGTGCAAATATCCCTCTGTGCATCTTGCATATATAGAAATGCATCCTTTAAATGCTCTATAGTCAATAAAATACTGTCCCTGTCAAGGGTATCAATATTTTCAGTCAGGGAATCCGACCAAGCCACCCCAGCGCTGCACATCCAGGCTGAGGCGATCGCTGGTCGCAGTATAACACCAGTATGTGTGTATATACTTTTTAGGATATTTTCCAGCCTCCTATCAGCTGGCTCCTTGAGGGTGGCCCTATCTGGAGACGGTACCGCCACTTGTTTTGATAAGCGTGTGAGCGCCTTATCCACCCTAAGGGGTGTTTCCCAACGCGCCCTAACTTCTGGCGGGAAAGGGTATACCGCCAATAATTTTCTATCGGGGGAAACCCACGCATCATCACACACTTCATTTAATTTATCTGATTCAGGAAAAACTACAGGTAGTTTTTTCACACTCCACATAATACCCTTTTTTGTGGTACTTGTAGTATCAGAAATATGTAACACCTCCTTCATTGCCCTTAACAAGTAACGTGTGGCCCTAAAGGAAAATACGTTTGTTTCTTCACCGTCGACACTGGAGTCAGTGTCCGTGTCTGTGTCGACCGACTGAGGTAAAAGGACGTTTTAACGCCCCTGACGGTGTTTGAGACGCCTGGACAGGTACTAATTGGTTTGCCGGCCGTCTCATGTCGTCAACCGACCTTGCAGCGTGTTGACATTATCACGTAATTCCTTAAATAAGCCATCCATTCCGGTGTCGACTCCCTAGAGAGTGACATCACCATTACAGGCAATTGCTCCGCCTCCTCACCAACATCGTCCTCATACATGTCGACACACACGTACCGACACACAGCACACACACAGGGAATGCTCTGATAGAGGACAGGACCCCACTAGCCCTTTGGGGAGACAGAGGGAGAGTTTGCCAGCACACACCAAAAACGCTATAATTATACAGGGACAACCTTTATATAAGTGTTTTTCCCTTATAGCATTTTAATATATATAGTCATATCGCCAAATAAGTGCCCCCCCCTCTCTGTTTTAACCCTGTTTCTGTAGTGCAGTGCAGGGGAGAGCCTGGGAGCCTTCCCACCAGCATTTCTGTGAGGGAAAATGGCGCTGTGTGCTGAGGAGAATAGGCCCCGCCCCCTTTTCGGCGGGCTTCTTCTCCCGTTTTTCTGAGACCTGGCAGGGGTTAAATACATCCATATAGCCCCCAGGGGCTATATGTGATGTATTTTTAGCCAGAATAAGGTACTATCATTGCTGCCCAGGGCGCCCCCCCCAGCGCCCTGCACCCTCAGTGACCGCTGCTATGAAGTGTGCTGACAACAATGGCGCACAGCTGCAGTGCTGTGTGCTAGCTTATGAAGACTGAAAGTCTTCTGCCGCCGGTTTCTGGACCTCTTCACTTTTCGGCATCTGCAAGGGGGTCGGCGGCGCGGCTCCGGGACGAACCCCAGGGTGAGACCTGTGTTCCGACTCCCTCTGGAGCTAATGGTGTCCAGTAGCCTAAGAAGCCAATCCATCCTGCACGCAGGTGAGTTCACTTCTCTCCCCTAAGTCCCTCGATGCAGTGAGCCTGTTGCCAGCAGGACTCACTGAAAATAAAAAACCTAACAAAACTTTTACTCTAAGCAGCTCTTTAGGAGAGCCACCTAGATTGCACCCTTCTCGGCCGGGCACAAAAATCTAACTGAGGCTTGGAGGAGGGTCATAGGGGGAGGAGCCAGTGCATACCACCTGATTCTAAAGCTTTTACTTTTTGTGCCCTGTCTCCTGCGGAGCCGCTATTCCCCATGGTCCTGACGGAGTCCCCAGTATCCACTTAGGATGTCAGAGAAAAAAAAAAAAGGAAGCTCAAGACTTACAGAAACTGTGCCTGAGGAGATGGACAACCTCAAGAGAGGTATATTACTTAGATAGTGGTGAGATTCACACCAGCTCACACCAATTTATAAACATGCAACCAGCATGGAACACATAGAAACCATGCCAATATGCATGAACAAAAGTGGCAGCAACATCTGCCATTACTTAACAATTAACAACTGTGCAGGATAAACTGGAGCACTGGGCGGGCGCCCAGCATCTTCTACGGACTACGAAAAAAGGATTTACCGGTAGGTTATAAAATCCTGTTTTCTCTTACGTCCTAGAGGATGCTGGGGTCCACATTAGTACCTTGGGGCTATACCAAAGCTCCGCTCAAGGGCGGGAGGTGCATCAGGTTCCTGCAAAACCGCTTGACCAAACTGTAGGTCATCAGAGGCCAAAGTATCAAACTTGTAATATTTTGAAAACGTATTTGATCCTGACCAAGTAGCTGCTCGGCATAACTGCATAGCAGAGACACCCTGGGCAGCCGCTCAGGAAGAACCCACCTTACGAGTAGAGTGGGCCTTTACCCAAGTCGGAACCGGCAATCCTGCCGTGGAATAAGCATACTGGATAGTACATCTGATCCAGCACGCAATAGTCTGCTTTGAAGCAGGACACCCAATCTTGTTGGGATCGTATAGCACAAAAAGTGCTTCAGACTTCCTGTGACGAGCAGTCCTCGCCACATAAATTTTCAAAGCCCTGACAACATCCAAGGATCTTGCGAAAGCTGAAGCGTCAGTAGCCACTGGCACCACCACAGGTTGGTTGATATGAAAAGCTGATACCACCTTTGGAAGAAATTGCTGACGAGTTCTGAGTTCAGCTCTATTCTCATGGAATATCAAGTAAGGACTCATATGAGACAACGCTCCCAATTCTGACACCTGCTTCACGGATGCCAGGGAGAACAGTGTGACCACCTTCCATGTGAGAAACTTCAGGTCCACTTTCCCTAAAGGTTCACACCAGTCCGATTGTAGGAACTGCAACACAATATTTAGATCCCATGGTGCCGTTGGAGGCACAAAAGGAGGTTGGATGTGCAAAACCCCTTTCAGGAAAGTCTGAACCTCCGGGAGGACTGCCAATTGTCTCTGGAAGAAAATGGACAAGGCCGAAATCTGAACTTTGATCTAGCCTAGGCTTAGGCCCACATCCACACCTGTATGTAGAAACAGAAGCAAACATCCTAGTTCAAAATCCACCGTAGGAAATTTCTTGGATTCACAACAAGACACGCATTTCCTCAAAATTCGATGGTAGTGTTTCAACGTTACCCCCTTCCTAGCCTGGATGAGTGTTGGAATGACTTTAGAAGGAATGTCCTTTCGGGCTAGGATCTGTCGTTCAACCTACATGTCGTCAAACATAACCGCGGTAAGTCTTGATAAGCAAATGGCCCCTGCTGAAGCAGGTCTTCTCTGAGTGGAAGAGTCCGAGGATCTTCTAGGAGCAAGTCCGGAAGATCTGGGTACCAAGTCCTCCTTGGCCAGCCTGGAGCAATGAGAATTGCTTGAACTTTCGTTCTTTTTATCAACTGGAGAATCTTTGGGATTAGCGGAAGTGGAGGGAACACATACACCGCTTGGAACACCCACGGAGTTATCAGTGCTTCCACTGCCACTGCTTGTGGGTCTCTCGACCTGGAACAGTATCTCCAAAGTTTCTTGTTGAGACGAGATGCCATCATGTCTACCTGAGGAACTCCCCAAAGACTTGTAATCTCTGCGAATACCTCCTGATGGAGGCCCCATTCTCCTGGATGGAGATCGTGTCTGCTGAGGAAGCCTGCTTCCCAGTTGTCCACTCCTGGAATGAAGGCTGCTGACAGAGCCCTTGCATGTCTTTCTGCCCAGAGGAGTATCCTTGTCACCTCTGCCATTGCAGCTCTGCTTTTCGTTCCGCCTTGGCGGTTTATGCAAGACACTGTTGTCACGTTGTCCGACTGGACTAGAATGGCTTGATCTGTTACTAGATGAGCCCCTTGCAGAAGTCCGTTGTAAACTGCTCTCAGTTTCAGGATGTTTATGTGAAGCATCCTCTACGGACTAGGAGAAAAAGATTTACCGGTAGGTTTAAAATCTTATTTTCTCTTACGTCCTAGAGGATGCTGGGGACTCCGTAAGGACCATGGGGATTATATCAAAAGCTCCAAAACGGGCGGGAGAGTGCGGATGACTCTGCAGCACCGATTGAGCAAACATGAGGTCCTCATCTGCCAGGGTATCAAACTTGTAGAACTTCGCAAAGGTGTTTGAACCCGACCAAGTAGCAGCTCGGCACAGCTGTAATGCCGAGACACCTCGGGCAGCCGCCCAAGAAGAGCCCACCTTTCTAGTGGAATGGGCCTTTACAGAATTTGTTAACGGCAATCCAGCCGTAGAATGAGCCTGCTGAATCGTGTTACAGATCCAGCGAGCAATAGTCTGTTTCGAAGCAGGAGCGCCAACCTTGTTGGCTGCATACAGGTCAAACAGTGCCTGTTTTCCTAACCCAAGCCGTTCTGGCCACAAATTTTCAATGCCCTGACCACATCAAGGGACTCTGAATCCTCCAAGTCCCGTGTAGCCACAGTCACCACAATAGGTTGGTTCATATGAAAAGAAGAAACCACCTTGGGCAAAAATTGAGGACAAGTCCGCAACTCCGCTCTATCCACATGAAATTTAACCGAGACGTCTTGCAATGGCTCAAACGGAGACAACATTAATGAATTTAAAACTAAATTCAGATCCCACGGAGCGACAACCGACCTGAAGCGAGGTCTTATTCTTCTAATTGCCTGACAGAACTTCCTCACTAAGCTCTCATCAGACAATCTTCTCTCCAATAGGACACTCAGTGCTGCTACCTGGACCTTGATAGTAGATACCGGCAGCCCCTTCTCAAACCCATCAAACAAGAATTGAAGGACCTGCGATGTCTCTGCTTTCTGTGGGTTAAATCTTGAGCCGGACCAGGAAATGAAAGTTTTCCAGACTCCATAGTATACCCTAGAGGATACCTTCTTTCTCGACTGAATCAGCAAATTAACAACCTGCTCAGACAAACCCTTATCTTTCAATAATTGCCGTTCAATTTCCATGCCGTCAAATTAAGTTGTTGCAAATTCGGGTGCAGCAATGGACCCTGATGTAACAGGTCCGTTATCAGCGGCAACGTCCTAGGTTCCCTTGCTGCCATCCTCAGTACTGAAGGAAACCACGCTCTCTTCGGCCAATATGGAAGAACTATTATGACCTGCGCCCTCTCTTCTCTGATCTTCCTTAGGATACGTGCAATCATTGGAAACGGAGGAAAAACATATGCTATTCTGAACCCCCATGGGAGAGAGAAGACATCCACCCCGCTTGATCCTGGGAGATGATATCGGGAGAAGAACAGAGGAACCTTCGCATTGATGTGTGTGGCCATCAGATCCACCTGTGGCTGGCCGAACCTCTGTACAATCTGATTGAACACTGTGTCGTTCAATTCCCACTCTCCTGGTAACACTTCTTGCCTGCTGAGGAAATCTGCCACAGAATTGTCTACTCCGGGAACATGTAGCGCTGATAGGGATTCGAGATGACCTTCCGCCCAATGCAGTATGTTTGATACCTCTTCCATTAACACATGACTTCTGGTGCCTCCTTGCCGATTGAGGCTACCACTGCTACATTGTCTGAAAATATCCTGAGATGTTTCCCCTGTAACTGCTTCTGGAAATATTTAATCGCCTTCCACACAGCTCTCATTTCCCTGTGGTTTGAAGATAATCTTCTCTCTTGGTGGCTCCACCTTCCTTGGCAGTTCTGTTGCAACAGGTGCGCCCCCCAACCAACTGCACTTGCATCTGTTGTTAGAATGAGGAAGTGACGATCTGACAAAGTCGTCTTCCTGTCGACCAGTTCTGTTTCCTTCCACCAGTCTAGGGAACGTTTTGCCCCTTGGCCTAACTTTATGCGATAATTCAGGGAATAACGTCTTCGACAATAACCTAGGATCTCCAGCTGAAGGTCCCTCATCCGCCATCTCGCCCACGTCTATGGAGGAGGCCATCATACCTAAAAGACTCATCCCCTGACGCAGAGTCACAAGGTTGCATTCCCTTAGCAAAGAAGCCAGACTCCGAATCCTTGAGCATCTTTCTTCTGAAAGACCTATTGTATAATTGGCAGTATCCACCTGTACTCCGAGAAACTGAATTTCTTGCCTTGGTTCTAGCTGACTTTTCTCCCAATTTATTAACCAGCCATGTCCCTGTAGGATCTGCAGCGTCACTTCTAACGCCATCTTTACTTCCTGCTTCGACTCTCCGCACACCAGTAGATCGTCTAGATATACCCAAATTGCTATTCCTTGTCCTCTTATTACGGTCACCAGTGCCGAGAGCACCTTGGTAAATATCCTTGGAGACGACTTCAGACCGAAAGGGAGGCATGTACATTGAAAATGCTTGCCCATGACAAAAAACCTCAGGTATTTTCTGTGCCGTGTGTGTACCGGCACATGAAAGTAAGCATCCTTTAGGTCTATGGAAGCTAAGAAATCCTCTTTACTTACCCCTGACAGAATGGATTTCATCGTCTCCATACGAAATTTTATCGTCTTTACATAATTCTTGAGCTGTCTGAGATCTAGTATCGTTCTGAAATCTCCAGACGCCTTTCTTATCAGAAATATTTTGGAATAAAATCCGCTCTCTCTTTCTGAAGGCGGGACAGGCTCTACTGTATTCGCCTGGATCAACTTTTACAAACTGTCTTCCAGAGCCTTTAGTTCCAGACTCACAGCTGGGCTTCTTGAACTTACAAATTTGTCCCTCTTTGGCACTTCGGAGAACTCTATCCGGTATCCTTGAGCTATCACATCCAGTACACCCAAGTGTCCTGAATTGAATACTGCCAGAGACTGGCAAACTTCTGGAGCCTGGCTCCCACCGGAAAGGATACCGGAACTCTGCGACAGTCATTGTCTTCGTCCACCTCTCCTATAAGCCTGGCGAAAGGACTGCCTATTCGTCCCCGAGGAATACCTTCCCATATAAGCTCGCCCCGGCCTATAACCTCTTGCTTCTTTAAATTTTTGCTTAGAAGGAAACAGAAATTTATTTATTTTGTCCTGAGGCAACCTCGCTGACTTACCCCGACATCTTTTGTATAATAGCCTCAAGCTTATTTCCAAATAATAGGGAACCCTCATACGGTAATGACACCAACCTGTTCTTGGAATGCATATCCGCCGACCATGATCTAAGCCACAAAGCTCTTCTAGCCATAACACCTGCCGCCATGGATTTCGCTGCGAAATCTAACACATCCAAAGAAGCTTCGCACAGATACTCTATGCCCTTGAGCATGATACCCAGGCTTCTCTGCAAATATTGCCTTGAGATTTTCTCTTCAACATCTGTGGACAACACTGATCCCCAAACTCTCAATGCTCTGGAAACAGACGCAACAGCCACACCAGACATTAAGGATACTGCGGAGGACATATGTAATTTCTTCAGCGCACTCTCCATACGCTTATCCATGCCATCCTTCAGGACAGCTCCGTCCTCTAACAGAATCGTAGTTTTAGACACCATTTCTGCCACTGCCGCATCAATCTTAGGCACTGTGCACCAGCCCAGAAATTGCTCAGCTTCTACCGGAAACATCCGATCCACACGTTTAATATTTCCAAGTCTCTTATCGATGTTCTGCCACTCCTTAGACACTACATCCTTCAATGCTCTGTGAACCGGAAAACATCTGCTCCTTTTGGATTTATCTCCAAACAAAACAGCCTTATCTTCATCTCCTTTATCCTTCTGCCTATAGTTCATGGTCTTAAATATATTCTTTAAGAGACTGTCAACAAGATCCAAATTAAACTCTCTATCTTCCTTCTTCTCTTCTGACCCAGAACTAGAGGAAGCCTGACAATCAGCATAACCGCACATAGAGGCTGACTCGTCCTGAGAGTCAATACTAGCCAGGGATCTAGATCTCTTATTCCCCTGCAAATCAGCCAGCTGTTCTCTCGTAACAAAAGTCCTCTTCATCCAGTCCTTCAATTCCTGAATCTGACTGGACTGACTGGCCTGCTGAATGTCACTCTGTATACAGTCCTCACAGAACTTCACATTCTCAGTAGAAGAAAAAAATCTTATCACATGCTGCACACTGTATATCCATATGCCTCTTCTTGCATAGCCTCTTCTTAGGAGGAGACACACTAAAAAATGAACAGCAGTAGCACTACATTAAAATCCTAACTACCCAGGAAAATCAGACCTGAGAAAAGAACATGTCCTCTATGAGGACTTACCTCTTCCGGGCACTCATCGGCTTATGGGGAGAAGGCTCTCTATCCATCCTGCTGGTAAGCATAGATCCTGCCCAGCGCATAGGAGTCTCACTCCTAGTGTGCAGCGCCATTATTTAAACTCCAAAAATCATAGAGAGCGGCGCTGAGCAGACCGTCCCAGCCTACAGGACGGCCGCTCCAGCACTTCCGCCCGCCAACCGCCGCACTCTGTCTCTCACAGCGCTTCCGCCCGCCAGCCGCACTTCCCCATCGCCCCGCTGCCCTTCCGGCCACCCGCACTTCCGGTCCCGCCTGAGATACAAGTGCCGCGGCTAGCGGAGCAAAGCTGCACCCGGGGAGACGGCTCCAGACAGCGGCGTGAGGGAGAGCGACCAACAGCAAATACCCAGCGGGCGGACACCTTAAGCTGAACAGCGGGGACTTACAAAACCGCCCCAAGCACACACTGCCTTCTCCAGGGAGCCACCCTCTTCCAGTACGGCTACACAGAGGCGTATTACTGGGAATAGAGGTAAATGTCTACTAGTAACAAACACATCATCCCCTGTCAAGCTAGGAGACAGGAAAAAGACTAATGGGGGAAGGGGAGGAGCAGGGCTATATACCCAAGGTTGGTGGTCCTAAAGTGTTAAGAGGATTCCCTGTCTAAGTTTAGGAATAGGATACAATTCCCAAGAGTAAGGGCTGCCATGAAGTAGTGTAGGAGAAACATACTTTTGCCATATACGGTGATAATGTTTTGCGGTCACGTCCTTCCTAGCCTTTATCAGAGTAGGAATTACCTCATCCGGAATGCCCTTTTCCGCTAGGATCCGGCGTTCAACCGCCATGCCGTCAAATGCAGCAAGTCTTGGAACAGACAGGGCCCCTGTTGTAACAGGTCCTCTCTGAGAGGAAGAGGCCACGGATCTTCTGTGAGCATTTCCTGCAGATCCAGATACCAGGCCCTTCGCGGCCAATCTGGAACAATGAGAATTGTCTGTACTCCTCTTCGTCTTAGGATTCTTAATATTGAGATGAGCGGAAGAGGAGGGAACACATAGACCGACTAACCGCCACTGCCTGAGGGTCCCTTGACCTGGCGCAATACTTCGGTAGTTTCTTGTTGAGGCGTGACGCCATCATGTCTATCTGAGGCAGTCCCCACTGACTTGCAATCTCTGCGAAGACTTCCTGATGAAGTCCCCACTCCCCTGGATGTAGATCGTGTCTGCTGAGGAAGTCTGCTTCCCAGTTGTCCACTCCCGGAATGAAGACTGCTGTCAGAGCGCTTACATGATTTTCCACCACCCTGCTCTTTGTTCCGCCTTGGCGGTTTACATGCGCCACTGCGGTGATGTTGTCTGACTGAATCAGAACCGGTAGGTCACGAAGCAAATTCTCCGCTTGACGAAGGGCTTTGTATATGGCCCTCAACTCCAGTACGTTGATGTGAAGACACGCCTCCTGGCTTGACCAGAGACCTTGGAAGATTTTTTCCCTGTGTGACTGCTCCCAAACCCCGGTGGCTCGCGTCTGTGGTTACCAGAACCCAGTCCTGAATGCCGAACCTGCGACCCTCCAGAAGGTGAGCACTCTGCAGCCACCACAGGAGAGATACCCTGGCCCTGGGGGACAGGGTGATCATCTGATGAATCTGTAGATGTGACCCGGACCACTTGTCCAGGAGGTCCCATTGAAAAGTTCTCGCATGGAACCTGCCGAATGGAATGGCCTCGTTAGATGCCACCATCTTTCCCAGAACTCGAGTGCAGTGATGCACAGACATCCTTTTTGGCTTCAATAGGTCCCTGACCAAATTTATGAGTTCTTGGGCCTCTTCTGGTCTGTATCCAGAATCATGTCTAAGAAAGGCAAACGAGTCGTTGGAACCAACTGTGACTTCGGGATATTGAGAATCCAGCCGTGCTGTTGCAACACCCTCAGGGAGAGCGATACGCTGTTCAGCAACTGTTCTCTCGATCTCGCTTTTATTAGGAGATCGTCCAAGTACATGAAGGTACGCATCCTTAATGCCCAGAGATACCATAAAATCCCCCCCTTCCAGGCTGGCGATGACCGCTCTGAGCGATTCCATCTTGAACTTGAACCGTTTTAAGTATAGGTTCAGGGATTTTAAATTCAATATGGGTCTGACCGAACCGTCCTGTTTCGGAACTACAAACAGGGTTGAGTAGTATCCCTTCCCTCTCTGAAGCAGGGGAACTTCGACCACCACTTGTTGAAGACACAATTTTTGAACAGCATTTAAACACTATCTCCCTTTCTAGGGGAGAAGTCGGTAGAGCCGATTTGAAAAACAGACGAGGAGGCACCTCTTCGAATTCCAGCTTGTATCCCTGAGAAACAATTTCTATTGCCCAGGGATCCACCTGTGAGTGAACCCAGATGTGGCTGAAAAGTCGAAGACGTGCCCCCACTGGGGCGGACTCCCTCAGCAGAGCCCCAGCGTCATGCGGTGGATTTTGCAGAGGTCTGGGAGCTTTTTACCTCTGCCAAGAAAGGACGATCCACGTACTCTTTTGCTTTTATTTGAACGAAAGGACTGCATTTGATAATGTGGCGCTTTCTTAGGTTGTGAGGGAACATAAGGCAAAAAATGCGATTTACCTGCCGTAGCTGTGGAGACCAGGTCCGAGAGACCTTCCCCAAACAATTCCTCACCCTTGTAAGGTAAAACCTCCATATGTCTTTTTGAGTCGGCATCACCTGTCCACTGCCGGGTCCAGAGGACTCGTCTAGCAGAGATTGACATAGCGTTTATTCTGGAACCCAGTAAACTAATGTCTCTGAGTATCTCTCATATATAAGACAGTATCCTTTATATGGCCTAGGGTCAATAAAATGGTATCCTTATCTAGGGTTTCAATCTCCGCCGATAAGGAATCTGTCCATGCTGCTACCGCGCTACAAACCCAGGCCGACACAATTGCCGGTCTGAGTAATGTACCAGAATGTGTGTAAATGGATTTCAAGGTAACCTCCTGCTTGCGGTCAGCAGGATCCTTGAAGGTAGCCGTATCTTGAGATGGCAGCGCTAACTTTTTTGACAAGCGTGTCAATGCTTTGTCCACCTTAGGGGAGGATTCCCACCGTATCCTGTCCATTGGTGGGAAAGGATACGCCATAAGAATCCTTTTGGGAATCTGCAGTTTTTTGTCTGGAGATTCCCACGCTTTTTCACATAATTCGTTCAACTCATGTGAGGAGGGAAAGTTACCTCAGGCTTCTTTCCCTTATACATGTGTACCCTCGTGTCAGGGACAGGGGGTTCTTCTGTGATATGCAACACTTCTTTTATTGCAATAATCATATATCGAATACATTTAGCCACTTTTGGCTGTAACTTTGCATCATCGTAGTCGACACTGGAGTCCGAATCCGTGTCGGTATAAGCGTCTGCTATTTGGGATAGTGGGCGCTTCCGAGACCCTGAAGGTCCCGGCGACATAGGGACACACATGGGTTCACTCCCTGACTGTTCCTTAGCTTCAGCTTTGTCTAATCTTTTGTGCATTAAGTTCACACTAGCACTTAAAACATTCCACATATCCATCAAGTCAGGTGTCGGCACCGCCGACGGAGACCTCACATTCATACGCTCCCCCTCCTCCCTAGGTGTGCCTACCTCAGACATGTCGACACACGCGTACCGACACACCACACACACGGAACCTTTTATCTGAAGATCGTTTCCCCACAAGGCCCTTTGGAGAGAGAGAGAGAGAGAGAGAGAGAGAGAGAGAGAGAGAGAGAGAGAGAGAGAGAGAGAGAGAGAGAGAGAGAGAGAGAGAGAGAGTATGCCAGTACACACCCCAGCGCTATATGACCCTGGAAAAAAACACTAAAGTGTTTATCCAGTAGCGCTGTTTATACTTTATATCCGCCAAATTTGTGCGCCCCCCCCCCTCTTAAAACCCCTCTATCACCGTGTATAAGCAGGGGAGAGTACGGGGAGCTTCCTCTCAGCGCTGTGCTGTGGAGAAAAATGTCGCTGGTGAGTGCTGAGGGAGATGCCCCGCCCCCTCGGCGGCGGGCTTCTGTCCCGCTCAAAATTCCTGAAAACAGGCGGGGGCTCTGTTATATACATGTACAGTACCCATCTGTACATGTATATACTTATTTTGCCAATGGAGAGGTTTTATTGCTGCCCAGGGCGCCCCCCCTGCGCCCTGCACCCTTACAGTGACTGCGGTGTGTGAGGTGTATGGGAGCAATGGCGCACAGCTTTACTGCTGTGCGTTACCTCAGTGAAGATCATGAAGTCTTCTGCCGCCTCTGAAGTCTTTTCCTCACATACTCACCGGGCTTCTTTCTTCCGGCTCTGCGAGGAGGACGGCGGCGTGGCTCTGGGACGGACGGCGAGCGTGAGACCTGCATACCAATCCCTCTGGAGCTAATGGTGTCCAGTAGCCTAAGAAACAGAGCCTTGAAACTCACAGAAGTAGGTCTGTTTCTCCCTCCTCAGTCCCTCGATGCAGGGAGTCTGTTGCCAGCAGGCTCCCTGAAAATAAAAAACCTAACAAATATACTTTCCGACAGGAAGCTCAGGAGAGCTCCCTGTAGTGCACCCATCTCCTCTGGGCACAGTATCAAAACTGAGGTCTAGAGGAGGGGCATAGAAGGAGGAGCCAGTGCACACCCAGACCTAAAGTCTTTCTTAAAGTGCCCATGTCTCCTGCGGAGCCCGTCTATCCCCATGGTCCTTACGGAGTCCCCAGCATCCTCTAGGACGTTAGAGAAATCTTATTTTCTCTTACGTCCTAGAGGATGCTGGGGACTCCGTAAGGACCATGGGGATTATACCAAAGCTCCAGACCGGGCGGGAGAGTGCGGACGACTCTGCAGCACCGATTGAGCAAGCATGAGGTCCTCCTCAGCCAGGGTATCAAACTTGTAGAATTTTGCAAAGGTGTTTGAACCCGACCAAGTCGCCGCTCGGCACAGCTGTAAAGCCGAGACGCCTCGGGCAGCCGCCCAAGAAGAGCCCACCTTCCTAGTGGAATGGGCCTTTACTGAATTTGGTAACTGCAATCCAGCCGTAGAATGAGCTTGCTGAATCGTATTACAGATCCAGCGAGCAATAGTCTGCTTAGAAGCAGGAGCGCCAATCCTGTTGGCTGCATACAGGACAAACAGTGCCTCTGTTTTCCTAACCCGAGCCGTTCTGGCTACATACATTTTCAAAGCCCTGACCACATCAAGGGACTCTGAATCCTCCAAGTTCCGCGTAGCCACAGGCACCACAATAGGTTGGTTCATATGAAGAGAGGAAATCACCTAAGGCAAAAATTGAGGACGAGTCCACAACTCAGCTCTATCCACATGGAAAGTCAGATAGCGGCTTTGTCTCACAAAAGCCCCTAACTCAGACACTCGCCTTGCAGATGCCAAGGCCAACAACATGACCACCTTCCAAGTGAGATACTTTAAGTCCACCGTTTGAAGCGGTTCAAACCAGTGAGACTTAAGGAACCGCAACACCACGTTAAGGTCCCATGGTGCCACTGGAGGCACAAAGGGAGGCTGAATATGCAGCACTCCCTTCAGAAAAATCTGGACTTCTGGGAGAGAAGCCAATTCCTTCTGAAAGAAAATGGATAGGGCTGAAATCTGAACTTTAATGGCCCAAATTCACCCCAGTCTGTAGGAAGGGAAGAAAACGTCCCAGATGAAATTCCGGAGGAGGAGCATCCTTGGACTCACACTAAGACACATACTTCCTCCATATACGTTGATAATGCTTTGCCGTCACCTCCTTCCTAGCCTTTATCAGAGTAGGAATGACCGCATCCGGAATGCCCTTTTCAGCTAGGATCCGGCGTTCAACCGCCAAGCCGTCAAACGCAGCCGCGGTAAGTCTTGGAATAGACAGGGCCCCTGTCGCAACAGGTCCTCTCTGAGAGGAAGAGGCCATGGATCTTCTGTGAGCATTTCCTGCAGCTCCGGATACCAGGCCCTTCGAAGCCATTCTGGAACAATGAGAATTGCCTGTACTCCTTTTCGTCTTATGATTCTCAATATTTTTGAGATGAGAGAAAGAGGAGGGAACACAGACCGACTGGAACACCCACAGAGTCACCAGGGCGTCCACTGCTACCGCCTGAGGGTCCCTTGACCTGGCACAATACCTCGGGAGCTTTTTGTTGAGGCGTGTAGCCATCATGTCTATTTGAGGCAATCCCCATGACTTGCAATCTCTGCAAAAACTTCTTGATGAAGTCCCCACTCCTCTGGATGGAGATCGTGTCTGCTGAGGAAGTCTGCTACGCAGTTGTCCACTCCCGGAATGAAGACTGCTGTCAGAGCGCTTACATGATTTTCCGCCCAGCGAAGAATTCTGGTGGCTTCCGCCATTGCCACTCTGCTCCTTGTTCCGCCTTGGTGGTTTACATGAGCCACAGCCGTGACGTTGTCTGACTGAATCAGAACCGGTAGGTCGCGAAGAAAATTCTCCGCTTGACGTAGGGCTTTGTATATGGCCCTCAATTCCAGTACGTTGATGTGTAAACACGCCTCCTGGCTTGACCACATACCCTGGAAGTTTCTTCCCTGTGTGACTGCTCCCCAGCCTCGGAGGCTCGTGTCCGTGGTCACCAGAGCACAGTCCTGAATGCCAAACCTGCGACCTCTAGAAGGTGAGCACTCTGCAGCCACCACAAGAGAGATACCCTGGCCCTGGGGGACAGGCTGATCATCTGATCAATATGTAGATGTGACCCGGACCACTTGTCCAGAAGGTCCCACTGAAAAGTCCTTGCATGGAACCTGCCGAATGGAATGGCCTCGTAAGACGCCACCATCTTTCCCAGAACTCGAGTGCATTGATGGACCAACACCCTTTTTGGCTTTAACAGGTCCCTGACCACGTTCTGGAGTTCCTGGGCCTTTTCCATCAGGAGAAAAACCCTTTTTCGTTCCGTATCCAGAATCATGCCTAAGAAAGGCAAACGGGTCGTTGGAACCAACTGTGACTTCGGGATATTGAGAATCCAGCCGTGCTGTTACAACACCCTCAGGGAGAGTGATACGCTGTTCAGCAACTGTTCTCTCGATCTCGCTTTTATTAGGAGATAGTCCAAGTACGGGATAATTGTGACACACTGCTTGCGCAGGAGCACCATCATTTCCGCCATTACCTTGGTGAAAATCCTTAGGGCTGTGGAAACGGCAACGTCTGAAATTGGTAATGACAATCCTGTACAGCAAATCTCAGGAACGCCTGATGAGGAGGATATATGGGGACGTGAAGGTATGCATCCTTTATGTCCAGGGACACCATATAATCCCCCCCTCCAGGCTGGCGATGACCGCTCTGAGCGATTCCATCTTGAATTTGAACCTTTTCAAGTATAGGTTTAAGGATTTTAAAGTCAGAATGGGTCTGACCGAACAGTCCGGTTTCGGTACCACAAACAGGGTTGAGTAGTACCCCTTCCCCTGTTGAAGCAGGGGAACTTTGACCACACAGCTTTTGAATTGCATTTAAAACTACTTCCCTCTCCAGGGAAGAAGCTGGTAGGGCAGATTTGAAAAACCGGCGAGGAGGCACGTCTTCGAATTCCAGCTTGTAACCCTGGGAAACAATGTCTATTGCCCAGGGATCCACCTGTGATTGAATCCAGACGTGGCTGAAAAGTTGAAGACGTGCCCCCACTGGGGCGGACTCCCTCAGCAGAGCCCCAGCGCCATGCGGTGGATTTTGTAGAAGCCGGGGAGGACTTCTGTTCCTGGGAACTAGCTGTAGTTGGCAGCTTTTCCCCCCTGCCCTTACCTCTGGCGAGAAAGGAAGATCCCCGTACTCTCTTGGATTTATGCGACCGAAAAGACTGCATCTGATAATGTGGCGTTTTCTTTGGCTGTGAGGAAACCTAAGGTAAAAAAGTGGATTTACCTGCAGTAGCTGTGGAAACCAGGTCCGTGAGACCTTCCCCAAATAAGTCCTCACCCTTGTAAGGCAAAACCTCCTTATGCCTATTCGAGTCGGCATCACCCGTCCTTTGTTGAGTCCATAGGGCTCGCCTAGCAGAAATTGCCATACCGTTGGCTCTGGAACCCACTAGGCCAACGTCTCTCTGAGCATCTCTCATATATAGGACAGCATCCTTAATATGACCCAGGGTCAATAAAATGGTTTCCTTAT
This sequence comes from Pseudophryne corroboree, assembly GCF_028390025.1. Classification (NCBI taxonomy): domain Eukaryota; kingdom Metazoa; phylum Chordata; class Amphibia; order Anura; family Myobatrachidae; genus Pseudophryne; species Pseudophryne corroboree. The sequence goes on along the minus strand of NC_086449.1, from coordinate 441,397,022 downwards.
CCAGCGTATCAATATCAGCAGATAAGGTATATGTCCATGCTGCAACAGTGCTACAAACCCAAGCAGACGCTATCGCCGGTCTGAGTAACGTACCAGTATGTGTGTAAATTGACTTTAAGGTAGTTTCCTGCCTGCGATCAGCAGGATCCTTGAGTGTTGCGGTATCCTGAGACGGCAGCGCTACCTTCTTGGATAAGCGTGTCAACGCTTTGTCCACCCTTCGGGAGGATTCTCACCGTATCCTGTCCTTAGCCGGGAAAGGATATGCCATAAGAATCCTTTTGGGAATCTGCCGTTTTTTGTCTGGAGTTTCCCAAGCCCTTTCAAACAACTCGTTTAGCTCATGTGAAGGGGGAAAAGTAACCTCAGGCTTCTTTTCTTTAAACATGTGGACCCTCGTGTCAGGTACCGAGGGGTCATCTGTTATATGCAACACGTCTTTTATTGCAATAATCATATAATGAATACTTTTTGCCAACCTTGGCTGCAACTTCGCATCATCGTAGTCGACACTGGAGTCGGAATCCGTGTCGGTATCAGTGTCTACTACTTGGAATAGTGGGCGCTTTTGAGACCCAGACGGTCCCTGCGACATAGTGAAAGTCAGGGCTCGACTCCCTGTACATTCCCTGGACTCCGCTTTGTCCAGCCTTTAGTGTAATAAATTCACATTTGCATTTAAAACATTCCACATATCCAACCAGTCAGGTGTCTGCGTTGCCGACGGAGACACCACAATCATTTGCTCCACCTCCTCCCTAGAAGAGCCTTCTGCTTCAGACATGCCGACACACACGTACCGACACCCCACACACTCAGGGAAATCTCTAATCTGGACACAGTTCCCCTACAAGGCCCTTTGGAGAGACAGAGAGAGTATGCCAGCACACACCTAGAGCCAATGACCCTGGAAAAAAAATCCCAGATATATAGAGCGCTTTTTAGGATATATCAACTGCGCCAAATTATGTGCTCCCCCCCTTCTTTAAAACCCTCTGTCACCGTGTTCAGCAAGGGAGAGTCCGGGGAGCCAGCTTCTCAGCGGTGTGCTGTGCAGAAAATGGCGCTGGTTAGTGCTGAGGGATCAAGCTCCGCCCCCTCAGCGGCGGGCTTTGGTCCCGCTCGATTTCTTTAAAAACTGACGGGGGTTTTCTATATACAGCCCTCAGAGCCTATATATAATGTCTGGCCAGTCCTAGAGGTTTAAAATTGCTGCCCAGTGCGCCCCCCCCCTGCGCCCTGCACCCATCAAGTGCCTACCTTGTGTGTTGTGTGTGGGAGCAATGGCGCGCAGCATTACCTCAGCGAAGATTTGAAGTCTTCTGACGCCTCTGAAGTCTTCTATCTTCTTATACTCACCCGGCTTCTATCTTCCGGCTCTGTGAGGAGGACGGCGGCGCGGCTCCGGGACGAACGGCGAGGGGAGATCTGCGTTCCGACTCCCTCTGGAGCTAATGGTGTCCAGTAGCCTAAGAAGCAGAGCCTAGCATTTAAGTAGGTCTGCTTCTCTCTCCTCAGTCCCACGATGCAGGGAGCCTGTTGCCAGCAGGGCTCCCTGAAAATAAAAAACCTAACAAAATTCTTACTTTCAGAGAAACTCAGTAGAGCTCCCCTGTAATGCACCCAGTCTCCTCTGGGCACAGTATCAAACTGAGGTCTGGAGGAGGGGCATAGAGGGAGGAGCCAGTGCACACCCATAGTTAAAGTTCTTTTTAGCACCCCCCTGCACCCTTAAGTGTCATTGTGAGCCCGCTGGAGCGCAGCCTGTCACTGCTGCGCTCCGTCCCTTATGCCTCCCTACAGAAAAACGCCAGCGTCCCATTCTGGTGGTCTGCTGGCGGTATACTCACCCCTCAGCAACTCTTCAGCATGTTAGGAGGTGGCGGCCATGCTGCGGGAGTGAGCGTACGCTATCAGGAGCTATGCGACCAGTACCCTCAGGAGCTAATGGTGTCCTGTCAGCGGAGTCAAGAGCCATTGAACTATGCAGGAAGTTGGATCTTGCTCCCCTCCTAACTCCCTCGAAGCAGGGAAGCTGTTGCCAGCAGCCTTCTCGAGTTAATTTAAAACCTTAGAATTATCATTCAGTGAAACCCTTGTGGGAGCTCCACTAGCTGCGTCCGGCTCTCTCGGGCACAAATTCTAAACTAGGGGTCCATGGGAGGGGCATAGAGGGAGGAGGCAGCCCACACTATTAAACTATTAAAGTGCCAAAGGCACCAATGGACCCGTCTATACCCTAATGTACTAATGTGGACCCCAGCATCCTCTAGGACGTAAGAGAAAGTAAGTTAAGGATAAGCACATGAGGGTCGAGGGCCTTGCTCGTGAGAGCTTACATTGTAAAGGGGAGGGGCAGACAGAACAGGGGTGACACAGATGGGGTAGACAGTGAGCGAGGAACAGAAGGTTAGGATGAGATTAGGCTGGGTTTGGTGAAGATGCGGGTCTTCAGAACCCATCTTTATGAGAGTGTCTTTATGATCTACAGTATGTTATTTTGGCATGTATACAGTTGTGCTCATAAGTTTACATACCCCTAGCAGAATTTGTGATTTTCTGGCCATTTGTCAGAGAATATGAATGATAACTCACAAACTTTTCTTTCACTCATGGTTAGTGGTTGGGTGAAGCCATTTATTGTCAAACAACTGTGTTTACTCTTTTTAAATCATAATGACAACAGAAACTACCCAAATGACCCTGATCAAAAGCTTACATACCCTGGAGATTTTGGCCTGATAACATGCACACAAGTTGACACAAACGGGTTTGAATGGCTACTAAAGGTAACCATCCTCACCTGTGATCTGTTTGCTTGTAATCAGTGTGTGTGTATAAAAGGTCAGTGAGTTTCTGGACTCCTGAAAGACCCTTGCATCTTTCATCCAGTGATGCACTGACGTGTCTGGATTCTGAGTCATGGGGAAAGCAAAAGAATTGTCAAAGTATCTGCGGGAAAAGGTAATTGAACTGTATAAAACAGGAAAGGGATATAAAAAGATATCCAAGCAATTGAGAATGCCAATCAGCAGTATTCAAACTCTAATTAAGAAGTGGAAAATGAGGGATTCTGTGGAAACCAAATCACGGTCAGGTAGACCAACAAAAATTTTAGCCACAACTGCCAGGAAAATTGTTCGGGATGCAAAGAAAAATCCACAAACAACTTCAGCTGAAATACAGGACTCTCTGAAAAAAACCATGAGTGAAAGAAAATTTTGTGAGTTATCATTCATATTCTCTGACAAATGGCCAGAAAATCACAAATTCTTCTAGGGTATGTAAACTTATGAGCACAACTGTATATAGGTCAATGGATGTTCCTGACAACTAGCTGACTGAAAACTGTTTAAATACATACAGATCAGGAAAGAAAGCCACACAGCGCTGGAGCTAGTAAAGCCTAGAGGCCTCATAGAAATGCCATTCTAAACCATTACATCATACAGACAAACGTAAATCCAGTCTGCAGTTTCGGTCTGCACTGCCAAATGTAAAATACAAATTAGCAGACTGTGGAGGCTATAATGTTGGCTGAACCACCAAAGACCTCACATATGTACATCTAAAAATAGAACAATTATTCTAATTAAAAGCTTGGTAACTTGATTCAGGTGATACAATATCAGCAACCCGCTTCTTTTTACTCTATCCTAATAATGCTGAAGCTTTCTCCATATGCTTTCAAAGTGAGTGTCAAAATCAAAAGGAATATGAGGTGGCAGATTGATAAGCCATGCGCACGTGGACAAGGGCCAACGTTGCTCCCTCTCCCTTTTGGTGGTGAGGGGGTTAGGGGAAACTTGGCTTTTATAGTACCCAGGGTGTGTGGCATGAGCATTTCAATTTCTTCCCATAGCCAAAACACACACTTGTATGTTCATTTATTTTTGGCAGATTGGCCCTACTGTCTGTTAGAAAATGTAGATTTTAAGCCCCAGCACAGCGGGCAGTGTGTGTCTGAATAAAGTCATCTGTTGTATAGCGATGTGCAAAACATTCAGGCTGTATTAGGACAAGCACTACTTTCCCAAACACAATACACATTGCTATGTTACACTTGGGAAGTGAGATTTCTGCATAAACAATACTAGATAGATAGATTTTCATGCTAGGCTGTTTTAGCAGGGTGCCGCGCCCTACCCAATTTGAAGAACGCAAAATGTACCCTGCTCTATTACAGGCACCCTGCTAAAATAGCCTGCCTGTGCCTTCCTACCTGTGGACCGCAGTGGGTGAGAAAAGTTGCAGTTGCCGATCACCAACGACCAGGTGAATCGATGCCTTGAGCATGTGCACGGCATCTATTCACACATATATATTTATCTCTCACACACATACTAGCTAAGACCACTCAAATTAGAATATCATCATTTACCTTCTCCACAGTTAGCCGGGTATTTTTCATATACATAGCTGGTGCTTTCAGAATTTGAGGCTTGCTTACAGTTTTCCCAGTGTTCGGCAAAGGAGCATTACTTTTCACTGGTTTCGTTTTAGCCTTCTGTAAATGAGGGGAGACCAAGTGACTCTTGACCAGTTTTGGTACTTTCAGGGGGTTGGCACAGTTTTGAGATTCCAAAGCAGATTTATTGTCACCACCTGTTTTCAGCTCCGCAAACCTCTGTTGAACTGAAGGAGGAAGCTGGTGGAATGGGCTATCCTGTATACAATAAGTCTCTCTTTTAATAGCAACAGGTGTTTTATTGACCTCATTAAATGTGTCAAAAAGGTTTAGTTTGGTCTTGGACTCCTGAAGAAAATTCTCCACTGCTGGTTTTTGCACAGTCTGTGGTGGCTCCTCTTTTTTGTGGTCACCACTGGCAAAACATTCCAGCTGTAGTGCCAGTAAGTGAGCTTCTTTGAAAATTTCAACAAATTTTTCACCGCTTAGGGGACTCCAGACTCCCTGCTCAATATTCTGAGGTGGTGTCTTTTCCTCCAATTCCTGGCCCTCTAAGGCAGCACTGACACATTTCTCTTTGTGGCTGACTGGTCCAATAAACACTTCATCACAGTCATCGTCTTCTTTAGCACTACATGAAACCATACAAATTAGTTTATTCAGAATAATATCCCATATAGAAGCATTACATGAAATAAAGGGCATGTTACCTTTTAGGAGACAGAGATATATCAAAATCAAACTTCTCATCGGCCAGAAGGGTAAAACCTAAGGACACAAAGACTGGAAATTAAGCCTACAAGGTCAAAATAGTCTTTCATACACTTAGCTGTGTGCCAGGTCATTCAGTGTCAAATCAACGCACTTTGTTAATATTTTACCTCACCAGCTCAGAGTTTGTTCAGATTCGATATATGAAGAGTATACTGTATATGTAGTCTAAGAAAAATCCAAAATATTTTGAAATCTCATTCCAAATTATAATTATGTAGTTTTCAAAAATCTGTCTAAAATAAACCACCAGCATATTTTCAAATCGCTACAGCACATCTCCTAATTAAGCTAGAGAAGTGGAAGTGGTGTAATTTACCGGTTTTAATGCCCTTTACTATGATTTACAACACAATAAGCTTTGTGAGGAAAAACCTTTCCAAATTCAAACTGAAATTTTTGATCATTATTAGCTCAAAAAGTGCATAGACAAAAAAAAAAAAAAAGGGAAATATAGTCTATACTAATGTTAAATGTTTGTCAAAATGTCTAAGTGGGAGGATAATGGGTTGATAGTCAAAACAAAAAAAAAAAAAGAACAAAATAGGATTTTGGTACCGACCGGTAAATCCTTATCTCGTAGTCCGTAGAGGATGCTGGGGTCCACATTAGTACCATGAGGTATAGACTGGTCCACCAGGAGCCATTGGTACTTTAAGAGTTTAAGAGTGTGGGCTGGATCCTCCCTCTATGCCCCTCCTACCAGACTCAGTCTAGAAACTGTGCCTGAGGAGACGACATACTTCGAGAGAAGGATTATACACAGATAGTGGTGAGATTCATACCAGCTTACACATACAAGGCACGTCATGACAACTAGCTTGAACAACTCACCAACAGCTGAAACATTACTTACCAAGTAACAATGCAGTACTCAACTAAAATGAAGTTGTACTGAACCAAATAACAAATGCAGGAAAACGAAGCACTGGGCGGGCGCCCAGCATCCTCTACGTACTACGAGAAAAGGATTTACCGGTAGGTAACCAAAATCCTATTTTCTCTTATGTCCTAGAGGATGCTGGGGTCCACATTAGTACCATGGGGATGTACCAAAGCTCCTAGAATGGGAGGGAGAGTGCGGAGGCTCCTGCAGAACTGATTGGCCTCTGATGATCTGAAGTTCAGTCAAACTATCGAACTTGTAAAACATTGCAAACGTGTTCAACCCCGACCTAGTTGCAGCTCGGCAAAGTTGTAATGCCAAGGCACCCCGGGCCGCCGCCCAGGAAGACCCCACCTTACGAGTAGAGTGGGCCTTAACAGATATTCTATGGCGGGACTGCCGTGTCCAATAAGCGTGCTGGATAGTGAACCTAATCCAGCGAGAGATAGTCTGCTTAGAAGCAGGACACACAATTTTCTTGGGATCATATAGGACAAACAGAGTCCGACTTCCTGTGACGAGAAGTTCTCCGCACATAAATCTTCAGAGCCCTCACAACATCCAAGGACTTTGAAGTAATTGTGGAGTCAGTAGTAAGTGGGAGGATAATGGGTTGATCGTTAAAACAAAAACAAAGAGAGAACAAAATAGGATTTTGGTACCGACCGGTAAACTCTCCCGCCGCTCCACATCCGTCACTCCCCTTCAACAAAATCTACACTGGCTCCCATTCCCCTACAGAATCCTCTTCAAACTCCTCACCCTCACATACAAGGCCATCTCTAATTCCACTGCTCCCTACATCTCCAACCTCCTCTCCCTTCATACTCCCTCCCGCCCACTACGGTCGGCTGATGACTGTCGCCTCTCCTCTGCCTTAGTCACTGCTTCCCATGCACGAGTTCAGGATTTTGCCCGTGCTGCACCCCTTCAGTGGAATGTGCTCCCCCGCTCCATTAGACTCTCCCCGACCTTGCAAAGCTTCAAACGGGCACTGAAAACCCACCTATTTATCAAAGCGTACCCCTCCAATGCATAACCTAGTCCTTAGGCTGCTCCTCCATCCCCCTGCCCCATGCCTTGGACATCTCTGCTTTGCTCGCATACCCCCATCAGGCTTCTACCTGCTTGCTTGCACCTCATGTCATCTGTCTGTTGCCCCTCCCCACTAGATTGTTAGCTCTTCAGAGCAGGGCCCTCTTTCCTCTTGTCTAAACCCTCTTCTTGACACATTTCACTCAGCGACCATCTTTACCTGCTTTTTCTCCTGCTGGTAAAGGCTCATCTCTATCTATGGCCGCCAGCCCCAAGTAGTACAATGATTACTCCTTCGCTACTTTCATCTAAGCTGTATTATGTTTTGAGAACTGTGTTGCTCTTTGTTACCTGCACTCCATTTTTGTTATTTATTTACTGTTATGCTAAGTTTTGTCTCCCTGTACTGTCCTTTGTACGGCGCTGCGAAACACTTGTGGCGCCCTATAAATAAAATTTAATAATAATAGCCACCGGCACCACAATAGGTTGATTGATATGAAATGCCAACACAACCTTTGGAAGAAACTGCTGACGAGTCCGGAGCTCAGTTCTATCTTCGTGGAAGATCAAGTAAGGGCTTTTACAGGATAAAGCCCCCAGCTCGGAGACACGTCTAGCAGAAGCCAAGGCCAACAAACTGACAGTCTTCCATGTAAGAAATTTGAGCTCCTTCTCCTGTAGAGGCTCAAACCAATCCGACCGGAGGAACTGCAACACCACGTTAAGGTCCCAAGGTGCCGTAGGCGGTACAAAGGTAGGTTGAATATGCAGAACTCCCTTCAAAAAGGTCTGAACCTCAGGGAGGGCAGCCAATTGCTTCTGAAAGAAAATGGATAGGGCTGAAATCTGGACCTTCACAGATCCCAACCTCAGACCCATATCCACTCCTGCTTGCAGGAAGAGGAGGAAACGTCCCAGTTGAAACTCCACCGTAGGAAACTTCTTGGACTCACACCAAGAGACACATTTCTTCAAAATACGATGGTAATGTTTAGACGTTACCCCTTTCCTAGCCTGCTGAGGGTAGGAATAACCTTCTTCGGAATGCCCTTGCGAGCAAGAATCAGGCACTCAACTTCCATGCCGTCAAACGTAGCCACGGTAAGTCTTGAGAGGCGAACGGCCCCGGCTGCAGCAGGTCCTCCCGAAGAGGAAGAGGCCTCGGCTCTTCTTGTAGTAGATTCAGAAGGTCCGCATACCAAGCCCTTCTTGGCCAGTCTGGGGCAATGAGGATCGCCTGAACCCTTGTTCTCCTTATGAGCTTTAGGATTCTTGGGATGAGTGGGAGTGGTGGAAACACGTACACTGACTGGAACACCCACGGAGACACCAGGGCATCCACTGCCTGTGGGTCCCTCGACCTGGAACAATAACGCTGAAGCTTCTTGTTGAGATGAGAGGCCATCATGTCTATTTGGGGTAAACCCCAAAGATCTGTTATTTCCTTGAACACCTCCAGATGGAGACCCCACTCTCCTGGATGGAGATCGTGTCTGCCGAGGAAGTCTGCTTCCCAGTTGTCTACTCCCAGAATGAAGATGGCCGACAGCGCTAACGTGTGCTTTTCTGTCCAGAGGAGTATTCTTGTCACCTCTGATATTGCCGCTCTGCTCTTCATTCAACCTGGTCGGTTTATGTAAGCCACTGTTGTTACGTTGTCCGACTGCACTTGAATGGCCCGATTTTCCAGAAGTGGGGCCACCTGAAGAAGACCGTTGTAGACGGCTCTTAGTTCCAGGATGTTGATGGGCAGGCCGGCTTCCAGGCTTGACCACCGTCCTTGGAAGGTTACTCTTTGAGTGACTGCTCCCCAGCCCCGAAGGCTCGCATCCGTGGTTAGAAGGACCCAGTCCTGAATCCCGAACCTGCGTCCCTCCAGAAGGTGAGGCAATTGGAGCCACCAGAGGAGTGAAATCCTGGCCTTTGGCGACAGACAAATTCATTGGTGCATGTGGAGGTGAGATCCCGACCACTTGTCCAGTTGGAAGGTCAGAGCGTGGAACCCCCTGTACTGGAGAGCCTCGTAAGAGGCCACCATTTTTTCCAATAGGCGAATGCATTGATGAACAGACACCCGGGGTGGCTTCAGGAGATCCCGTACCATAGCTTGTTTCACAAACGCCTTTTCCTGCAGAAGAAACACCCTCTGCACTTCCGTATCCAGGATCATTCCCAGAAATGACAACCTCTGGGTTGGTTCCAAATGTGACTTTGGAAGGTTCAGAATCCAACCGTGATTCTGGAGCAGTCGCGTTGTGAGAACAATGGACTGCAGCAGCCTCTCCTTGGACGATGCCTTTATCAGTAGATCATCCAGATATGGAATGATGTTCACACCCTGCTTGCGGAGGAGAATCATAAATTTCCGCCATCACCTTGGTAAACACCCTCGGTGCTGTGGAGAGGCTGAAAGGCAGGGCCTGGAACTAGAAGTGACAGTCCAGCAATGCGAAGCGGAGATCAGCCTGATGCGGCAGCCAGATCGGAATGTGGAGGTACGCATCCTTGATATCCAGTAAAACCAGGAATTCCCCTTCTTCCAGACCGGATATCACCGCCCTGAGAGACTCCATCTTGAACTTGAACTCCTTTAGAAAGGGGTTCAACGATTTTAGGTTCAGAATGGGCCTGACCGAACCATCTGGTTTCGGTACCACGAAAAGGTTTGAATAGTAACCTTTGTTCAGCATGTGAGGTGGTTCTGGCACAATAACCTGTGCCTCTACCAGCTTTTGGACAGCGTCCTGTAGTACAGTGCTGTCCTCCAACAGGGTTGGCAAGCCCGACTTGAAAAAGCGATGAGGAGGGAGACTTTGAAATTCCAGCCTGTATCCCTGAGACACAATATCTACTACCCAGGGATCCAGGCCAGACGACACCCAGACATGACTGAATTGTCAGAGTCTCACTCCCACAGGCCCCACCTCCGGGCCGTGTCATCCACCGTCATGTGGAGGACTTTGGGGTACTTGAAGCAGGCTTTTGTTCCTAGGAACCTGCAGCGGCAGGTTTCTTGGACTTAACTCGACCTCCCCTAAAGAAGGTATTGGATCTGGCCTTTCTGGGCTTTCTAGACCGAAAGGACTGCTGCGTAGCTGAGGAGAAGGATTTCTTCGGAGCAGGTGCTGCTGATGGAAGAAACAGACTTACCCGCTGTAGCGGTGCAAATACACGCAACTAGAGCTTCCCCAAAGAGAGCCTGACCTGTATAGGGTAGCGACTCCACACTTCTGGATTCTGCGTCGGCCGACCACTGGCGGAGCCACAGTCCCCGACAAGCTGAAACAGACATTGAAGAAATTCCCGTAGCCATTGAACTCTGGTCTTTCATGGATTCTACCATAAAACCTGCATAAATACAATGCAACATCATCCCTATCCATAGTGTCCTAATCCTCAATTAAGGTAGCCGACCACTTCACTATTACTTTTGCAATCCATGCACTAGCAATAGTAGGACGTAATACGGCCCCTGAAGCAGTGTACATTGATTTAAGCTTGTTACCAATTTTCCTATCTGCCGGCTCCTTTAAGGCGGTAGATCCCGGAACAGGTAAGACCACCTTTTTTTGAGAGTCTGGAAACAGATGCGTCAACAATCGGCGGGTTTTCCCACCTTTTCCTATCCTCCTCAGGGAAAGGAAAAGCCACCAGAATCCTTTTAGGGATCTGAAACTTCTTTTCAGGGTTTACCCATGCTTTTTCAAATCTAGCATTCAGCTCTTTTGACGCAGGGAAGGTTAGCGAGGCTTTTTTATTTTCAGTGAAAAAAGCCTCCTCAACCTGCTCAGGTGTGGTATCATTTACATTTAACACATCCCTGACAGCCTCTATCAATAATTGCACTCCCCTTGCAAGAGATGCGGACCCCCGTAACACATCCCCATCACTGTCTGTGGTGTCAGAATCGGTATCCGTGTAGTCTTGTGTGACCTGCACAAGCGCACATTTATAGGGGTATATAATGGGGATGTCCTGAGGTACCAGACACAGCACAGGCCATACTGCCACAGAGCTCTGTAATACCTGGGTTGCAGATTCATTGCTAGCAACCCTGTCAGAAATCTGAGAAATCCAAGTTTTGATAGAGGAAAACCATTCTGGTTCCCTTGCTGTTATCTGTGCTAAACCAGTGCTATCCTGATTACATGGAAAAGGATCATCCTGGGAGGATAAATCCTCAGCAGCATATAACACAGTGTCCCTAAAGGAGATCAACACACACACAGGTGGGGGCAGACAGTTTCCCTCACAAGAATGGCAAGAGACACACAGATCAAAGCCAACCCACACACAGCGCTTTCAGCAAAGGGAGACCCCTTGTCAGCGCACACTGTGTCCCTTATTAGGAGACAGTCGTTTTACAGCCTCCCCTCCCTTCTACAACCCCCCTGGTACCGTGTACTGATAGCTGGAGTTGCTGTGGAGGGACCTGTACTTCCATCCAGTGCTGTGCAGGCAGTAAAAATGGCACTGGAACGCTGCTGGGCCCGCTCTGAGGAGAAGCTCCGCACCCTTAATGGCACGGTCTTCCCGCTCTTCAAGAATTATACTGGCCTGAGATATAAAGTGCTGGCTGAGATCCGCGGACCCCGACAGACTTGTAAACCAGTGTGGGGGTAAGCGCTGGCCCAGGGCGCCCCTCACCTTGTGCCTCTGAACCTTCACAGGAGCGCAGTTAATACTGCGCTCCCTCCCCGGTGTCGCCATCTTCACACTGGCCCCCCGCTTGCTAGGGAGGGATGGACGGGTCGGTGTCTCACTCACCACTCTTCAGCTCTGTAAGGGGTTGGCGGCATGCTGCTGGGGCGAACGGTCCCCTGTGGTGGAGAACGATCAGACCCCTCTGGAGCTCAGTGTCAAGTCAGTGGCTCAGACCCCGCAGGGCGGACACTGCTCCCCCCCTTAGTTCCTCACTGCAGGCAGGCTTTTGCAAACAGCCTTGTGTAAAAAAAAAAAAAATAAGATTTTACGTACCGGTACATCTATTTCTCGTAGTCCGTAGTGGATGCTGGGGACTCCGTAAGGACCATGGGGAATAGACGGGCTTCGCAGGAGACAGGGCACTTTAAGAAAATTTGGATACTGGTGTGTTCTGGCTCCTCCCTCTATGTCCCTCCTCCAGACCTCAGTTAGAGAAACTGTGCCCAGAAGAGCAGACAGTACAAGGAAAGGATTTTGGAATCCAGGGCAAGACTCATACCAGTCACACCAATCACACCGTATAACTCATGATAAACTTACCCAGTTAACAGTATGAACAACAACGGAGCATCAGATCAACCCTGATGCAACCAACATAACCCTTATTTAAGCAATAAATATATACAAGTATTGCAGAAGAAGTCCGCACTTGGGACGGGCGCCAAGCATCCACTACGGACTAGGAGAAATAGATTTACCGGTAAGTAAAATCTTATTTTCTCTAACGTCCTAGTGGATGCTGGGGACTCCGTAAGGACCATGGGGATTATACCAAAGCTCCCAAACGGGCGGGAGATTGCGGATGACTCTGCAGCACCGAATGAGCAAACACAAGGTCCTCCTCAGCCAGGGTATCAAACTTGTAGAACTTTGCAAAGGTGTTTGAACCTGACCAAGTAGCCGCTCGGCAAAGCTGTAATGCCGAGACCCCTCGGGCAGCCGCCCAAGAAGAGCCCACCTTTCTTGTGGAATGGGCCTTAACTGATTTAGGCAGCGGCAACCCAGCCGCAGAATGAGCCTGCTGAATCGTGTTACAGATCCAGCGAGCAATAGTTTGCTTTGAAGCAGGCGCCCAAAGCTTGTTGAAAGCATACAGGATAAACAAAAGATTCTGTTTTCCTGACCCTAGCCGTTCTGGCTACATAAACCTTCAAAGCCCTGACCACATCTAGTAACTCGGAATCCTCCAAGTCACGAGCAGCCACAGGCACCACAATAGCTTGGTTCATATGAAAGGATGACACCACTTTTGGCAGACATTGTGGACAGGTCCGCAATTCTGCCCTGTCCATATGGAAAACCAGATAGGGGCTTTTATGTGACAAAGCCGCTAATTCTGACACACGCCTAGCTGAAGCCAAGGCTAATAGCATGACCACCTTCCACGTGAGAAATTTTAACTCCACGGTTTTGAGTGGCTCAAACCAGTGTGACTTCAGGAAACTCAACACCACGTTAAGATCCCAAGGTGCCACTGGAGGCACAAAAGGGGGCTGAATATGCAGCACTCCCTTTACAAACGTCTGGACTTCAGGAAGAGAAGCCAGTTCTTTTTGAAAGAAAATGGATAGAGCCGAAATCTGGACCTTAATGGAACCCAATTTAAGGCCCAAAGTCACTCCCGACTGTAGGAAGTGAAGGAAACGGCCCAGCTGGAATTCCTCCGTAGGAGCATTCCTGGCCTCACACCAAGCAACATATTTTCGCCATATACGGTGATAATGTTTAGCCGTCACGTCCTTCCTAGCCTTTATTAGCGTAGGAATAACCTCATCCGGAATGCCTTTTTCTGCTAGGATCCGGCGTTCAACCGCCATGCCGTCAAACGCAGCCGCGGTAAGTCTTGGAACAGACAGGGCCCCTGTTGCAACAAGTCCTGTCTTAGAGGCAGAGGCCATGGGTCCTCTGTGAGCATTTCTTGCAGATCCGGATACCAAGTCCTTCTTGGCCAATCAGGAACAATGAGTATTGTTCTCACTCTTCTTTTTCTTATGATTCTCAGCACCTTTGGTATGAGAGGAAGAGGAGGAAATACATAAACCGACTGGAACACCCACGGTGTCACTAGTGCGTCTACAGCTATCGCCTGAGGGTCTCTTGACCTGGCGCAATATCTCTGTAGCTTTTTGTTGAGGCGGGATGCCATCATGTTCACCTGTGGCAGTTCCCACCGCCTTGCAATCTGCGTGAAGACTTCTTGATGAAGTCCCCACTCTCCCGGGTGGAGGTCGTGCCTGCTGAGGAAGTCTGCTTCCTAGTTGTCCACTCCTGGAATGAACACTGCTGACAGTGCTCTTATGTGATTCTCCGCCCAGCGAAGAATTCTGGTGGCTTCTACCATCGCCACCCTGCTCCTTGTGCCGCCTTGGCGGTTTACATGAGCCACTGCGGTGATATTGTCCGACTGAATTAGAACCGGTTGGTCGCGAAACAGGGACTCCGCTTGACGTAGGGCGTTTTATATGGCCCTTATTTCCAGGATGTTGATGTGAAGGCAAGTCTCCTGACTTGACCACAGCCCTTGGAAATTTCTTCCCTATGTGACTGCCCCCCACCCTCGGAGGCTTGCATCCGTGGTCACCAGGACCCAGTCCTGAATGCCGAATCTGCAACCTTCGAGAAGGTGAAACTCTGCAGCCACCACAGGAGAGACACCCTGGCCCTGGGGGATAGGGTGATTAACCGATGCATCTGAAGATGTGATCCGGATCACTTGTCCAGTAAGTCCCATTGGAAGGTCCTCGCATGGAACCTGCCGAAGGTAATGGCCTCGTATGATGCCACCATTCTTCCCAGGACTCGAGTGCAGTGATGCACCGACACCTGTTTTGGCTTTAATAGATTCCTGACCAGTGTCACGAGCTCCTGAGCTCTCTCTACCGGGAGATAAACCCTTTTCTGGTCTGTGTCTAGGATCATGCCTAGGAGAGGCAGATGAGCTGTAGGAACCAACTGCGACTTTGGAATATATAGAGTCCAGCCGTGTTGCCGTCACACTTCCAGAGAAAGTGATACGCTGTTCAGTCACTGCTCTCTTGATCTCGCTTTTATGAGGAGATCGTCCAAGTACTTGAGAATAGTGACACCTTGCTTCCGCAGGAGCACCATCATTTCCGCCATTACCTTGGTGAACATTCTCGGTGCCGTGGAGAGACCAAACAGCAACGTCTGAAATTGGTAATGACAATCCCGTACCGCAATTCTGAGGTACGCCTGATGAGGTGGATAAATGGGGACATGAAGGTATGCATCCTTTATGTCCCGAGTCACCATAAAACCTCCCCCTTTCAGGCTTGCAATGACCGCTCTTAGCGATTCCATCTTGAACTTGAACCTTTTCAGGTATATGTTCAGGGATTTTAAATTCAACATGGGTCTGACCGAACCGTCCGGTTTCGGGACTACCACATGGTCGAATAATAACCCCCCTCCTTGTTGAAGGAGGGGAACCTTGACCACCACCTGTTGAAGATACAATTTGTGAATTGCAGTTAACACTATTTCCCTCTCGTGGGGGGAAGCCGGCAGGGCCGTCGGTGAGGGGGCATCTTCTCAAAGTCCAGCTTGTATCCCTGAGACACAATATCTATTGCCCAGGGATCTAACAGGGAGTGAACCCACTTGTGGCTGAACTTACGAAGGCGTGCCCCCACCGGGCCTAGCTCCGCCTGTGGAGCCCCAGCGACATGCGGTGGATTTTTGTAGAGGCCGGGGAGGACTTCTGTTCCTGGGAACTAGCTGTGTTGTGCAGCTTCTTTCCTCTGCCCCCGCCTCTGGCAAGAAAGGACGCACCTCGGACTTTCTTGTTTCTTTGTTCGAAATGCTGCATTTGATAATGTCGTGCTTTCCTAGGCTGAGCAGGAATAGAAGGCAAAATATCAGAATTACCAGCTATAGCTGTGGAGACCAGGTCCGAGAACCCTTCTCCACACAATCCTCAGCCTTCCATATGCCTCTTAAGTCGGCATCATCTGTCCATTGCATATTCTACAGGACACGTCAAGCAGAAATCGACATAGCTATGACTCTAGGACTCAGTACACTCATGTCTCTTTGGGTGGGTATGTATGTATGTATGTATGTATGTATAGATATAGATATAGAGAGAGAGAGAAAAAGAAGAGCGGCACTCGGCGTCTTTGAAGCATTAAATTATATTGGAACAACACATAGAGAAGTCCGACGTTTCGGGGCTCACATGCCCCTTTGTCAAGGTGTACACCTTGACAAAGGGGCATGTGAGCCCCGAAACGTCGGACTTCTCTATGTGTTGTTCCAATATAATTTAATGCTTCAAAGACGCCGAGTGCCGCTCTTCTTTTCCTCTATGCAAATCGTTCCTGGGATGGCACCGGTGCAGTGAGAGTCTTTTTGGGAGTGCCGGTTCTCTGGTTGTCTATATCTATCTATCTCTCTATATCTATCTATCTATATATCTCTATATATATATATATATATATCTATAAATCTCTGTATATATCTATAAATCTCTATATATATCTATATATCTCTATATATATCTATAAATCTCTCTCTCTCTATATATATATAAATATATATATATATCTATCTATAGAAAATATATATATATCTATCTATCTCTATCTATATATCTATCTATCTATCTATCGTAAATATCTATCTCTATCTATATATCTATATCTCCATATCTATATCTCTCTCTCTTAAGACAGCATTATATATATATATATATCTCTCTACATACTAGGGTCTCAATCTCTGCTGATAAGGTACCTGTCCACGCTGCCACAGCGCTATAAACCCATGCCGACACAATCGCCGGTCTGAGTAGTGTACCAGAATGTGCACGCTATCTGCAGGATCCCTGAGAATAGCTGTTACGTCAGGGCTACCTTTTGGGCAAACGTGACACCCTAGGGGAAGATTCCCATCCTATCCTGGTCCTAGTGGGGAAAGGATACTGCCTGAAAATTCTTTGTGGGAAACTGCAGTCTCTTGTCTGGAGATTCACGCTCTTTTTCTTCATGAGAGGAGGGAAATTTACCTCAGCTTCCTTCCCCTTAAACATGTGTACCCTTGTGTCAGGGACAGATGAGTCATCAGTGATATGCAAATCATCTTTTATTACAATAATCATATATTGAATACTTTTCTGCCATTTTGGCTGTAACTTTGCATTATCGTAGTCGACACTGGAGTCAACCTCCGTGTCGATATCTGTGTCTATTATTTTGGATAGTGAGCATTGAGAGACTCTGAAGGTCTCTGCGACATAGGGACAGACATGGGTAGATTTCATGTCTGTTCTCTAATCTTTTGTGCAATAAATTCACCTTAGTACTTAATTACACATATCCAAACAGGTGTCGGCGTTGTCGACGGAGACACCCTCACACACATTTGCTCTCTCCTCCTCCTTAGGGGAGCCTTTTACCTCAGACATGTCGACACACACGTACCGACACACCACACACTCAGGGAATGCTCATCTGAAGACAATTCCCCCATAAGGCCCTTTGGAGAGACAGAGAGAGAGAGTATGCCAGCACACACCCCAGCGCTATTAACCCAGGAATAACACAGTAACTTAATGTTAACCCAGTAGCTGCTGTTTATATTGATTTTTGCGCCTAATTATGTGCCCCCCCTCTCTTTTTACCCTCTTCTACCGTGTAACTGCAGGGGAGAGACTGGGGAGCTTCCTCTCAGCGGTGCTGTGGAGAAAAAACATGGCGCTGGTGAGTGCTGAGGAAGAAACCCCGCCCCCTCGGCGGCGGGCTTCTGTCCGCTTTCATGTACAATTTTAGCGGGGGCTCATACATATATACAGTGCCCAACTGTATATTATGCAAACTTTTGCCAAAGAGGTCTCTAATTGCTGCCCTGGGCGCCCCCCCCTGTGCCCTGCACCCTACAGTGATCGGAGTATGTGGGTTTAATGTGGGAGCAATGGCGCACAGCTGCAGTGCTGTGCGCTACCTCAGTGAAGACTGGAGTCTTCTGCCGCCGATTTAGAAGTCTTCTTGCTTCTGTCTTCCGGCTCTGCGAGGCGGACAGGGCGGCGCGGCTCCGGGATCGGACGACAAAGGGTGAGATCCTGTGTACGATCCCTCTGGAGCTAATGGTGTCCAGTAGCCTAAGAAGCAGGACCTATCTTCAGTGAGTAGGGCTGCTTCTCTCCCCTCAGTCCCACGATGCAGGGAGTCTGCTGCCAGCAGAGCTCCCTGAAAATAAAAAACCTAACAAAATACTTTCTTATAGCAAGCTCAGGAGAGCTCACTAAGTAGCACCCAGCTCGTCCGGGCACAGATTCAAACTGAGGTCTGGAGGAGGGACATAGAGGCAGGAGCCAGAGCACACCAGTATCCAAATTCTTTCTTAAAGTGCCCTGTCTCCTGCGGAGCCCGTCTATTCCCCATGGTCTTTATGGAGTCCCCAGCATCCACTAGGATGTTAGAGAAATAAACTCTAAAAAATTACTTTAACCAGCTCCTCCAGGCACATTTTCTAAACCAAGTCTGGTAGGAGGGGCATAGAGGGAGGAGCCAGCCCACACTTTCAAACTCTTAAAGTCCCAATGGCTCCTGGTGGACCAGTCTATACCCCACCGTACTAATGTGGACCCCAGCATCCTCTAGGGACGTAAGAGAAAGATCAAATAGAATGAGATAATCGCACTGTGTGTGGACACCACTAGAAGCAAACAATTGTGTATTTATTTATTTTTGAACACCACAAATAAATACTTTAGTGGTTCTTGCTTCAGCATTAGTTCTAGAATTACAACCAACAGTATTCTACATTTGGTTTCCATAATACTGGTGATCACCAGAAAATAGCTGCTAAAGGGACAAGTCATTTGAAAAAGGAGACTCCCATCTTTTCAAAAAGGGTGCCATTATATGTGCTTGTGTCATTATGGGAGCTATATGGCATGTAATGTCCACATAGTCATATACGGAAAAAGTTTATTTTTCTTGGCGCAAATACTATTAAAAAAGGACTCCATGATATTACTGTAGTACAAACTAGGGTGTCTCCATCTTTCTATCTTATATGGTGGAGGAAATAATAAGATTTTACTTACCGATAAATCTATTTCTCGTAGTCCGTAGTGGATGCTGGGGACTCCGTCAGGACCATGGGGAATAGCGGGCTCCGCAGGAGACAGGGCACATCTAAAAAGCCTTTTAGGTCACATGGTGTGTACTGGCCCCTCCCCCTATGACCCTCCTCCAAGCTTCAGTTAGGTACTGTGCCCGGACGAGCGTACACAATAAGGAAGGATCTTGAATCCCGGGTAAGACTCATACCAGCCACACCAATCACACCGTACAACTTGTGATCTGAACCCAGTTAACAGTATGATAACAAAACACGAAGTAGCCTCTAAAAAGATGGCTCACAACAATAGTAATAACCCGATTTTTGTAACAATAACTATGTACAAACATTGCAGACAATCCGCACTTGGGATGGGCGCCCAGCATCCACTACGGACTACGAGAAATAGATTTATCGGTAAGTAAAATCTTATTTTCTCTAACGTCCTAGTGGATGCTGGGGACTCCGTCAGGACCATGGGGATTATACCAAAGCTCCCAAACGGGCGGGAGAGTGCGGATGACTCTGCAGCACCGAATGAGAGAACTCCAGGTCCTCTTTAGCCAGAGTATCAAATTTGTAAAATTTTACAAACGTGTTCTCCCCTGACCACGTAGCTGCTCGGCAAAGTTATAATGCCGAGACTCCTCGGGCAGCCGCCCAGGATGAGGCCACCTTCCTTGTGGAATGGGCATCTACATATTTCGGCTGTGGCAGGCCTGCCACAGAATGTGCAAGCTGAATTGTACTACAAATCCAGCGTGCAATAGACTGCTTAGAAGCAGGAGCACCCAGCTTGTTGGGTGCATACAATATAAACAGCAAGTCAGACTTTCTGACACCAGCCGTCCTAACTATATATATATATATATATATATATATATATATATATATATATATATATATATATATATATATATATATAAAATAAGAATTTACTTACCGATAATTCTATTTCTCGGAGTCCGTAGTGGATGCTGGGGTTCCTGAAAGGACCATGGGGAACAGCGGCTCCGCAGGAGACAGGGCACAAAAAAGCAAAGCCTTTACCAGATCAGGTGGTGTGCACTGGCTCCTCCCCCCATGACCCCCCTCCAGACCCCAGCCAGGTACTGTGCCCGGACGAGCGTACACAATAAGGGAGGCAATTTGAATCCCGGGTAAGACTCATACCAGCCACACCAATCACACCGTACAACTTGTGATCTAAACCCAGTTAACAGTATGATAACAGAAAGAGCCTCTTAAAGATGGCTCCTTAACAATATAACCCGAATTTGTTAACAATAACTATGTACAGTATTGCAGATAATCCGCACTTGGGATGGGCGCCCAGCATCCACTACGGACTCCGAGAAATAGAATTATCGGTAAGTAAATTCTTATTTTCTCTATCGTCCTAAGTGGATGCTGGGGTTCCTGAAAGGACCATGGGGATTATACCAAAGCTCCCAAACGGGCGGGAGAGTGCGGATGACTCTGCAGCACCGAATGAGAGAATTCCAAGTCCTCTTTTGCCAGGGTATCAAATTTGTAGAATTTTACAAACGTGTTTTCCCCCGACCACGTAGCTGCTCGGCAGAATTGTAATGCCGAGACCCCTCGGGCAGCCGCCCAAGATGAGCCCACCTTCCTTGTGGAATGGGCCTTAACAGATTTAGGCTGTGGCAGGCCTGCCACAGAATGAGCAAGTTGAATTGTGTTACAAATCCAACGAGCAATCGTCTGCTTAGAAGCAGGGGCACCCAACTTGTTGGGTGCATATAGTATCAACAGCGAGTCAGATTTTCTGACTTCAGCCGTCCTTGAAATGTATATTTTTAAGGCTCTGACAACGTCCAACAACTTGGAGTCCTCCAAGTCGCCAGTGGCCGCAGGCACCACAATAGGTTGGTTCAGGTGAAACGCTGATACCACCTTAGGGAGAAAATGCGGACGAGTCCTCAGTTCTGCCCTATCCGAATGGAAGATTAGATAAGGGCTTTTATAAGATAAAGCCGCCAATTCAGATACTCTCCTGGCGGAAGCCAGGGCCAGTAACATAGTCACTTTCCATGTGAGATATTTAAAATCCACCTTTTTCAATGGTTCAAACCAATGGGATTTGAGGAAATCTAAAACTACATTTAGATCCCACGGTGCCACCGGAGGCACCACAGGAGGCTGTATATGCAGTACTCCTTTAACAAAAGTCTGTACCTCAGGAACTGAGGCCAATTCTTTTTGGAAGAATATTGACAGGGCCGAAATTTGAACCTTAATAGATCTCAATTTGAGACCCATAGACAATCCTGATTGTAGGAAATGTAGGAAACGACCCAGTTGAAATTCCTCCGTCGGAACACTCCGATCCTCGCACCACGCGACATATTTTCGCCAAATGCGGTGATAATGTTTCGCGGTGACTTCCTTCCTTGCCTTAATCAAGGTAGGAATGACTTCTTCTGGAATGCCTTTCCCTTTTAGGATCTGGCGTTCAACCGCCATGCCGTCAAACGCAGCCGCGGTAAGTCTTGAAAGAGACAGGGACCCTGTTGTAGCAGGTCCCTTCTCAGAAGTAGAGGGCACGGGTCGTCCGTGACCAACTCTTGAAGTTCCGGGTACCAAGTCCTTCTTGGCCAATCCGGAGCCACTAGTATTGTTCTTACTCCTCCTCACCGTATAATCTTCAATACCTTTGGTATGAGAGGCAGAGGAGGAAACACATATACTGATTTGTACACCCAAGGTGTTACCAGTGCGTCCACAGCTATTGCCTGTGGATCTCTTGACCTGGCGCAATACTTGTCCAGTTTCTTGTTGAGGCGAGACGCCATCATGTCTACCATTGGTCTTTCCCAACAGTTTATTAGCATGTGGAAGACTTCTGGATGAAGACCCCCCTCTCCCGGGTGAATATCGTGTCTGCTGAGGAAGTCTGCTTCCCAGTTGTCCACGCCCGGGAAGAACACTGCTGACAGTGCTATTACGTGATTCTCCGCCCAGCGAAGAATCTTGGCAGCTTCTGCCATTGCACTCCTGCTTCTTGTGCCGCCCTGTCTGTTTACATGGGCGACCGCCGTGATGTTGTCCGACTGAATCAACACCGGTTTTCCTTGCAGGAGTGGTTCCGCCTGGCTTAGAGCATTTTAGATTGCTCTTAGTACCAGAATGTTTATGTGAAGAGACTTTTCCAGGTTCGTCCATACCCCCTGGAAGTTTCTTCCTTGTGTGACTGCTCCCCAACCTCTCAGGCTGGCGTCCGTGGTCACCAGGATCAAATCCTGTATGCCGAATCTGCGGCCCTCCAATAGATGAGCCTTTTGCAACCACCACAGAAGATATACCCTTGTCCTTGGCGACAGGGTTATTCGCAGGTGCATCTGAGGATGCGACCCTGACCATTTGTCCAACAGATCCCTTTGGAAAATTCTTGCATGGAATCTGCCGAATGGAATTGCTTCGTAAAAAGCCACCATTTTTCCCAGGACTCTTGTGCATTGATGTACAGACACCTTTCCTGGTTTTAGGAGGTTCCTGACAGGTCGGATAACTCCTTGGCTTTTTCCTCGGGAAGAAAAACCTTTTTCTGAACCGTGTCCAGAATCATCCCTAGGAACAGCAGACGTATCGTCGGAAAACAGCTGCGATTCTTGGAATATTTAGAATCCAGTCGTGCCGTCGAAGAACTACTTTAGATAGTGCTCTTCCGACCTCCAACTGTTCTCTGGAACTTGCCCTTTTTAGGTCGTGCAAGTAAGGGATAATTTAGATGCCTTTTTTCTTTGAAGAAACATCTTTTCGGCCATTACCTTGGTAAAAAGGCCCGGGGTGCCGTGGATAATTCAAACGGCATCGTCTGAAACTGATATTGACAGTTCTGTACCACGAACCAGAGGTACCCTTGATGAGAAGGACAAAATTTGGACATGGAGGTAATCCTTGATGTCCAGGGACACCATATAGTCCCCTTTTTTCCGGTTCGCTATCACTGCTCTGAGTGACTTTATCTCGATTTGAACCTTTTATGTAAGTGTTCAAAACATTTTAGATTTAGACTATGTGTCACCAAGCCGTCTGGCTTCAGTACCACAATATAGTGTGGAAAAATAATACCCTTTTCCTTGTCGTAGGAGGGGTACTTTGATTATCACCTGCTGGATATACAGCTTGTGAATTGTTTCCAATGCTGCCTCCCTGTCGGAGGGAGCCGTTGGTAAAGCAGACTTCAGGAACCTGCGAGGAGAAGATGTCTCGACTCTCCAATCTTTACCCCTGGGATAATACTCGTACGATCTAGGGGTCAACTTGCGAGTGATCCCACTGCGCCCTGAGACTCTTGAGACTACCCCCCCACCTTGAGTCCGCTTGCACG
Source organism: Pseudophryne corroboree (assembly GCF_028390025.1). Classification (NCBI taxonomy): domain Eukaryota; kingdom Metazoa; phylum Chordata; class Amphibia; order Anura; family Myobatrachidae; genus Pseudophryne; species Pseudophryne corroboree. The sequence continues at coordinate 441,373,775 of NC_086449.1, read as the reverse complement.
GCCCCAGCGTCATGCTGAGGACTTGGCAGACGCGGTGGAGGGCTTCTTTTCCTGGGAAAGGGCTGCCTGCTGCAGTCTACTTCCCTTACCTCTATGTCTGGGCAGATATGACTGGCCTTTTGCCTGCATGCCCTCATGGGAAAGGAAAGATTGAGGCTGAAAAGACGGTGTCTTTTTTAGCTGAGATGTAACTTGGGGTAAAAAAGGTTGGATTTCCCAGCTGTTGCTGTGGTCCCCAGGTCCGATGGACCGACCCCCAAATAACTCCTTCCCTTTATACAGCAATACTTCCATCTGCCGTATGGGATCTGTATCACCTGACCACTGTCGTGTCCCTGACATCTTCTGGGAGATATGGACAACGCACTTATCTTGATGCCAGAGAGCAAATATCCCTCTGTGCATCTCACATACATATATATAGAATGCATCCTATTAAATGCTCTACATGAATAAAATATTTTCAGTCAGGGAATCCGACCAAGCCAACCCAGCACTGCATCTCCAGGCTGATGGCGATCGCTGGTCGCAGTATAACCACCGTATGTGTGTATATACTTTTTAGGATATTTTTCCAGCTTCCTATCAGCTGGCTCCTTGAGGGCGGCCGTATCTGGAGACGGTAACGCCACTTGATAAGCGTGTGAGCGCCTTATCACCCTAAGGGGTGTTTCCCAACGTACCCTAATTTCTGGCGGGAAAGGGTATAACGCCAATATTTGCTATCGGGGTAACCCTACGCATCATCACACACTTCATTTTATTTTATCTGATTCAGGAAAAACTACAGGTAGTTTTTTCACTCCCACATAATACCCTTTCTTGTGGTACTTGTAGTATCAGAAACACGTAACACCTCCTTCATTGCCCTTAACGTGTGGCCCTAATGAGAAATACGTTTGTTTATTCACCGTCGACACTGTATTCAGTGTCCGTGTCTGTGTCGACCGACTGAGGTAAATGGGCGTTTTTAAAACCCCTGACGGTGTTTCTGAGACGCCTGGACCGGTCCTAATAGATTGTCGGCCGTCTCATGTCGTCAACCGACCTTGCAGCGTGTTGACATTCTCACGTAATTCTCTAAATAAGCCATCCATTCCGGTGTCGACTCCCTAGAGAGTGACATCACCATTACAGGCAATTTCTCCGCCTCCTCACCAACATCGTCCTCATACATGTCGACACACACGTACCGACACACAGCACACACACCGGGAATGCTCTGACAGAGGACAGGACCCACTAGCCCTTTGGGGAGACAGAGGGAGAGTCTGCCAGCACACACCAAAAACGCTATAATTATATAGGGACAACCTTATATAAGTGTTTCTCCCTTATAGCATCTTTTATATATATACAATATCGCCAAAATCAGTGCCCCCCCTCTCTGTTTTAACCCTGTTTCTGTAGTGCAGTGCAGGGGAGAGCCTGGGAGCCTTCTCTCCAGCTTTTCTGTGAGAGAAAATGGCGCTGTGTGCTGAGGAGATAGGCCCGCCCCTTTTTCGGCGGGCTCGTCTCCCGCTATTTTTGAAGTTAGGCAGGGGTTAAATATCTCCATATAGCCTCTGTGGGCTATATGTGAGGTATTTTTTGCCTCTAATAAGGTTTTTATTTGCCTCTCAGAGCGCCCCCCCCAGCGCTCTGCACCCTCAGTGACTGTTGTGTGAAGTGTGCTGAGAGGAAAATGGCGCACAGCTGCAGTGCTGTGCGCTACCTTTATGAAGACTCAGGAGTCTTCAGCCGCCGATTTTGGACCTCTTCTCTCTTCAGCGTCTGCAAGGGGGCCGGCGGCGCGGCTCCGGTGACCATCCAGGCTGTACCTGTGATCGTCCCTCTGGAGCTAGTGTCCAGTAGCCAAGCAGCAAATCCACTCTGCACGCAGGTGAGTTCACTACTTCTCCCCTAAGTCCCTCGTTGCAGTGATCCTGTTGCCAGCAGGACTCACTGTAAAGTAAAAAACCTAAGCTAAACTTTCTCTAAGCAGCTCTTTAGGAGAGCCACCTAGATTGCACCCTTCTCGTTCGGGCACAAAATCTAACTGGGGTCTGGAGGGGGGTCATGGGGGGAGGAGCCAGTGCACACCACCTGATCTGGTAAAGGCTTTGCTTTTTTGTGCCCTGTCTCCTGCGGAGCCGCTGTTCCCCATGGTCCTTTCAGGAACCCCAGCATCCACTTAGGACGATAGAGAAATATATTTTTAGGGCCCTGACAACGTCTAGTAATTTGGAGTCCTCCAAGTCCCTAGTAGCCGCAGGCACCACAATAGGTTGTTTCAGGTGAAAACGCTGACACCCCTTTAGGAAGAAACTGGAGACGAGACCCAGTTCTGCCCTGTTCAAATGGAAAATTTTTAATATGGGCTTTTGTAAGACAAAGCCGCCCATTCTGACAATCGCCTGGCCGAGGCCAGGGCTAACAACATGGTCACTTTTCATGTGAGATATTGGTCAACAGCATGGTCACTTTCCATGTGAGATATTTCAAATCCACAGATTTGAGCGGTTCAAACCAATATGAATATAAGGAATCCCAACACTATGTTGAGATCTCACGGTGCCCCTAGAGGCACAAAAGAGCTGTATATGCAATACACCCTTTACAATCTGGACTTCAGGAACTGAAGTCAATTCTTTCTGGAAGAAAATCTACAGGGCCGAAATTTAAATCTTAATGAACCCCAATTTGAGGCTCAAAACACTCCTGTTTTCAGGAAGTGTAGAAATCGACCTAGTTGAATTTCCTTCGTGGAGCCTTCCTGGCCTCACCCACGCAACATATTTTCACCACATGTGGTGATGACGTTGTGCGGTCACCTCCTTCCTGGCTTTGACCAGGGTAGGTATGACCTCTTATGGAATGCCTTTTCCCTTCAGGATCCGGCATTCAACCGCCATGCCGTCACACGCAGCCGCGGTAAGTCTTGGAATATACATGGTACTTGCTGAAGCAAGTCCCTTCTTAGCTCCCCAGGCCCTTAGTCCTCTGTGAGCATCTCTTGAAGTTCCGGGTACCAAGACCCTCTTGGCCAATCCGGAGCCACTAGTATAGTTCATACTCCTCTATGTCTTATAATTCTCAATACCTTGGTTATGAGAAACAGAGGAGGGAACACATACACTGACTGGTACACCCACGGTGTTACCAGAACATCCACAGCTATCGCCTGAAGGTCTCAAGACCTGGCGGAATACCTGTCCCGTTTTTTGTTCGGGCGGGACGCCATCATGTCCACCTTTGGTCTTTGCCAACGGTCCACAATCATGCTGAAAAACTTCCCTATGAAGTTTCCACTCTCCCGGGTGGAGGTAATGCCTGCTGAGGAAGTCTGCTTCCCAGTCGTCCACTCCCGGAAAGAACACTGCTGACAGTGCTATCACATGATTTTCCGCCTAGCGAAAAATCCTTGCAGTTTTGTCACTGCCCTCCTGCTTCTTGTGCCGCCCTTTCTGTTTACGTGGGCGACTGCCGTGATGTTATCCCCCTGGATCAATACCGGCTGACCTTGAAGCAGAGGTCTTGCTAAGTTTAGAGCATTATAATTTTGCTCTTAGCTCCATCTATGTGGAGAGAATTCTCCAGACTTAATCACACTTCCTTGGAAATTTTTTCCCTGTGTGACTGTTCCCCAGCCTCTCAGGCTGGCCTCCGTGGTCACCGGCATCCAATCCTGAATGCCGAATCTGCGGCCCTCTAGACGATGAGCACTCTGTAATCACCACAGGAGAGACACCCTTGTCCTTGGATATAGGGTTATCCGCTGATGCATCTGAGGATGCGATCCGGACCATTTGTCCAGCAGATCCCACTGAAGTGTTCTTGCGGGAAATCTGCCGAATGGAATTGCTTCGTAATAAGCCACCATTTTTACCAGGACTCTTGTGCAATGATGCACTGACACTTTTCCTGGTTTTAGGAGGATCCCGATTAGCTCGGATAACTCCCTGGCTTTCTCCACTGGGAGAAACACGTTTTTCTGGACTGTGTCCAGAATCATCCCTAGGAACAGTAGACGTGTCGTCGGAAAAAGCTGCGATTTTGGAATATTTAGAATCCATTCGTGCTGTCGTAGAACTACTTAAGATAGTGCTACTCCGACCTCCAACTGTTCTCTGGACCTTGCCCTTATCAGGAAAGCGTCCATGTTTCTTTTAAGAAAAATCATCATTCCGGCCATTACCTTGGTAAAGACCCGGGGCGCCGTGGACAATCCAAACGGCAGCGTCTGAACTGATAGTGACAGTTCTGTACCAGGAACCTGAAGTACCCTTGGTGAGAAGGGCAAATTTGGACCTGTATGTAAGCGTCCCTGATATCCAGTGACACCATATCGTCCCCTTCTTCCTGGTTCGCTATCACTGCTCCGAGTGACTCCATCTTGATTTGAACGCTTGTATGTAAGTGTTCAAATATTTCAGATCTCACCGAGCCGGTTGGCTTCAGTACCACAATATAGTGTGGAATACTACCCCCTTCCTTGTTGTAAGAGGGGTACTTTGATTATCACCTGCTGGGAATACAGCCTGTGAATTGTGTGAGGGGGAGACGTCTCGAATTTCCAATGTACACCTGGGATACTACATGTAGGATCCCGGAGTTCCCTTGCGAGTGATTCTGAAACTCTTGAGATGACCCCCTACCGCACCTGAGTCCGCTTGTACGGCCCCAGCGTTATGCTGCGGACTTGGCAGAAGCTGTGAAGGGCTTCTGTTCCCGGGAATGGGCTGCTTGCTGCAGTCTTCTTCCCTTTCCTCTACCCCTGGGCAGATATGACTGGCCTTTGCCCGCCTGCCCGTATGGGGACGAAAGGACTGAGACTGAAAAGACTGTGTCCTTTTCTGCCGATATGTGACTCGGGGTAACAAAAGGTGGATTTTTCAGCTGTTGCCATGGCCACCAGGTCCAATGGACCGCCCCTTTATACGGCAATACTTCCATATGCCGTCTGGAATCTGCCTCACCTGACCACTATCGTGTCTTCGTCTGGCAGATATGTACATCACATTTACTTTTGATGCCAGAATGCAAATATGCCTCTGCGCATCACGCATATATAGAAATGCATCCTTAAAATGCTCTATAGTCAATAAAATCTTGTCCCTGTCAAGGGTATCAAAATTTTCAGTCAGGAAATCCGACCAAGCCCCCTCAGCGCTGCACATCCAGGCTGAGGCGATTGCTGGTCGTAGTATAACACCAGTATGTGTGTATATACTGTTATGATATTTTTCCAGCTTCCTATCAGCTGGCTCCTTGAGGGCGGCCGTATCTGGAGACGGTAACGCCATGTTTTTATAAGCGTGTGAGCGCCTTATCCACCCTAAGGTGTGTTTTCCAACTCGCCCTTACTTTTGGCGGGAAAGGGTATACCGCCCATAACTTTCTATCGGAGGAACCCCACGTATCATCACACACTTCATTTAATTTATCTGATTCAGGCAAAACTACAAGTAGTTTATTCCCACCCTACAAAATACCCTTATTTGTGGTACTTGTGGTATCAGAAATATGTAACACCTCCTTCATTGCCCTTAACATGTAACTTGTGGCCCTAAAGGAAAAATACGTTTGTTTCTTCACCGTCGACACTGGGGTCAGTGTCCGTGTCAGTGTCTGTCGACCGACTGAGGTAATTGGGCGTTTTTACAAGCCCCTGACGGTGTCTGAGACGCCTGGACCGATACTAATTTGTCCGCCGGCTGTCTCATGTCGTCAACCGGCTTGCAGCGTGTTGACATTATGACGTAATTCCATAAGTAAGCCATCCATTCCGGTGTCGACTCCCTAGAGAGTGACATCACCATTACAGGCAATTTGCTCCGTCTCCTCACCAACATTTTCCTCATACATGTCGACACACACGTACCGACCTACAGCACACACACAGGGAATGCTCTGATAGAGGACAGGACCCACTAGCCCTTTGGGGAGACAGAGGGAGAGTTTGCCAGCACACACCAAAAGCGCTATAATGTATATAACAACCCTAGAAGGTGTTGTTTCTATATATGCGCTCTTAATATATATATATACATATATCGCCAATTTATGCCCCCCTTCTCTTTAACCCTGTTTCTGTAGTGCAGTGCAGGGGAGAGTGGGAGCCTTCCTCACCAGCGGAGCTGGGCAGGAAAATGGCGCCTGTGTGCTGAGGAGAATAAGCTCCGCCCCTTTCTCGGCGGGCTTTTCCTCCCGGTTTCTTTAATACTGGCCTGGGTTAAAATACATACATATAGCCTTAATGGCTATATGTGGTGTATTTCTTTTGCCAAATTAGGTATTTATATTGCTGCCCAGGGCGCCCCCAGCAGCGCCCTGCACCCTCCGTGACCGTGTCAGTGAGCCTGTGAGACAACAATGGCGCACAGCTGCAGTGCTGTGCGCTACCTCTATGAAGACTGAGAAGCCTTCTGCCGCCTGTCACCGGACCTCCGTCTCCGCCGTCTTCAGCGTCTGTAAGGGGGATCGGCGGCGCGGCTCCGGGACGAACCCCAGGCTGACCTGTGTTCCGACTCCCTCTGGAGCTCAGTGTCCAGTAGCCTAAGACTTCAATCCTCCTGCACGCAGGTGAGTTGCAAGTCTCTCCCCTAAGTCCCACGTTGCAGTGATCCTGTCGCCAGCAGGAATCACTGATTAGTTTAAACCTAAAAAAGACTTTTCTAAACAGCTCTATAAGAGAGCCATCCAGGTTGCACCCTACTCGGACGGGCACAGAAACCTAACTGAAGCTTGGAGGAGGGTCATAGGGGGAGGGGCCAGTACACACCATGTGACCTAAAAGGCTTTTTAGATGTGCCCTGTCTCCTGCGGAGCCCGCTATTCCCCATGGTCCTGACGGAGTCCCCAGCATCCACTAGGACGTTAGAGAAAATAAGAATTTACTCACCGGTAATTCTATTTCTCGTAGTCCGTAGTGGATGCTGGGTACTCCGTAAGGACCATGGGGGAATAAACGGGCTCCGCAGGAGACTGGGCACTCTAAAAGAAAGATTAGGTACTATCTGGTGTGCACTGGCTCCTCCCTCTATGCCCCTCCTCCAGACCTCAGTTAGGGAAACTGTGCCCGGAAGAGCTGACACTACAAGGAAAGGATTTGGAATCCAGGGTAAGACTCATACCAGCCATACCAATCACACCGTACAACTTGTGATAACTATACCCAGTTAACAGTATGAACAACAAACAAGCCTCATTAAACAGATGGCTCATAACAAAACCCTTTAGTTAAGCAATAACTATATACACGTATTGGAGAGAGTCCGCACTTGGGACGGGCTCCCAGCATCCACTACGGACTACGAGAAATAGAATTACCGGTGAGTAAATTCTTATTTTCTCTGACGTCCTAGTGGATGCTGGGTACTCCGTAAGGACCATGGGGATTATACCAAAGCTCCCAAACGGGCGGGAGAGTGCGGATGACTCTGCAGCACCGCATTAGCAAACTCAAGGTCCTCCTCAGCCAGGGTATCAAACTTGTAGAATTTTGCAAACGTGTTTGACCCCGACCAGGTAGCAGCTCGGCAAAGTTGTAATGCCGAGACCCCTTGGGCAGCCGCCCAAGAAGAGCCCCCTTCTTTGTGGAATGGGCTTTTACCGATTTAGGATGCGGCAGTCCAGCCGCAGAATGTGCAAGTTGAATCGTGCTACAGATCCAGCGAGCAATAGTCTGCTTAGAAGCAGGAGCACCCAGCTTGTTGGGTGCATGCAGGATAACAGCGAGTCAGTATTTCTGACTCTAGCCGTCCTGGAAACATAGATTTTCAGGGCCCGGACTACGTCCAGCAACTTGGAGGCCTCCAAGTCCCGAGTAGCCGCAGGCACCACAATAGGTTGGTTCAAATGAAACGCTGATACCACCGTAGGGAGAAATTGGGGGACGAATCCTTAATTCTGCCCTGTCCCTATGGAAGATCAGATAAGGGCTTTCACATGACAAAGCCGCCAATTCTGACACACGCCTAGCCGAAGCCAAGGCCAAATATATATGACCACTTTCCACGTGAGATACTTCAACTCCACGTTCTGAAGTGGCACAAAACAATGTGATTTTAGGAAATCCAACACTACGTTGAGATCCCAAGGTGCCACCGGAGGCACAAAAGGGGCTGAATATGCAGCACTCCCTTAACAACGTCTGAACTTCAGGCAGCGTCTTTCCTAGCCTTCAACAGCGTAGGAATCACTTCATCTGGAACGCCCTTTTCCGTTAGGATTCAGCTTTCAACTGCCAAGCCTTCAAACGCAGCCGCGTTAAGTCTTGGAACAGACAGGGCCCCTTTTTTTTTTTTTTTTTTGCCCTGATGAAGCTGATGTGAAACGTGCACGTGGGTGTCGTTTCAAAGCGGCACGGATGTGCCTGCTGTAAAAAACTTTCACTGTGAAAAATATTGTGAATTACGAAACAGAAATATATATAATAGGACTAGGATCAATACGCTAGAATGGAAAACTATTTAGATAGTACTTAACCAATGCATTAATGTGTTCTAGTTAAAATATCTGTGACTACGTTAATTACAAACGGCTTAGTTGTCAGTAACAGACGCACGCGGGTGTCGTTTCAAAGCGGCACGAATGTGCCTACTGTAAAAACTCTCATTGTACAAACGTTATGCTGGAAAACCATTTAGAAAGCCTTTAATTAACGCATTTATGTGTTTCAGTTAAAGTATCTGCGATTACATTAATTACACACGGCATACTTGTCAGTAATAGACGCACGCGGACACTTCGGTCTGTCTGTGTCCTATATGCCGATTAGTGTTAGATCACAGACGGTATGATAAATTAATGTGCTTCAGTTAAAAGTATCTGAGGATAATTTTAATGTATGTATATAGATGCTTCCGCGGATACTTTGATATGTATATGTACCGCATGTTACATACCATTAGATTTTAGGTCACATAGAAAGCTATTTAGATAATGTTCAATAAATGTGGTAACGTGCTCTAATTAAAGTATCTGAGGACAATTTCAATGTGAATAAACGAACAGCTTGCATATTTAATCACGTTAGACACAAACGGTTCAGCTGTTAGCAATAGACGTCCACGGACACTTTGGTCTATTTGTGTCCTGCATGCTGATTACTATTAGACTCTGAACAGCATGATAAATCAATGTGCTTTAGCCAGAAACATCTAAGGACAATTTTAGTGTATGCATACAGATAGCCTACATATTGAACCACGCTAAATTATAAGCGGTTCAACTGTCAGCAATAGACGTTGGCGGACACTTTGGTCTGCGTGTGTCTTATACGCTACATACTACTAGACATTGGATGACACGGGAAGCTATTTAGAAAGTGTACAGAAATGTATCAGTGTTGTTTAAGCATCTGTGAATAATCCCAATGTAAATATATGGACGATATGCATATTGAATTATAATAGTCATAAAACGGCTCAGCTGTTAGTTATAGACGCCCGCAGACACTTTGATCTGTCTGTGTCGATTACCATCAGATCCCAGACAGTGTGAAAATTAATGTGCTCTAGCCAAAAGCACATGTGAACAAACTCAATGTACACATACAGGTAGCCTATATGCTGAACTACGCGAGATTATAAGCGGTTCAGCATTTAGGAATAGACGTCAGAGGAAAATTTCTATCTAAACCAGAAGCATCTAAGGACAATTTCAGTGTATGCATACAGATAGCCTACATACTGAACTACGCTAAATTATAAGCAGTTCAACTGTCAACAATAGACGTCGGCGGACACCTTGGTCTGCGTGTGTCTTATACGTTACATACTACTAGATATTGGATGACACGGGAAGCAATTTAGAAAGTGTACATAAATGTATCAATGTTGTTTAAGCATCTGTGAATAATCTCAATGTAAAAATATATGGACGATATACATATTGAATTATATTAGTCACAAACGGCTTAGCTGTTAGTTATAGACGCCCGCAGACACTTTGATCTGTCTGTGTCGATTACCATTGGGTCCCAGACAGCGTGAAAATTAATGTGCTTAAGCCAAAAGCACTTGTGAACAGATTTAATGTACACATATAGATAGCCTATATACTGAACTACGCGAGATTATAAGCGGTTCAGCTTTTAGGAATAGACGTCAGAGGAAATCTCTATCTGTGTGAGTCCAGCATGGTGTACAGCATCAGATTTTAGATGATACAATAAATTATTATTCTCTAGCTGAAGTATCTGAGGACAATTTAATGTGTATACACAGACAGTTTATCAACATTAGGAAATGTGATTAGTGGTCCCTTAACATAATTCATGATTTGTTTTATGAGTATGTACAGCGGTGTTAGTCCCTCAAAAAAACTACAACACTGTTAGACTTAACTAGACACAATGTATCTTCTGTTCCTAAAAGTCAATATATAACTTTCCTAGGTGTATGGTGATCCTGGTTCTCATAAACATTGAATAAAATGACAAATCACACACAGTGAATAAAATTTAATACAATTTTTATTATAATGATATATATATAAATAATAAAAGATTCTTTCATATATTTCACATCTTTTTTATAGGTTAATAATAAAAGTTATATTTTAATTAAAAACATTAAGAATTAAAAATAAATCAATTTTCTCTCTCTTTGTGCGCCAACTAAGAGACAATCCTTTCTGTCCTTTTTTCTTGTTTCTAATCTCATTGTCTGTGGCAGCACCCCCAATACAGTATTAGGTATAGTAACCAGAGTATATGTATTATTTGGGGCTTTCTCACACTTAAAAAGAACACATTGACTTTTAACTTGTGCAGGGGGTACTCCCCGTCCCCTTTCTCCCTGTTGATTACCCCTGCAGTAACAGGTCCTGTCTGAGACACAGAGGCCATGGGTCCTCAGAGATCATTTCTTGTAGTTTTGGGTACCAAGTTCTTCTTGGCCAATCCGGAACTACGAGTATAGTTCTTACTCCTCTCTTACTTACTATCCTCAGTACCTTGGGTATGAGAGGAAGAGGAGGGAACACAAACAGACTGGTACACCCACGGTGTCACTAGTGCGTCCACAGCTATCGCCTGATGGTCTCATGACCTGGCGCAATACTTTTTTAGCTTTTTGTTGAGGCGGGACGCCATCATGTCCACCTGTGGCCGTTCCCAACGGTTCACAATCTGCGTGAAGACTTCTGGATGAAGTCCCCACTCTCCCGGGTGGAGGTCGTGCCTGCTGAGGAAGTCTGCTTCCTAGTTTTCCACACCCGGAATGAACATTGCTGACAGTGTTAGCACGTGATACTCCGCCCATCGGAGAATCCTTGTGGCTTCTGCCAACGCCATCCTGCTTCTTGTGCCGCCTTGTCGGTTTACATGGGCGACAGCCGTGATGTTGTCTGACTGAATCAGCACCGGCTGGTTTTGAAGCAGGGGTTCTGCTTGCCTTAGAGCATTGTAAATAGCCCTTAGGTCCAGAATATTTATGTGTAGTGAAGTCTCCTGACTCGACCATTGTCCTCGGAAATTTCTTCCCTGAGTGACTGCTCCCCAACCTCGGAGGCTTGCATCCATGGTCACCAGGACCCAGTCCTGAATGCCGAATCTGCGGCCCTCGAGAAGATGAGCACTCTGCAGCCACCACAGCAGAGACACCCCGGCCCTCGGGGACAGGGTGATCAGCCGATGCATCTGAAAATGCGATCCTCACTTGTCTAACAGGTCCCACTGAAAGTTCCTTGCATGGAACCTGCCGAAGGGAATTGCTTTGTAAGAAGCTACCATCTTTTCCAGGACTCGCGTGCAATGATGCACCGACACCTGTTTTGGTTTCCGGAGGTCTCTGACCAGAGATGACAACTCCTTGGCCTTCTCCTCCGGGAGAAACACCTTCTTCTGTTCTGTGTCCAGAAACATGCCCAATATCAGCAGACGCGTCGTAGGAACCAGCTGCGACTTTGGGATATTCAGAATCCAGCCGTGCTGTTGTAGCACTTCCTGAGATAGTGCTACTCCGATCAACGACTGCTCCTTGGACCTCGCCTTTATAAGGAGATCGTCCAAGTACGGGATAATTATAACTCCCTTCTTTCGAAGGAGTATCATCATTTTGGCCATTACCTTGGAATACACCCTCGGTGCCGTGGACAGACCAAACGGCAACGTCTGGAATTGGTAATGTCAGTTCTGTACCACAACCTTGAGGTACTCCTGGTGAGGTGGGTAAATGGGGACATGTAGGTAAGCATCCATGATGTCCAGTGATACCATGTAATCCCCCTCTTCCAGGCTTGCAATAACCGCCCTGAGCGATTCCATTTTGAACTTGAACTTCCTTATATAAGTGTTCAAGGATTTCAAATTTAGAATGGGTCTCACCGAACCGTCTGGTTTCGGTACCACAAACATTGTGGAATAGTAATCCCGACCCTGTTGAAGGAGGGGAACTTTTATTTTCACCTGCTGGAGGTACAGCTTGTGAATTGCCGCCAGCACTACCTCCCAGTCCTGGGGAGTAACTGGCAAGGCTTATTTGAGGTAACGGCGAGGGGGAGACACCTCGAATTCCAGCTTGTATCCCTGAGATACCATTTGTAGAACCCAGAGATCCACCTGTGAGTGAACCCACTGGTCGCTGAAGTTCCGGAGACGCGCCCCCACCGCACCTGGCTCCGTCTGTGGAGCCCCAGCGTCATGCGGTGGACTTAGTAGAAGCAGGGGAGGATTTTTGTTCCTGGGAACTGGCTGTCTGGTGCAGCTTTTTCCCTCTCCCCCTGCCTCTGGGCAGAAAGGAAGCACCTTTGATCCGCTTGCCTTTCTGAGGCCGAAAGGACTGTACCTGATAGTACGGTGCTTTCTTAGGTTGTGAGGGAGCCTGAGGTAAAAAATAAGAATTTACTTACCGATAATTCTATTTCTCTAACGTCCTAGTGGATGCTGGGGACTCCGTCAGGACCATGGGGATTAGCGGCTCCGCAGGAGACAGGGCACAAAAAAATAAGAATTTACTTACCGATAATTCTATTTCTCGGAGTCCGTAGTGGATGCTGGGGTTCCTGAAAGGACCATGGGGAATAGCGGCTCCGCAGGAGACAGGGCACAAAAGTAAAGCTTTCCGATCAGGTGGTGTGCACTGGCTCCTCCCCCTATGACCCTCCTCCAGACTCCAGTTAGATACTGTGCCCGGACGAGCGTACACAATAAGGGAGGAATTTTGAATCCCGGGTAAGACTCATACCAGCCACACCAATCACACTGTACAACCTGTGATCTGAACCCAGTTAACAGTATGATAACAGGGGAGCCTCTGAAAAGATGGCTCACAATAACACTAACCCGATTTAGTTAGCAATAACTATGTACAAGTATTGCAGATAATCCGCACTTGGGATGGGCGCCCAGCATCCACTACGGACTCCGAGAAATAGAATTATCGGTAAGTAAATTCTTATTTTCTCTATCGTCCTAGTGGATGCTGGGGTTCCTGAAAGGACCATGGGGATTATACCAAAGCTCCCAAACGGGCGGGAGAGTGCGGATGACTCTGCAGCACCGAATGAGAGAACTCCAGGTCCTCTTTTGCCAGGGTATCAAATTTGTAGAATTTTACAAACGTGTTCTCCCCTGACCACGTAGCTGCTCGGCAGAGTTGTAATGCCGAGACCCCTCGGGCAGCCGCCCAAGATGAGCCCACCTTCCTTGTGGAATGGGCATTTACATATTTTTTTGCTGTGGCAAGCCTGCCACAGAATGTGCAAGCTGAATTGTACTACAAATCCAACGAGCAATAGTCTGCTTAGAAGCAGGAGCACCCAGCTTGTTGGGTGCACACAGGATAAACAGCAAGTCAGATTTCCTGACTCCAGCCGACCTGGAAACTATATTTTCAAGGCCCTGACAACATCCAGCAACTTGGAGTCCTCCAAGTCCCTAGTAGCCGCAGGTACCACAATAAGCTGGTTCAGGTGAAACGCTGACATCACCTTAGGGAGAAACTGGGGACGAGTCCACAGCTTTGCTCTGTCCGAATGGACAATCAGATATGGCTTTATGAGATAAAGCCGCCAATTCGGACACTCGCCTGGCCGAGGCCAGGACCAACAGCATGGTCACTTTCCATGTGAGATATATCAAATCCACAGATTTGAGTTGTTTAAACCAATGTGATTTTAGGAATCCCAAACTACGTTGAGATCGCCCAGTGCCACTGGAGACATCAAAAGGGGGTTGTATATGCAGTACTCCCTTAACAACTTCTGGACTTCAGGAACTGAAGCCAATTTCTTTCTGGAAGAAAATCGACCGGTCGAAATTTGAACCTTAATGGACCCCAATTTGAGACCCATATACACTCCTGTTTGCAGGAAATGTAGGAATTAACCTAGTTGAAATTCTTCCGTGGAGCCTTCCTGGCCTCACACCATGGAACATATTTTCACCTAAGCGGTGATAATGTTGTGCGGTCACCTCCTTCCTGGTTCTGACCAGGGTAGGGATGACCTCTTCCGGAATGCCTTTTTCCCTTAGGATCCGGCGTTCACCCGCCCTGGCGTCAACGCAGCTGCGGTAAGTCATGGAACAGACATGATTCTTGCTGAATCAAGATCCTTTCTAGTATCTCTTGAAGTTCCGGGTACCAAGTTCTTCTTGGCCAAACCGGAGCCACGAGTATAGTTCTTACTCCTCTCCTTCCTATCATTCTCCATACACTGGGTATGAAAGGCAGAGGAGGGAACACATACACCGACTGGTACACCCACGGTGTTACCAGAGCGTCCCAGCTATTGCCTGAGGGTCTCTAGACCTGGCGCTTCATGTGAGACGCCATCATAACCACCTTTGGTCATTCCCAACGGTTTACAAACATGTGGAAACTTCCAGATGAAGTTCCCACTTTTCCGGGTGGAATTCATTCATGCTGAGGAAATCTTCCTAGTTGTCCACTCCCGGAATGAACACTGCTGACAGTGTTATCACATGATCTTTCGCCCAGCGAAGAATCCTTGCTGTCATTGCCCTCCTGCTTCTTGTGCCGCCCCGTCTGTTTACGTGGGCGACTGCCATGATGATGTCCTACTGGATCAGCACCGGTTGACTTTGAAGCAGAGTTCTTCCTAGGCTCAGAGCATCGTACATTGCCCTTAGCTCCAGTATATTCATGTGGAGAGAAATCTCCAGACTTGACCACACTTCCTTGGAAATTTCTTCCCTGTGTGACTGTTCCCCAGCCTCTCAGGCTGGCATCCGTGGTCACCAGAACACAGTCCTGAATGCTGAATGTGCTGTCCTCTAGAAGATGAGCACTCTGCAGCCCCCACAGAAGAGACACCCTTGTCCTTGGAGACAGGGTTATCCGCTGATGCATCTGAAGATGCGATCCGGACCATTCGTCCAGCAAATCCCCCTGAAAAGTTTTTGCGTGAGATCTGCCGAATGGAATCGCTTCGTAAGAAGCCACCATTTTTCCCAGGACTCCTGTGCATTGATGCACTGATACTTGGCCTGGTTTTAGGAGGTTTCTGACTAGGTCGGATAACTCCCTGGCTTTCCCCTCCAGGAGAAATACCTCTTTCTGGACTATGCCCAGAATCATTCCTAGGAACAGCAGACGTATCATCGGAAAACAGCTGCGATTTTTGGAATATTTAGAATCCACTCGTGCTGTCGTAGAACTACTTTAGATAGTTCTTTTCCGACCTCCAACTGTTCTCTGGAAACTTGCCCCTTTCAGGATATCGTCCAAGTAAGGGATAATTTAGATGCCTTTCTTCTTTTAAGAATCATCTTTTCGGCCATTACCTTGGTAAAGGCCCGGGGTGCCGTGGATAATTCAACGGCAGCGTCTGAAACTGATATTGACAGTTCTGTATCACGAACCAGAGGTACCCTTGTTGAGAAGGGCAAATTTGGACATGGAGGTAATCCTTGATGTCCAGGGACACCATATAGTCCCCTTTTTTCCGGTTCTCTATCACTGCTTTGAGTGACTCCATCTTGATTTGAACCTTTTTATGTAAGTGTTCAAAGATTTCAGATTTAGACTATGTCTCACCAAGCCTTCTGGCTTCAGTACCACAATATAGTGTGGAAGACTAATACCCTTTTCCTTGTTGTAGGAGGGGTACTTTGATTATCACCTGCTGGAAATACAGCTTGTGAATTTTTTTTTTTTTTTTTTTTTTTTTTTTTTTTAATACTGCCTCCCTGTCGGAGGGAGCCGTTGGTAAAGCAGGCTTCAGGAACCTGCGAGGAAAAAATGTCTCGACTCTCCAATCTGTACCCCTGGGATAATACTTGTACGATCTAGGGGTCAACTTGCGAGTGATCCCACTGCGCGCTGAGACTCTTGAGACTACCCCCCCACTGGTGGAGGGCTTCTTTTCCTGGGAAGGGGCTGCCTGCTGCAGTCTACTTCCCTTTCCTCTATGTCTGGGCAGATATGACTGGCCTTTTGCCCGCTTGCCCACATGGGAACGGAAGGATTGAGGCTGAAAAGACAGTGTCTTTTTCTGCTGAGATGTAACTTGGGGTAAAAAGGTTGGATTTCGCAGCTGTAGCCGTGGCCCCCAGGTCCGATGGACCGACCCCAAATAACTCCTTCCCTTTATACGGCAATACTTCCATGTGCCGTATGGGATCTGTATCACCTGACCACTGTCGTGTCCATGACATCTTCTGGGAGATATGGACAACGCACTTATCTTGATGCCAGAGTGCAAATATCCCTCTGTGCATCTCGCATACAGTATATATATAGAATGCATCCTATTAAATGCTCTATATCAATAAAATATTTTTAGTCAGGGAATTCGACCAAGCCAACCCAGCACTGCATCTCCAGGCTGATGGCGATCGCTGGTCGCAGTATAACCACCGTATGTGTGTATATACTTTTTAGGATATTTTTCCAGCTGCCTATCAGCTGGCTCCTTGAGGGCGGCCGTATCTGGAGACGGTAACGCCACTTGATAAGCGTGTGAGCGCCTTATCCACCCTAAGGGGTGTTTCCCAACGCGCCCTAACTTCTGGCGGGAAAGGGTATAACGCCAATATTTGCTATCGGGGTAAACCCACGCATCATCACACACTTCATTTTATTTTATCTGATTCAGGAAAAACTACAGGTAGTTTTTTCACTTCCACATAATACCCATCTTTTGTGGTACTTGTAGTATCAGAAATATGTAACACCTCCTTCATTGCCCTTAACGTGTGGCCCTAATGAGGAATACGTTTGTTTATTCACCGTCGACACTGGATTCAGTGTCCGTGTCTGTGTCTGTGTCGACCGACTGAGGTAAATGGGCGTTTTTTTAAAAACCCCTGACGGTGTTTCTGAGACGCCTGGACCGGTACTAATTGTTTGTCGGCCGTCTCATGTCGTCAACCGACCTTGCAGCGTGTTGACATTCTCACGTAATTCCCTAAATAAGCCATCCATTCCGGTGTCGACTCCCTAGAGAGTGACATCACCCTTACAGGCAATTTCTCCGCCTCCTCCAACATCGTCCTCATACATGTCGACACACACGTACCGACACACAGCACACACACCTGGAATGCTCTGACAGAGGACAGGACCCACTAGCCCTTTGGAGAGACAGAGGGAGAGTTTGCCAGCACACACCAAAAAAACGCTATAATTACATAGGGACAACCTTATATAAGTGTTTCTCCCTAATAGCATCTTTATATATATATTTATATCGCCAATTAGTGCCCCCCCTCTCTGTTTAAACCCTGTTTCTGTAGTGCAGGGGAGAGCCTGGGAGCCTTCTCTCCAGCCTTTCTGTGAGAGAAAATGGCGCTGTGTGCTGAGGAGATAGGCCCCGCCCCTTTTCCGGCGGGCTCGTCTCCCGCTCTTTAGTGAAGTTTGGCAGGGGTTAAATATCTCCATATAGCCTCTGGGGGCTATATGTGAGGTATTTTTAGCCAGTATATAGGTTTACATTTGCCTCCCAGGGCGCCCCCCCCCCAGCGCCCTGCACCCTCAGTGACTGCGTGTGAAGTGTGCTGAGAGGAAAATGGCGCACAGCTGCAGTGCTGTGCGCTACCTTTAGAAGACTGCAAGGGTCTTCAGCCGCCGATTCTGGACCTCTTCTTACTTCAGCATCTGCAAGGGGGCCGGCGGCGCGGCTCCGGTGACCATCCAGGCTGTACCTGTGATCGTCCCTCTGGAGCTGATGTCCAGTAGCCAAGAAGCCAATCCATCCTGCACGCAGGTGAGTTCACTTCTTCTCCCCTCTGTCCCTCGTTGCAGTGATCCTGTTGCCAGCAGGACTCACTGTAAAATAAAAAACCTAAGCTAAACTTTCTCTAAGCAGCTCTTTAGGAGAGCCACCTAGAATTGCACCCTTCTCGGCCGGGCACAAAAATCTAACTGGAGTCTGGAGGAGGGTCATAGGGGGAGGAGCCAGTGCACACCACCTGATCGGAAAGCTTTACTTTTGTGCCCTGTCTCCTGCGGAGCCGCTATTCCCCATGGTCCTTTCAGGAACCCCAGCATCCACTAGGACGATAGAGAAATAAAGCTTTAGGATCAGGTGGTGTGCACTGGCTCCTCCCCCTATGACCCTCCTCCAAGCCTCAGTTAGGTTTTTGTGCCCGTCCGAGCAGGGTGCAATCTAGGTGGCTCTCCTAAAGAGCTGCTTAGAAAAAGTTTTTAGGTTTTTTATTTTCAGCGAGTCCTGCTGGCAACAGGCTCACTGCATCGAGGGACTTAGGGGAGAGAAGTGAACTCACCTGCGTGCAGGATGGATTGGCTTCTTAGGCTACTGGACACCATTAGCTCCAGAGGGAGTCGGAACACAGGTCTCACCCTGGGGTTCGTCCCGGAGCCTCGCCGCCGACCCCCCCTTGCAGATGCTGAAGATGGAAGAGGTCCAGAAGCAGGCGGCAGAAGACTCTTCAGTCTTCCTGAGGTAGCGCACAGCACTGCAGCTGTGCGCCATTGTTGTCAGCACACTTCACACAGCGGTCACGGAGGGTGCAGGGCGTTGGGGGGGCGCCCTGGGCAGCAATATATAATACCTTTTTATGGCTAAAAATACATCACATATAGCCCTTTGAGGCTATATGGATGTATTTAACCCCTGCCAGATCTCACAGATTCCGGAGAAGAGCCCGCCGAAATAGGGGGCGGGGCTTATTCTCCTCAGCACACAGCGCCATTTTCCTGCTCAGCTCCGCTGTGAGGAAGGCTCCCAGGACTCTCCCCTGCACTGCACTACAGAAACAGGGTAAAACAGAGAGGGGGGGCACTTTTTTTGGCGATATTAATATATTTAAGCTGCTATAAGGATACAACACTTATATAGGGTTGTTCCCATATATATTATAGCGCTTGGGTGTGTGCTGGCAAACTCTCCCTCTGTCTCCCCAAAGGGCTAGTGGGGTCCTGTCTTCAATAGAGCATTCCCTGTGTGTCTGCTGTGTGTCGGTACGTGTGTGTCGACATGTATGAGGACGATGTTGGTGTGGAGGCAGAGCAATTGCTGGTAATGGTGATGTCACCCCCTAGGGAGTCGACACCGGAATGGATGGCTTTGTTTATGGAATTACGTGATAATGTCAGCACATTACAAAAATCAGTTGACGACATGAGACGGCCGTCAAACCAGTTGGTACCTGCCCAGGCGTCTCAGACACCGTCAGGGGCTGTAAAACGCCCTTTACCTCAGTCTGTCGATACAGACCCAGACACGGACACTGAATCTAGTGTCGACGGTGAAGAAACAAACGTATTTTCCAGTAGGGCCACACGTTATATGATCACGGCAATGAAGGAGACTTTGCATATCTCTGATACTACAAGTACCACAAAAAGGGGTATTATGTGGGGGGTGAAAAAACTACCTGTAGTTTTTCCTGAATCAGAGGAATTGAATGATGTATGTGATGAAGCGTGGGTTAACCCAGATAGAAAAGGGCTAATTTCTAAAAAGTTATTGGCATTATACCCTTTCCCGCCAGAGGTTAGGGCGCGCTGGGAAACACCCCCTAAGGTGGATAAGGCGCTCACACGCTTATCAAAACAAGTGGCGTTACCGTCTCCTGATACGGCCGCTCTCAAGGATCCAGCTGATAGGAGGCTGGAAACTACTCTAAAAAGTATATACACACATACTGGTGTTATACTGCGACCAGCCATCGCCTCAGCCTGGATGTGCAGTGCTGGAGTGGTCTGGTCGGATTCCCTGACTGAAAATATTGATACCCTGGATAGGGACAGTATTTTACAGACTTTAGAGCAATTAAAGGATGCTCTTCTTTATATGCGAGATGCTCAGAGGGATATTTGCACTCTGGCATCGAGAGTAAGTGCGATGTCCATATCTGCCAGAAGAAGTTTATGGACACGACAGTGGTCAGGTGATGCGGATTCCAAACGGCATATGGAAGTATTGCCGTATAAAGGGGAGGAATTATTTGGCGTCGGTCTATCGGATTTGGTGGCCACGGCAACTGCCGGGAAATCCACCTTTTTACCTCAGACCCCCTCCCAACAGAAAAAGACACCGTCTTTTCAACCGCAGTCCTTTCGGTCCTATAAGAACAAGCGGGCAAAAGGACAGTCATATCTGCCCCGAGGCAGAGGAAAGGGTAAGAGGGCAGCAAGCAGCCCCTTCCCAGGAACAGAAGCCCTCCGCGGGTTCTGCAAAGCCCTCAGCATGACGCTGGGGCTTTACAAGCGGACTCAGGAGCGGGGGGGGGGTCGACTCAAGAATTTCAGCGCGCAGTGGGCTTGCTCACAGGTGGACCCCTGGATCCTGCAGGTAGTATCTCAGGGTTACAGGTTGGAATTCGAGAAGTCTCCCCCTCGCAGGTTCCTAAAGTCTGCTTTGCCAACGTCTCCCTCAGACAGGGCGACGGTATTGGAAGCCATTCACAAGCTGTTTTCTCAGCAGGTGATAGTCAAGGTACCCCTCCTACAACAGGGAAAGGGGTATTACTCCACGCTATTTGTGGTACCGAAGCCGGACGGCTCGGTAAGACCTATTCTAAATCTGAAATCTTTGAACCTGTACATACAAAAATTCAAGTTCAAGATGGAATCACTCAGAGCAGTGATAGCGAATCTGGAAGAAGGGGACTTTATGGTGTCCCTGGACATAAAAGATGCTTACCTGCATGTCCCAATTTGCCCTTCACATCAAGGGTACCTCAGGTTCGTGGTGCAAAACTGTCATTATCAGTTTCAGACGCTGCCGTTTGGATTGTCCACGGCACCTCGGGTCTTTACCAAGGTAATGGCCGAAATGATGATTCTTCTGCGAAGAAGAGGCGTATTAATTATCCCTTACTTGGACGATCTCCTGATAAGGGCAAGGTCCAGAGAACAGCTGGAGGACGGAGTAGCACTAACCCAAGTAGTGCTGCAACAACACGGGTGGATTCTGAATTTCCCAAAATCTCAGTTGACCCCGACAACACGTCTGCTGTTCCTGGGAATGATTCTGGACACGGTTCAGAAAAAGGTGTTTCTTCCGGAGGAGAAAGCCAAGGAGTTATCCGAACTTGTCAGGAACCTCCTAAAACCAGGAAAAGTGTCTGTGCATCAATGCACAAGAGTCCTGGGAAAGATGGTGGCTTCTTACGAAGCAATCCCATTCGGCAGATTCCACGCACAAACTTTTCAGTGGGATCTGCTGGACAAATGGTCCGGATCGCATCTGCAGATGCATCAGCGGATAACCTTATCGCCACGGACAAGGGTGTCTCTTCTGTGGTGGTTGCAGAGTGCTCATCTGTTAGAAGGCCGCAGATTCGGCATACAGGACTGGGTCCTGGTGACCACGGATGCCAGTCTGAGAGGCTGGGGAGCGGTCACACAGGGAAGAAACTTCCAGGGAGTATGGTCAAGCCTGGAGATGTCTCTTCACATAAATATACTGGAGCTAAGAGCGATTTACAATGCTCTAAGCCTGGCAAAACCCCTGCTTCGGGGTCAGCCGGTGTTGATCCAGTCAGACAACATCACGGCAGTCGCCCACGTAAACAGACAGGGCGGCACAAGAAGCAGGAGAGCAATGGCAGAAGCTGCAAGGATTCTTCGCTGGGCGGAAGATCATGTGATAGCACTGTCAGCAGTGTTCATTCCGGGAGTGGACAACTGGGAAGCAGACTTCCTCAGCAGACACGATCTACACCCGGGAGAGTGGGGACTTCATCCAGAAGTCTTCCACATGATTGTGAACCGTTGGGAAAAACCAAAGGTGGATATGATGGCGTCTCGCCTCAACAAAAAAACTGGACAGGTATTGCGCCAGGTCAAGAGACCCTCAGGCAATAGCTGTGGACGCTCTGGTAACACCGTGGGTGTTCCAGTCAGTGTGTGTTTCCTCCTCTGCCTCTCATACCCAAAGTACTGAGAATTATACGGCAAAGGGGAGTAAGAACGATACTCGTGGCTCCGGATTGGCCAAGAAGAACTTGGTACCCGGAACTTCAGGAGATGCTCACGGAAAATCCGTGGCCTCTACCTCTAAGACGGGACCTGATTCAGCAGGGACCGTGTCTATTCCAAGACTTACCGCGGCTGCGTTTGACGGCGTGGCGGTTGAACGCCGAATTCTAAGGGAAAAAGGCATTCCAGAAGAGGTCATTCCTACACTGGTTAAAGCCAGGAAGGAGGTGACTGCACAACATTATCACCGCATTTGGAGAAAATATGTTGCGTGGTGTGAGGCCAGGAAGGCCCCCACGGAGGAATTTCAATTGGGTCGATTCCTACATTTCCTGCAAACAGGATTGTCTATGGGCCTCAAGTTGGGGTCCATTAAGGTTCAAATTTCGGCCCTGTCGATTTTCTTCCAGAAAGAATTGGCTTCAGTTCCTGAAGTCCAGACTTTTGTAAAAGGAGTACTACATATACAGCCCCCGGTTGTGCCCCCAGTGGCTCCGTGGGACCTTAATGTAGTTTTGGATTTTCTCAAATCCCATTGGTTTGAGCCACTCAAATCGGCGTATTTGAAATATCTTACATGGAAAGTAACCATGCTACTGGCTCTGGCTTCAGCCAGGAGAGTGTCAGAATTGGCGGCTTTATCGTATAAAAGCCCATATCTGATTTTCCATTCGGACAGGGCAGAACTGCGGACGCGTCCTCATTTTCTGCCTAAGGTGGTGTCAGCGTTTCACCTGAACCAGCCTATTGTGGTGCCTGCGGCTACTAGCGATTTGGAGGATTCCAAGTTGCTGGACGTTGTCAGGGCATTGAAAATATATATTTCAAGGACGGCTGGAGTCAGAAAATCTGACTCGCTGTTTATACTGTATGCACCCAACAAGCTGGGTGCTCCTGCTTCTAAGCAGACGATTGCTCGTTGGATTTGTAGCACAATTCAACTTGCACATTCTGTGGCAGGCCTGCCACAGCCTAAATCTGTCAAGGCCCATTCCACAAGGAAGGTGGGCTCATCTTGGGCGGCTGCCCGAGGGGTCTCGGCATTACAACTCTGCCGAGCAGCTACGTGGTCGGGGGAGAACACGTTTGTAAAATTCTACAAATTTGATACCCTGGCTAAAGAGGACCTGGAGTTCTCTCATTCGGTGCTGCAGAGTCATCCGCACTCTCCCGCCCGTTTGGGAGCTTTGGTATAATCCCCATGGTCCTGACGGAGTCCCCAGCATCCACTAGGACGTTAGAGAAAATAAGATTTTACTTACCGATAAATCTATTTCTCGTAGTCCGTAGTGGATGCTGGGCGCCCATCCCAAGTGCGGATTGTCTGCAATACTTGTACATAGTTATTGTTACAAAAAAATCGGGTTGTTCTTGTTGTGAGCCGTCTGTTCAGAGGCTCCTACGTTGTCATACTGTTAACTGGGTTCAGATCACAAGTTGTACGGTGTGATTGGTGTGGCTGGTATGAGTCTTACCCGGGATTCAAAATCCTTCCTTATTGTGTACGCTCGTCCGGGCACAGTATCCTAACTGAGGCTTGGAGGAGGGTCATAGGGGGAGGAGCCAGTGCACACCACCTGATCCTAAAGCTTTATTTTTGTGCCCTGTCTCCTGCGGAGCCGCTAATCCCCATGGTCCTGACGGAGTCCCCAGCATCCACTACGGACTACGAGAAATAGATTTATCGGTAAGTAAAATCTTATTTTCTCATAGTCCGTAGTGGATGCTGGGGACTCCGTAAGGACCATGGGGAATAGCGGCTCCGCAGGAGACAGGGCACATCTAAAGAAAGCTTTAGGACTATCAGGTGTGCACTGGCTCCTCCCCCTATGACCCTCCTCCAAGCCTCAGTTAGGATACTGTGCCCGGACGAGCGTACACAATAAGGAAGGATTTTGAATCCCGGGTAAGACTCATACCAGCCACACCAATCACACCGTATAACCTGTGATCTGAACCCAGTTAACAGCATGATAACAGAGGAGCCTCTGAAAGATGGCTCACAACAATAATAACCCGATTTTTGTAACAATAACTATGTACAAGTATTGCAGACAATCCGCACTTGGGATGGGCGCCCAGCATCCACTACGGACTATGAGAAATAGAATTATCGGTAAGTAAATTCTTATTTTCTCTAACGTCCTAAGTGGATGCTGGGGACTCCGTAAGGACCATGGGGATTATACCAAAGCTCCCAAACGGGCGGGAGAGTGCGGATGACTCTGCAGCACCAAATGAGAGAACTCCAGGTCCTCCTCAGCCAGGTTATCAATTTTGTAGAATTTTACAAACGTATTTGCTCCTGACCAAGTAGCTGCTCGGCAAAGTTGTAAAGCCGAGACCCCTCGGGCAGCCGCCCAAGATGAGCCCACCTTCCTTGTGGAGTGGGCATTTACAGATTTTTGGCTGTGGCAGGCCTGCCACAGAATGTGCAAGCTGAATTGTACTACAAATCCAACGAGCAATAGTCTGCTTAGAAGCAGGAGCACCCAGCTTGTTGGGTGCATACAGGATAAACAGCGAGGCAGATTTCCTGACTCCAGCCGTCCTGGAAACATATTTTCAGGGCACTGACAACGTCTAGCAACTTGGAGGCCTCCAAGTCCCTAGTAGCCGCAGGCACCACAAATAGGTTGGTTCAGGTGAAACGCTGAAACCACCTTGGGGGGAAACTGAGGACGAGTCCTCAATTCCGCCCTGTCCGAATGGAAAATCAGATAAGGGCTTTTTCAGGATAAAGCCGCCAATTCTGACACGCGCCTGGCCCAGGCCAGGGCCAACAGCATGACCACTTTTCATGTGAGATATTTTAACTCCACAGATTTAAATGGTTCAAACCAATGTGACTTTTGGAACCCAAAACTACATTGAGATCCCAAAGTGCCACTGGAGGCACAAAAGGAGGCTGTATATGCAGTACCCCTTTTACAAACGTCTGAACTTCAGGGACTGAAGCTAGTTCTTTTTTGGAAGAAAATTGACAGGGCCGAAATTTGAACCTTAATGGACCCCAATTTCAGGCCCATAGACACTCCTGTTTGCAGGAAATGTAGGAATCGACCCAGTTGAATTTCCTCCGTCGGGCCTTACTGGCCTCGCACCACGCAACATATTTTCGCCAATTGCGGTGATAATGTTTTTGCGGTTACATCCTTCCTGGCTTTGATCAGGATAGGGATGACTTCATCCGGAATGCCTTTTTTCCTTCAGGATCCGGCGTTCAACCGCCATGCCGTCAAACGCAGCCGCGGTAAGTCTTGGAACAGACAGGGTCCTTGCTGGAGCAGGTCCCTTCTTAGAGGTAGAGGCCACGGATCCTCCGTGAGCATCTCTTGAAGTTCCGGTTACCAAGTCCTTCTTGGCCAATCCGGAACCACGAATATAGTGTTTACTCCTCTCCATCTTATCAATCTCAGTACCTTGGGTATGAGAGGCAGAGGAGGGAACACATACCCTGACTGGTACACCCACGGTGTTACCAGAGCGTCTACAACTATTGCCTGAGGGTCTCTTGACCTGGCGCAATACCTGTCGAGTTTTTTAATCATGTGGACGACTTCTGGGTGAAGTCCCCGCTCTCCCGGGTGGAGGACGTGCTGAGGAAGTCTGCTTCCCAGTTGTCCACTCCCGGAATGAATACTGTTGACAGTGCTATCACATGATTTTCCGCCCAGCGAAGAATCCCTGCAGCTTCTGCCATTGCCCTCCTGCTTCTTGTGCCACCCTGTCTGTTTACGTGGGTGACTGCCATGATGTTGTCCGACTGGATCAACACCGGCTGACCTTGAAGCAGAGGTCTTGCTAAGCTTAGAGCATTGTAAATGGCCCTTAGCTTCAGGATATTTATGTGAAGTGATGTATCCAGGCTTGACCCTAAGCCCTGGATATTCCTTCCCTGTGTGACTGCTCCCCAGCCTCGCAGGCTGGCATCCGTGGTCCCCAGGTCCCCAGTCCTGAATGCCGAATCTGCGGCCCTCTAGAAGATGAGCACTCTGCAACCACCACATGATGGATACCCTTGTCCTTGGTGACAGGGTTATCCGCTGATGCATCTGAAAATGCGACCCGGACCATTTGTCCAGTAGGTTCCACTGGAAAGTTCTTGCGTGGAATCTAACGAATGGGATTGCTTCGTAGGAAGCCACCATTTTTACCCAGAACCCTTGTGCATTGATGCACTGAGACTTGGTTCGGTTTTAGGAGGTTCCTGACTAGCTCGGATAACTCCCTGGCTTTCTCTTCCGGGAGAAACACCTTTTTTCTGGACTGTGTCCAGGAACATCCCTAGGAAACAGAAGACAAGTCGTCGGAACCAGCTGCGATTTTGGAATATTGAGAATCCAATCGTGCTGCCGCAACACTACCTGAGATAGTGCTACACCGACTTCCAACTGTTCCCTGGATCTTACCCTCATCAGGGAATCGTCCAAGTAAGGGATAACTAAAATTCCCTTCCTTCGAAGTGATATCATTTCGGCCATTACCTTGGTAAAGACCCGGGGTGCCGTGGACCATCCCTACGGCAGCGTCTGAACTGATAGCGACAGTTCTGTACCATAACCTGAGGTACCCTTGGTGAGAAGGGTAAATTATTGACATGAAGGTAAGCATCCTTGATGTCCCGAGACATCATGTAGTCCCCTTCTTCCAGATTCGCAATCACTGCTCTGAGTGACTCAATCTTGAATTTGAACCTCTGTATGGAAGTGTTCTAAGATTTTAGATTTAGAATCGGTCTCACCGAGCCGTCTGGCTTCGGTACCACAATAGTGTGGAATAATACCCCGTTCCCTGTTGCAGGAGGGGTACCTTGATTATCACCTGCTGGGAATACAGCTTGTGAATGGCTTCCAAAACTGCCTCCCTGTCAGAGGGAGACGTCGGTAAAGCCGACTTTTGGAAACGGCGAGGGGGAGACGTCTCGAATTTCAATATGTACCCTTGAGATATTACCTGAAGGATCCAGGGGTCTACTTGCGAGTGAGCCCACTGCGCACTGAAATTCATTGAGAACGGGCCCCCACCGTGCCTGAGCTTGTAAGGCCCTAGCGTCATACTGAGGGCTTTGCAGAGGCGGGAAAGGATTTCTGTTCCTGGGAACTGGGTAATCTCTTCAGCCTTTTTCCTCTCCCTCTGTCACGAGCAGAAAAGAGGAACCTTTTGTCCGCTTGCCAACAAAGGACTGCGCCTGATAATACGGCGTCTTATTTTGAGAGGCAACCTGGGGTACAAACGTGGATTTCCCAGTTGTTGCCGTGGCCACCAGGTCTAAAAGACCGACCCCAAATGTCCCCTTTTCAAAGGCAATACTTCCAAATGCCGTTTGGAATCCACATCACCTGACCATTTTACTGGTAGAATTGGACAACGCACTTATACTTGATGCCAGTCGGCAAATATTCCGCTGTGCATCATGCATATATAGAAATGCATCTTTTAAATGCTCTATAGGCAATAATATACTATCCTTATCTAGGATATCAATATTTCCAGTCAGGGAATCCGACCATGCCAACCCAGCACTGCACCTCCAGGCTGAGGCGATTGCTGGTCGCAGTATAACACCAGTATGTGTGTGAATACATTTTTGGATACCCTCCTGCTTTCTATCAGCAGGATCCTTAAGGGCGGCCATCTCATGAGAGGGTAGAGCCCTTGTTCTTACAAGCGTGTGAGCGCCTTATCCCCCCTAGGGGGTGTTTCCCAACGCACCCTAACCTCTGGCGGGAAAGGGTATACAGCCAATACTTTTTAAGAAATTATCAATTGTTATCGGGGGGAAACCCACGCATCATCATCACACCTCATTTTATTTCTCAGATTCAGGAAAACTACAGGTAGTTTTTCCCTCACCGAACATAATACCCCTTTTTGGTGGTACTCGTATTATCAGAAATGTATAAAACATTTTCCATTGTCTCAATCATGTAACGTGTGGCCCTACTGGAAATCAAGGTTGTCTCTTCACCGTCGACACAGGAGTCAGTATCCGTGTCGGCGTCTGTATCTGCCATCTGAGGTAACGGGCGCTTTAGAGCCCCTGACGGCCTATGAGACGTCTGGACAGGCACAAGCTGAGTAGCCGGCTGTCTCATGTCAACCACTGTTTTTTTATACAGAGCTGACACTGTCACGTAATTTTCAACAGTACATCCACTCAGGTGTCGACCCCCTAGGTGGTGACATCACTGTTACAGACACTCTGCTCCGTCTCCACATCATTTTTCTCCTCATACATGTCGACACAAACGTACCGACACACACAGGGAATGCTCTGATAGAGGACAGGACCCCACTAGCCCTTTGGGGAGACAGAGGCAGAGTATGCCAGCACACACCAGAGCGCTATAGCTATATATATATATATATATATATATATATATATATATATATATATATATATATATATATATATATATATATATATATATATATATATATATATATACATATACATACACACACACACAGGGATAACCTTATATAAGTGTTTTTCCCCTTATAGCTGCTGTATGTTTTAATACTGCGCCTAATTAGTGCCCCCCTCTCTTTTTTTAACCCTTTCTGTAGTGTAGTGACTGCAGGGAAGAGCCAGGGAGCTTCCCTCCAACTGAGCTGTGAGGGAAAATGGCGCCAGTGTGCTGAGGAGATAGGCTCCGCCCCCTTTTCGGCAGCCTCATCTCCCGTTTTTCTGTATATTCTGGCAGGGGTTAAATGCATCCATATAGCCCAGGAGCTATATGTGATGTATTTTTTGCCATGTAAGGTATTTTTATCATGTTTTATTGCGTCTCAGGGCGCCCCCCCCAGCGCCCTGCACCCTCAGTGACCGGAGACTGAAGTGTGCTGAGAGCAATGGCGCACAGCTGCAGTGCTGTGCGCTACCTTATTGAAGACAGGAACGTCTTCTGCCGCCGATTTTTCCGGACCTCTTCGCTCTTCTGGCTCTGTAAGGGGGCCGGCGGCGCGGCTCCGGGACCCATCCAAGCTGAGCCTGTGATCGTCCCTCTGGAGCTAATGTCCAGTAGCCAAGAAGCCCAATCCACTCTGCACTCAGGTGAGTTCGCTTCTTCTCCCCTTAGTCCCTCGATGCAGTGAGCCTGTTGCCAGCAGGTCTCACTGAAAATAACAAACCTAAACTAAAACTTTCACTAAGAAGCTCAGGAGAGCCCCTAGTGTGCACCCTTCTCGTCGGGCACAGAAATCTAACTGGGGCTTGGAGGAGGGTCATAGGGGGAGGAGCCAGTGCACACCAGTTAGTCCTAAAGCTTTCTTTAGATGTGCCCAGTCTCCTGCGGAGCCGCTATTCCCCATGGTCCTTACGGAGTCCCCAGCATCCACTTAGGACGTTAGAGAAAATATGTAACGATTGAGTCGCACGCTAGGCGCACATAAACTCTACCGTAAATGCGCATACCGTGCGCCTGCGGGTGCACGTAACAGCGGGTATGCGTACGCTCGGGAGAGCGCACGCATGCGCAGCGCGGACATGTATGAGGTGCAAATATGGCAGTGTGCATCATGATATTTTTCTGACTTTGACAGTGCTTTTACAGGACAAAGCCGCCAATTCTGACACCCGCCTAGCCGAAGCCAAGGCCAAAAGCATGACCACTTTCCACGTGAGATATTTTAATTCCACGGTCTGAAGTGGCTCAAACCAATGTGATTTTAGGAAATCCAACACAACGTTGAGATCCCAAGGTGCCACTGGGGGCACAAAAGGGGGCTGAATATGCAGCACCCCCTTAACAAATGTCTGAACTTCAGGCAGTGAAGCCAGTTCTTTTTGAAAGAAAATAGAAATCTGGACTTTAATGGATCCCAATTTTAGGCCCATAGTCACTCCTGATTGTAGGAAGTGCAGAAATCGACCCAGCTGAAATTCTTCAGTGGGGGCCTTCATAGCCTCACACCAAGCAACATATTTTCGCCATATGGGGTGATAATGTTTTGCTGTCACATCCTTCCTAGCTTTTATCAGCGTAGGAATGACTTCAACCGGAATGCCCTTTTCCATCAGGATCCGGCGTTCAACCGCCATGCCGTCAAACGCAGCCGCGGTAAGTCTTGGAACAGACAGGGCCCCTGCTGTAGCAGGTCCTGTCTGAGAGGCAGAGGCCAAGGGTCCTCTGAGGTCATTTCTTGTAGTTCCGGGTACCAAGTCCTTCTTGGCCAATCCGGAACGATGAGTATAGTTCTTACTCCTCTCTTTCTTATGATCCTTAGCACCTTTGGTATGAGAGAAAGAGGAGGAAATACATAAACCGACTGAAACACCCACGGTATCACTAGTGCGTCTACAGCTATCGCCTGAGGGTCTCTTGACCTGGAGCAATACCTCTGTAGCTTTTTGTTGAGGTGGGATGCCATCATGTCCACCTGTGGCAGTTCCCACCGACTTGCAATCTGCGCGAAGACTTCTTGATGAAGTCCCCACTCTCCCGGGTGGAGGTCGTGCCTGCTGAGGATGTCTGCTTCCCAGTTGTCCACTCCCGGAATGAACACTGCTGACAGTGCTATCACGTGATTTTCCGCCCATCGGAGAATCCTTGTGGCTTCTGCCATCGCCATCCTGCTTCTTGTGCCGCCCTGTCGGTTCACATGGGCGACCGCCGTGATGTTGTCTGACTGAATCAGCACCGGCTGGTTTTGAAGCAGGGGTCTTGCCTGACTTAGGGCATTGTAAATGGCCCTTAGTTCCAGAATATTTATGTGTAGGGAAGCCTCCTGACTAGACCATTGTCCTTGGAAGTTTCTTCCCTGAGTGACTGCCCCCCAACCTCGGAGGCTTGCATCCGTAGTCACCAGGACCCAGTCCTTTATGCCGAATCTGCGGCCCTCGAGAAGATGAGCACTCTGCAGCCACCACAGCAGAGACACCCTGGCCCTCGGGGACAGGGTGATCAGCCGATGCATCTGAAGATGCGATCCGGACCACTTGTCCAACAGATCCCACTGAAAGGTCCTTGCATGGAACCTGCCGAATGGAATTGCCTCGTAAGAAGCTACCATCTTTCCCAGGACTCGCGTGCAGTGATGCACCGACACCTGTTTTGGTTTCAGGAGGTCTCTGACTAGAGATGACAACTCCTTGGCCTTCTCCTCCGGGAGAAACACCTTCTTCTGTTCTGTGTCCAGAATCATACCCAGGAACAGCAGACGCGTCGTAGGAACTAGCTGCGACTTTGGCATATTCAGAATCCAGCCGTGCGGTTGTAGCACTTCCTAAGATAGTGCTACTCCGACCAACAACTGCTCCCTGGACCTCGCCTTTATAAGGAGATCCTCCAAGTACGGGATAATTAGAACTCCCTTCTTTCGAAGGAGTATCATCATTTCGGCCATTACTTTGGTAAATACCCTCGGTGCCGTGGACAGACCAAACGGCAACGTCTGGAATTGGTAATGGCAGTCCTGTACCACAAAACGGAGGTACACCTGGTGAGGTGGGTAAATGGGGACATGCAGGTAAGCATCCATGATGTCCAGTGATACCATGTAATCCCCCTCTTCCAGGCTTGCAATAACCGCCCTGAGCGATTCCATTTTGAACTTGAACCTTCTTATATAAGTGTTCAAGGATTTCAAATTTAGAATGGGTCTCATCGAACCGTCTGGTTTCTGTAGCACAAACATTGTGGAATAGTAACCCCGTCCCTGTTGAAGGAGGGGAACTTTTATTATCACCTGCTGGAGGTACAGCTTGTGAATTGCCGCCAGCACTACCTCCCTGTCCTGGGGAGTAACTGGCAAGGCTGATTTGAGGTAACGGCGAGGGGGAGACGTCTCGAATTCCAGCTTGTATCCCCGAGATACCACTTGTAGAACTCAGGGATCCACCTGTGAGCGAACCCACCGGTCGCTGAAGTTCCGGAGACGGGCCCCCACCGCACCTGGCTCCACCAGTGGAGCCCCAGCGTCATGCGGTGGATTTAGTGGAAGCAGGGGAGGATTTTTGTTCTTGGGAACTGGCTGTATGGTGCAGCTTTTTCCCTCTACCCCTGCCTCTGGGCAGAAAGGACGCGCCTTTAACACGCTTGCCTTTCTGGGGCCAAAAGGACTGTACCTGATAGTACGGTGCTTTCTTAGGCTGTGAGGGAACCTGAGGTAAAAATGTCGACTTCCCAGCTGTTGCTGTGGAAACGAGGTCAGAGAGACCATCCCCAAACAATTCCTCACCCTTGTAAGGCAAAACCTCCATGTGCCTTTTAGAATCCGCATCACCTGTCCACTGCCGAGTCCATAATACTCTCCTGGCAGAAATGGACATTGCATTAATTCTAGATGCCAGCCGGCAGATATCCCTCTGTGCATCTCTCATATATAAGACTACGTCTGTAATATGCTCTATGGTTAGCAATATAGTGTCCCTGTCAAGGGAATCAATGTTATCAGACAGGGAATCGGACCACGCTGCTGCAGCACTGCACATCCATGCTGAAGCAATAGCAGGTCTCAGTATAGTACCTGAGTGTGTATATACAGACTTCAGGATAGCCTCCTGCTTTCTATCTGTAGGCTCCTTTAAGGCGGCCGTATCCTGAGACGGCAGTGCCACCTTTTTTGACAAGCGTGAGAGTGCTTTATCCACCCTCGGGGATGTCTCCCAACATAACCTGTCCTCTGGCGGGAAAGGGTACGCCATCAGTAACTTTTTAGAAATCACTAGCTTCTTATCGGGGGAAGCCCACGCTTCTTCACACACTTCATTCAACTCATCTGATGGGGGAAAAACCACTGGTTGCTTTTTCTCCCCAAACATAATACCCTTTTTAGTGGTACCTGGGTTAATGTCAGAAATGTGCAACACATTTTTCACTGCCGTAATCATGCAACGGATGGCCCTCGTGGAATGTACATTAGCCTCGTCATCGTCGACACTGGAGTCAGACTCCGTGTCGACATCTGTGTCTGCCATCTGAGGTAGCGGGCGTTTTTGAGCCCCTGATGGCCTTTGAGACGCCTGGGCAGGCACTGGCTGAGAAGCCGGCTGTCCCACAGCTGTTATGTCATCGAACCTTTTATGTAAGGAGTTGACACTGTCGTGTAAAACCTTCCACATATCCATCCACTCTGGTGTCGACCCCGCAGGGGGTGACATCACATTTATCGGCACCTGCTCCGCCTCCACATAAGCCTCCTCATCAAACATGTCGACACAGCCGTACCGACACACCGCACACACACAGGGAATGCTCTGACTGAGGACAGGACCCCACAAAGTCCTTTGGGGAGACAGAGAGAGAGTATGCCAGCACACACCACAGCGCTATATAAACAGGGATTTACACTACACAAAGTGATTTTCCCTATAGCAGCTATATAAATACAGTTTTGCGCCTAAATTTAGTGCCCCCCCCCCCCTCTTTTTTACCCTTTGAGCCTGGAAACTGCAGGGGAGAGCCTGGGGAGCTGTCTTCCAGCGGAGCTGTGAAGAGGAAATGGCACCAGTGTGCTGAGGGAGAGAGCCCCGCCCCCTTCACGGCGGGCTTCTCCCGCTCTTTTATTAATATTATGGCAGCGGATTTTTGCACATATATAGTTTATTAGACTATATTATGTGCTTTTTGCCAATTTAAGGTACTCTAATTGCAGCCCAGGGCGCTCCCCCCCAGCGCCCTGCACCCATCAGTGACCGGAGTATGTGGTGTGCATAGGGAGCAATGGCGCACAGCTGCAGTGCTGTGCGCTACCTTAATGAAGACCGGAGTCTTCAGCCGCCGATTTCCAGGACGTTCTTCTTGCTTCTGGCTCTGCAAGGGGGACGGCGGCGCGGCTCCGGGACCGGACGACCGAGGCTGGGCTTGTGTTCGATCCCTCTGGAGCTAATGGTGTCCAGTAGCCTAGAAGCCCAAGCTAGCTGCAAGCAGGTAGGTTCGCTTCTCTCCCCTAAGTCCCTCGTAGCAGTGAGTCTGTTGCCAGCAGATCTCACTGAAAATAAAAAACCTAATAAATACTTTCTTTTACTAGAAGCTCAGGAGAGCCCTTAGTGTGCAACCAGCTCGAGCCGGGCACAGATTCTAACGGAGGTCTTGAGGAGGGGCATAGAGGGAGGAGCCAGTGCACACCAGTAGTCCTAATTCTTTCTTAGAGTGCCCAGTCTCCTGCGGAGCCCGTCTATTCCCCATGGTCCTTACGGAGTTCCCAGCATCCACTAGGACGTCAGAGAAAAGGCCATTACTTTTACATGTATGTTGCCCAGAAATATTTGCCACACACCACAGCTAGATATTCAAACATACAAAACAGAAATTACATGTTAATATAGAAGTAAATAGCCTTACCACTGCCAGCATCCATTATAAAATATGTATTCCTTCTAACTATGCCACCTAAAAAAATAGCATGAACACAAAGTGAGTTTTTAAGAAAAAACAGCAGAAGTTCATGAATAATACATAATTTATCAATTGGCAAAAAATTATGAAAAATAAATAAAAAAATTGGAGCTGACCACAAACATGTCTGGTGACAAGGTCAGGCAGGTCAGGTGACAAGATTTGTATGATTAGTCAATATGTGGCCTCATGTACACAAATTCCCAGCACAAGGGTAATGCACTGGGATTTTGCATTAATGTCCGAGTCCAATGCCTACTGTATGTCAGATATAATTGGGATCAATACCCATCACTAACTGAAAACATTTTCACCAGCCTCCAAGGTACACTAGACCACATATTTGGCGGATTGATACTACATTTGGCAGATATCTAAGAGCCGCTCAGCTGCTTTTCCCTACCCACCTCAGCCCCAGAACTAGTGGCTATTGCTCATGTGCACAGCACGGTATATTGTCATTAATATAGTGATCACTTACAGCAATAGTTTTTTTTTTTTTTTCAATTTCGTGCAGATTCAGACTATTGATGCAGATTTGGTGATTTACCATCACTCTTAAATGGAGAAGATAGAAGGGGTTCCAGGACAAACCAGTTAATAGGAGATAGGTTATGCAGTGGTGGTGGTTGGGGGGGGGGGGGGGGGGAAGCACACAACCAATCAGGAATAAGAAGCTGGTAAAACAGAGCAAACTTTATAGCACTACAGTAAAAAAGAAAAAGAAAATGCTCATTATTAGCTATAACAGTATGGTTGGCAGCCCCCATTAATAGGTACAGTAGCAATATGGGTAGTAATAATAGGATTTTGGTACCTACCAGTAAATCCTTTTCTCCTTGTCCGTAGAGGATGCTGGGGTCCACATTAGTACCATGGGGTATAGACGGGTCCACCAGGATCCATTGGCACTTTAAGAGTGTGGGCTGGCTCCTCCCTCTATGCCCCTCCTACCAGACTCATCTAGAAACTGTGCCCGAGGAGACGACATACTTCGAGAGAAGGATTATACACAGATAGTGGTGAGATTCATACCAGCTTACACATACAAGGCACGTCAAGACAACTAGCTTGAACTAATCAGCAACGGCTGAAACATTACTTACCATATAACAATGCAGTACTCAACTAAACTAAGTGGTACTGAACCAAATAACAAACAGCAGGAAAAAGAAGCGTTGGGCGGGGCCCAGCATCCTCTATGGACTACAAGAAAAGCATTTACCGGTAGGTACCAAAATCCTCATTTCTCTTACGTCCTAGAGGATGCTGGGGTCCACATTCGTACCATGGGGATGTACCAAAGCTCCCAGAACGGGAGGGAGAGCGCGGAGGTTCCTGCAGAACTGATTGGCCTCTGATGATCTGAAGTTCAGTCAAAGTATCGAACTTGTAAAACATTGCAAACGTGTTCGACCCTGACCTAGTTGCAGCTCTGCAAAGTTACGAGTAGAGTGGGCCTTAACAGATTTTGGACATGGCAGTCCTGCCGTAGAATAGGCGTGCTGGATAGTGAACCTAATCCAGCGAGAAATAGACTGCTTAGTAGCAGGACACCCAATTTTCTTGGGATCGTATAGGACAAACAGAGTCTGACTTCCTGTGACGAGAGGTTCCCTTCACATAAATCTTCAGAGCCCTCACAACATCCAAGGACTTTGAAGTAATCGAGGAGTCAGTAGACACTGGCACCACAATAGGTTGGTTGATATGAAATGCTGACACAACCTTTGGAAGGAACTGCTGACGAGTCCGGAGCTCAGCTCTATCCTCATGGAAGATCAAGTAAGGGCTTTTGCATGACAAAGCCCCCAGCTCAAAGACACGCCTAGCAGAAGCCAAGGCCAACAAAGTGACCGCCTTCCATGTAAGAAATTTGAGCTCCACCTCCTGTAGAAGCTCAAACCAATCCGACTGGAGAAACTGCAACACCACGTTAAGGTCCCAGGGCGCCGTAGGCGGTACAAAGGGAGGTTGGATATGCAGAAGTTCCTTCAAAAAAGGTCTGAACCTCAGGGAGGGCAGCCAATTGCTTCTGAAAGAAAATGGACAAGGCTGAAATCTGGACCTTCGCAGATCCCAATCTCAGCCCCATATTCACTCCTGCTTGCAGGAAGAGGAGGAAACGTCCCAGTTGAAATTCCACCGCAGGAAACTTCTTGAACTCACACCAAGAGACATATTTCTTCCAAATACGATGGTAATGTTTAGACGTTACCCCATTCCTAGCCTGTATGAGGGTAGGAATCACTTCTTTTGGAATACTCTTCCGAGCAAGGATCAGGCGCTCAACATCCATGCCATCACACGTAGCCGCGGTAAGTCTTGATAGGCGAACGGCCACTGCTGCAAAAGGACCTATCGAAGAGGAAGAAGCCTCGGTTCTTCTTGCAGTAGATTCAGAAGATCCGCGTACCAAGCCCTTCTTGGCAAGTCTGGGGCAATGAGAATCGCTTGAACCCTTGTTCTCCTTATGAGCTTTAAGATTCTTGGGATTAGTGGGAGAGGTGGAAATACGTACACCGACTGGAACACCCACGGAGACATCAGGGCGTCCACCGCAACTGCCTGAGGGTCTATCAACCTGGAACAATAACGCCGCAGCTTCTTGTTGAGACGAGAGGCCATCATGTCTATTTAGGGTAGACCCCAAAGATCGGTTACCTCTTTGAACACCTCTGGATGGAGGCCCCACTCTCCTGGATGGAGATCGTGTCTGCTGAGGAAGTCTGCTTCCCAGTTGTCTACTCCCGGAATGAAGATGGCTGACAGCGCCAATGCGTGCTTTTCCGTCCAGAGTAGTATTCTTGTCACCTCTGCTCTTCGTTCCGCCCTGTCGGTTTATGTAAGCCACTGTTGTTACGTTGTCCGACTGTACTTGAATGGCCCTGTTTCTTAGAAAAGGGGCTGCCTGAAAAAGACCGTTGTAGACGGCTCTTAGTTCCAGAATGTTGATGGGCAGGCCGGCTTCCAGGCTTGACCACCGTCCTTGGAACGTCACCCCTTGAGTGACTGCTCCCCAACCCCCGGAGGCTCGCATCCGTTGTTAGCAGGACCCAGTCCTGAATTTCGAACCTGCGGCCTTCCAGTAGGTGAGGCAATTGGAGCCACCAGAAGAGTGAAATCCTTGCCCTTGGCGACTAATTCTCTGATGCACGTGGAGGTCAGATCCCGACCACTTGTCCAGGAGGTCTAGTTGCAAGGTCCGAGCATGAAACCTCCCGTACTGGAGAGCCTCGTAGGAGGCCACCATCTTTCCCAATAGGCGAATGCATTGATGAACCGACACCCGGGGTGGCTTCAAGACATCCCGGACCATGGATTGGATCACCAACGCCTTGTCCCGCGGAAGAAACACCCGCTGCACTTCCGTATCCAGGATCATTCCCAGAAATGACAATCTCTGGGTTGGTTCCAAATGTGACTTTGGAAAATTCAGAATCCACCCGTGACTCTAAAGCAGCCGTGTTGTGAGAACAATGGACTGCAGCAGCTGTTCCCTGGATGATGCCTTTATCAGGAGATCATCCAGATAAGGAACGATGTTCACAACCTGCTTGCGGAGTAGCATCATCATCTCCACCATCACCTTGGTAAACACCCTTGGTGCTGTTGAGAGGCCGCATGGCAGGGCCTGGAACTGAAAATGACAGTCCAGCAATGCGAAGCGGAGATAAGCCTGATGCGGCAGCCAGATCGGTATGAGAAGGTACGCATCCTTGATATCCAGGGATACCAGGAATTCCCCCTCTTCCAGACCTGATATCACCGCCCTGAGAGACTCCATCTTGAACTCCTTTAGAAAGGGGTTCAATGATTTTAGGTTCAGGATGGGCCTGACCGAACCATCCGGTTTCGGTACCACGAAAAGGTTCAAATAGTAACCCTTTGTCAGCATGTGCGGTGGTACCGGCACAATGACTTGTGCCTCCACCAGCTTTTGGACAGCGTCCTGTAGCACTGTGCTATCCGGCAACATAGTTGGCAAGCCCGACTTGAAAAAAAGATGAGGAGGGAGACTGTGAAATTCCAGCCTGTATCCCTGAGAGACAATATCTACAACCATGGATCCAGGCCGGACGAGACCCAGACATGACTGAACTGTCTGAGTCTCGCTCCCACAGGCCCCACCTCCGGGCCCTCCCATCCACCGTCATGCGGAGGACTTTGGGGTACCTGAAGCAGGCTATTGTACTGGGAACCTGCAGCGGCAGGTTTCTTGGACTTAACCTTACCTCCCCTGAAGAAGGTATTGGATGACTTGGCCTTTCTGGTCTTGTTGGGCCGAAAGAACTGCTGCGTAGCTGAGGAGAAGGATCTCTTCGGAGCAGGTGCTGCCGAGGGAAGATACGGAGACTTACCCGCTGTAGCAGTAGAAATCCACGCGTCTAGGGCTTCCCCAAAGAGAGCCTGGCCAGTATAGGGTAGCGACTCCACACTTCTGGATTCCGCGTCGGCTGACCACTGGCAGAGCCACAGACCCCGACGAGCTGAAACAGACATGGAAGAAATTCCTGCAGCCATGGAACCCAGATCCTTCATGGATTCTACCACGAAATCTGCAGAATCATGAATGCTGCGTAAATACAATGCAACGTCATCCCTATCCATCGTATCCAAATCCTCCATCAAGGCAGCCGGCCATTTCACTATTGCCTTTGCAATCCATGCACTAGCAATAGTGGGACGCAATATGGCCCCTGAAGCAGTGTACACTGATTTCAGAGTATTATCAATTTTCCTATCTGCCGGCTCCTTTAAGGCGGTAGAACCCGGTACCGGTAAAACCACCTTTTTTGAGAGTCTGGATACAGATGCGTCAATTGGTGGGCTTTCCCACTTTTTCCTATCCTCCTCAGGGAAAGGAAGCGCTACCAGAATCCTCTTAGGAATCTGAAACTTCTTTTCAGGATTCACCTTTTCAGGCCTCTTCAAATATAGCATTTAGCTCTTTTGACACAGGGAAGGTTAGCGAGGCTTTCTTATTTTCAGTGAAGAAAGCCTCCTCAACCTGCTCAGGTGTGGTATCATTAACATTTAACACATCCTCGATATCCTCTATCAACAACTGCACCCTCCTTGCGAGAGATGCGGACCCCCGCAATACATCCCCATCTGTAGTGTCAGAATCGGTATCCATGTCGTCTTGAGTTACCTGCACATGCGCACGTTTGTGGGGATATATAGTGGGGTGACCCGAGGTACCTGACAAGGGCCATAAAGCTATAGAGGACTGCAATACCTGGGTTGCAGATTCATTACTGGCAACCCTATCAGAAATTTGAGAAATCCAAGTCTTGATAGAGGAAAACCACTCTGGTTCCCTTGCTGGAATCTGTGCTAAACCAGTGCGAACCTGATTACATGGAATGGGATCATCCTAGGAGGATAAATCCTCTGCAGCATATGACACTGTATCCCTGGACATTGCTACTGGTGACCACCAAACACACACACAGGATGGGGTAAGACAGAGTCCCCCCCCAAGAATGGCAAGAAAGAGACAGAGATAGGAGCCAACCCACACCAGCGCTTTACACAAGGAGAAACCCCTTATCAGCGCTGACTTGTGCTCCTTAATAGGACACACAGTCAAACAATCAGCCTCCCCTCCCTTCTACAACCCCCTGGTACCGTATTACAGTAATCTGGAGCTGCTGTGGAGGGACCAGGATCTTCCTTCAGCTATCAGCATGCAGGAAAATGGCGCTGGAATGCTGCAGGGCCCGCTCTGAGAAGCTCCGCCCCCTTCATGGCGCTGTCTTCCCGCTCATCTGCATTTGAAAATGGTCTGAGGAGTTGTGCTGGATGGGATTCCTGGGACCCAACAGGCTTGCTGACCATGGTGAGGGTTAATCGCTGGCCCAGGGCGCCCCTCACAGCGTGCCTCTGGTACCGTCCGGGAGCGCGGTGAATACCGCGCTCCATCCCCTGTTGCCATTTTCACACCGGCCCCCCGCTTGCTAGGGGGGGTCGGTGACCAACTCACCACTGCTTCAGCTCTGTTAGGGGTCGGCGGCATGCTGCTGGGGTGAGCAGTTCCCCTGCGGCAGAGACTGATCAGACCCTCTGGGGCTCAATGTCCAGTCAGCTGAGTCAGTGGCTCAGACCCCGCAGGGCGGACACTGCTCCCCCCCTTAGTCCCACGCTGCAGGGAGAATGTTGCCAGCAGACTCCCTGTAAAATAAAAAACTCTAAACTAAACTTCATTAGGAAAGCTCAGGAGAGCTCCCCTATCTGTGACCGGCTCCTCCGGGCACATTTCCTAAACTGAGTCTGGTAGGAGGGGCATAGAGGGAGCTGCCAGCCCACACTTTCAAACTCTTAACGTGGCTCCCGGTGGACCCATCTATACCCCATGGTACTAATGTGGACCCCAGCATCCTCTAGGACATAAGAGAAACAGAGTTATTGGTATAGTGATAGGGCTGTTCTTTCAAGGATATTTGTTTAAAACCTGTACACGCATCATGTGTATGGCACAGCTTTGTGCAATAGTAAATAATGCTCAGCTATTTCACTGTAGTTAACACATGTCCAAGACTAATTCCACATAGATCTTATCCGTATCCCACGTTACAAAGCTGCACACATCTAAGCAGAGCTCTCCCGGTACGCTGGCCCTGTGTGACACAGCGGACACCACAAACTGCCACCTGGGCCGGGCATTTATCAGGCTACAGAGACTCACACTGTAGGAGAGTAAGGGGTCTATTCATTAAGCAGTGAAAAGTGTGGAGAAGCGAGTCAGTGGAGAAGTCACCTATGGCAACTAATCAGCTGCTCTGTGCAATTTTATAGGATGCAAATTATAAATGTTACTTCAATGCTGATTGGTTCTTCTCCAGTTTTCACTGCTTCATG
This sequence comes from Pseudophryne corroboree, assembly GCF_028390025.1. NCBI lineage: Eukaryota > Metazoa > Chordata > Amphibia > Anura > Myobatrachidae > Pseudophryne > Pseudophryne corroboree. The sequence goes on along the minus strand of NC_086449.1, from coordinate 441,332,227 downwards.
AATAGACCCCTAAGCCAGAGTAATAAGGGGAGCGGCTCGGTGCCGCTAACCGAGAGCAGACGCTGCCAGCCTCCCCTGGCACTGCGGCTGGCAAAACGTGCCGGACAAGCTCATCGCACGGAGACATGACACTGGGCTGCCCCAGGCGAAGCGATCGCGCCTGACCACTTTAGCGTTAGAGACGCAGCCAGCAATAGGGGACGCAGGCCGGCCAATCACTAGCTCTGGGGCGGCTAGGCGTGTGATGGGCTGCTCTGGTCCCGGCACCGGTCATTAACTTGCAGCAGCAGCACCACTCACCGATCCGTTCTCTCGGTCCCACAAACGGCCTTACACAGCAATTCGAAAAAAACCGGACTACGGAGACACGCACATGACGAGGCATGCGCAGCACTGATTGGTTGGTTTAAAGTACGACCCGAGATCTCGTAGCCTGCGTCCCACGCGTGCTGCGCTGCCTGCCGGGAAATGTAGTCCTATATCTTAGGAAGACTTACAATACATTTCTTCTCTCAGTGAGAACAGTGAAGTGGATAAGTCGTTACTATATACATCCATACACACACACACAATGTATTTGCAGTGCTTTTTTTCCCTATGAAAATAGGTGCTGCTTTCAGATTGTTTAATGGTGTACTGTATACCATCTTCCGCACTATGGATAACGCATATACCCCAACCTTTCCGCTTCTTGGCGATTGTTCCAGCTCCCCACCCGCAGGTTGAAGTATTCCATAGGCCCACAGGGTGGGGTAATAGCTGGAGTAAGCGCTTTTTCTCAGCCAATGGTTCTCCATCAATGTTTTGTTTTTCATCCTAGTTGGTGCCAGGACACAGAGCCTAGCTCTGCCCCCAGTGCACCAGCAAAGCCCCACCCACAGGCTCTGATTGGTCCACTGGCCAGTGAGTGAAAGAGGCAGAGCAGGGATGACCATCAGTGGGTGGACCATGGTCCTCCAGTCCAGAGCATGGTTTGCTACCATCGATGGTCACTTTCAGGTTCACCATCAACATACCTCCCAACATGACACTCTCCAAGAGGGACTGAATGCTCTGCTCCTGGATTTCCCTCTTAATTTACGATTGCCATCACATGTGCTGAAACACCTTTCTTATCCATTTACCTGCTCAAAACAGGTGCGGCAATCATAAATTAAGAGAAAAGACCGGAAACAGAGAGGGTCATGTTGGGAGGTATGCATCAATAATAACCATCTATGGTGAGTGGGCCAATGGCCATCCCTATTTCCAGGAGTGCTGTGCACTTTTCCGGAGTGATGGAAAAGGGGACGTGATGTGAGACCATGACTGTTCACACAATGCCATGCCCATTTTTCAGACACATGCCTTTATCGCATTTAAGGGATCCTCAGTTTTGACTCAAATATGTAGGGAGGTAAGTGTGCAAATCTTTATTTCTCTATCGTCCTAGTGGATGCTGGGGTTCCTGAAAGGACCATGGGGAATAGCGGCTCCGCAGGAGACAGGGCACAAAAGTAAAGCTTTCCGATCAGGTGGTGTGCACTGGCTCCTCCCCCTATGACCCTCCTCCAAGCCAGTTAGATTTTTGTGCCCGGCCGAGAAGGGTGCAATCTAGGTGGCTCTCCTAAAGAGCTGCTTAGAAAAGTTTAGCTTAGGTTTTTTATTTTACAGTGAGTCCTGCTGGCAACAGGATCACTGCAACGAGGGACTTAGGGGAGAAGAAGTGAACTCACCTGCGTGCAGGATGGATTGGCTTCTTGGCTACTGGACATCAGCTCCAGAGGGACGATCACAGGTACAGCCTGGATGGTCACCGGAGCCTTGCCGCCGGCCCCCTTGCAGATGCTGAAGTAAGAAGAGGTCCAGAATCGGCGGCAGAAGACTCCTCAGTCTTCTAAAGGTAGCGCACAGCACTGCAGCTGTGCGCCATTTTCCTCTCAGCACACTTCACACGGCAGTCACTGAGGGTGCAGGGCGCTGGGAGGGGGGCGCCCTGGGAGGCAAATGAATACCTATTTTGGCTAAAAATACCTCACATATAGCCTCCGGAGGCTATATGGAGATATTTAACCCCTGCCAGAATCCGTTAAGAGCGGGAGACGAGGCCGCCGAAAAAGGGGCGGGGCCTATCTCCTCAGCACACAGCGCCATTTTCCCTCACAGAAAGGCTGGAGGGAAGGCTCCCAGGCTCTCCCCTGCACTGCACTACAGAAACAGGGTTAAAACAGAGAGGGGGGGCACTAAATTGGCGTTAGAAATATATAAAAAAGATGCTATAAGGGAAAACACTTATATAAGGTTGTCCCTATATAATTATAGCGTTTTTGGTGTGTGCTGGTAAACTCTCCCTCTGTCTCTCCAAAGGGCTAGTGGGTCCTGTCCTCTATCAGAGCATTCCCTGTGTGTGTGCTGTGTGTCGGTACGTGTGTGTCGACATGTATGAGGACGATGTTGGTGAGGAGGCGGAGCAATTGCCTGTAATGGTGATGTCACTCTCTAGGGAGTCGACACCGGAATGGATGGCTTATTTAGGGAATTACGTGATAATGTCAACACGCTGCAAGGTCGGTTGACGACATGAGACGGCCGATAAACAATTAGTACCGGTCCAGACGTCTCAGAAACACCGTCAGGGGTTTTAAAACGCCCGTTTACTTTAGTCGGTCGACACAGACACGGACACTGAATCCAGTGTCGACGGTGAATAAACAAACGTATTCCTTATTAGGGCCACACGTTAAAGGCAATGAAGGAGGTGTTACATATTTCTGATACTACAAGTACCACAAAAGAGGGTATTATGTGGGATGTGAAAAAACTACCGTAGTTTTTCCTGAATCAGATAAATTAAATAAAGTGTGTGATGATGCGTGGGTTCCCCCCGATAGAAAATTATGGGCGGTATACCCTTTCCCGCCAGAAGTTAGGGCGCGTTGGGAAACACCCCTTAGGGTGGATAAGGCGCTCACACGCTTATCAAAACAAGTGGCGGTACCGTCTATAGATAGGGCCGTCCTCAAGGACCAGCTGACAGGAGGCTGGAAAATATCATAAAAAGTATATACACACATACTGGTGTTATACTGCGACCAGCGATCGCCTCAGCCTGGATGTGCAGAGCTGGGGTGGCTTGGTCGGATTCCCTGACTAAAAATATTGATACCCTTGACAGGGACAGTATTTTATTGACTATAGAGCATTTAAAGGATGCATTTCTATATATGCGAGATGCACAGAGGGATATTTGCACTCTGGCATCAAGAGTAAATGCGATGTCCATATCTGCCAGAAGATGTTATGGACACGACAGTGGTCAGGTGATGCAGATTCCAAACGGCACAAAGGTGTATTGCCGTATAAAGGAAGAGGAGTTATTTGGGGTCGGTCCATCGGACCTGGTGGCCACGGCAACTGCTGGAAAATCCGCCGTTTTTACCCTAAGTCACATCTCTGCAGAAAAAGACACCGTCTTTTCAGCCTCAGTCCTTTCGTCCCTATAAGATCATATCTGCCCAGGGATAGAGGAAAGGGAAGAAGACTGCAGCAGGCAGCCCATTCCCAGGAACAGAAGCGTTCCACCGCTTCTGACAAGTTCTCAGCATGGCGCTGAGACCGTACAGGACCCCTGGATCCTACAAGTAGTATCCCAGGGGTACAGATTGGAATGTCGAGACGTTTCCCCTTCGCAGGCTCCTGAAGTCTGCTTTACCAAGGTCTCCCTCCGACAAGGAGGCAGTATGGGAAAAAATTCACAAGCTGTATTCCCAGCAGGTGATAATTAAATTACCCCTCCTACTACAAGAAAAGGGGTATTATTCCACACTATATTGTGGTACTGAAGCCAGAAGGCTAGGTGAGACTTATTCTAAAAAAAAAAAAAAAAAAATTTTTGAACACTTACAAAGGTTCAAATCAAGATGGAGTCACTCAGAGCAGTGATAACGAACCAGGAAGAAGGGGACTATATAGTGTCCCGGGACATCAGGGATGCTTACCTCTATGTCCCAAATTTGCCCTTCTCACTAAGGGTACCTCAGGTTCGTGGTGCAGAACTGTCACTATCAGTTTCAGACGCTGCCGTTTGGATTGTCCACGGCACCCCGGGTCTTTACCAAGGTAATGGCCGAAATGATGATTCTTCTTCGAAGAAAAGGCGTCTTAATTATCCCTTACTTGGACGATCTCCTGATAAGGGCATAGTCCAGGGAACAGTTGGAGGTCGGAGTAGCACTATCTCGGATACTGCTACAACAGCACGGGTGGATTCTAAATATTCCAAAATCGCAGCTGATCCCGACGACACGTCTGCTGTGCCTAGGGATGATTCTGGACACGGTCCAGAAAAAGGTGTTTCTCCCGGAAGAGAAAGCCAGGGAGTTATCCGAGCTAGTCAGGAACCTCCTAAAAACAGTGCATCATTGCACAAGGGTCCTGGTAAAAATGGTGGCTTCCTACGAAGCAATTCCATTCGGCAGATTTCACGCAAGAACTTTTCAGTGGGATCTGCTGGACAAATGGTCCGGATCGCATCTTCAGATGCATCAGCGGATAACCCTATATCCAAGGACAAGGGTGTCTCTCCTGTGGTGGTTATAGAGTGCTCATCTTCTAGAGGGCCGCAGATTCGGCATTCAGGATTGGATGCTGGTGACCACGGAGCCCAGCCCGAGAGGCTGGGGAGCAGTCACACAAGGAAAAAATTTCCAGGGAGTGTGATCAAGTCTGGAGACTTTTCTCCACATAAATATACTGGAGCTAAGGGTAAACTTATAATGCTCTAAGCTTAGCAAGACCTCTGCTTCAAGGTCAGCCGGTATTGATCCAGTGGGAAAAACATCACGGCAGTCGCCCACGTAAACAGACAGGGCGACACAAGAAGCAGGAGGGCAATGGCAAAAACTGCAAAGACTTTTCGCTGGGCGGAAAATCATGTGATAGCACTGTCAGCAGTGTTTCATCCCGGGAATGGAAACTGGGAAGCAGACTTCCTCAGCAGGCACGACCTCCACCCGGGAGAGTGAAAACTTCATCGGGAAGTTTTTTCCACATGATTGTAAACCGTTGGAAAATACCAAAGGTGGACATGATGGCGTCCCGTCTGAACAAAAAACGGGACAGGTATTGCGCCAGGTCAAGAGACCCTCAGGCAATAGCTGTGGACGTTCTGGTAACACCGTGGGTGTACCAGTCGGTGTATGTGTTCCCTCCTCTGCTTCTCATACCTAAGGTGCTGAGAATTATAAGACGTAGAGGAGTAAGAACTATACTCATGGCTCCGGATTGGCCAAGAAGGACTTGGTACCCGGAACTTCAAGAGATGCTTACAGAGGTCTTATGGCCTCTGCCGCTAAGAAGGGACTTGCTTCAGCAAGTACCATGTCTGTTCCAAGACTTACCGCAGCTGCGTTTGTCGGCATGGCGGTGGAAAGCCGGATCCTAAGGGAAAAAGGCATTCCGGAAGAGGTCATTCCTACCCTGGTCAAAGCCAGAAAGGAGGTGACCGCACAACATTATCACCACATGTGGCGAAAATATGTTGCGTGGTGTGAGGCCAGGAAGGCCCCACAAAGAAATTTCAACTCGGTCGTTTCCTGCATTTCCTGCAAACAGGAGTGTCTATGGGCCTCAAATTGGGGTCCATTAAGGTTCAAATTTCGGCCCTGTCGATTTTCTTCCAGAAGAATTGGCTTCAGTTCCTGAAGTCCAGAAGTTTGTCAAGGGAGTATTACATATACAACCCCCTTTTGTGCCTCCAGTGGCACTGTGGGATCTCAACGTAGTTCTGGGATTCCTTAAATCACATTGGTTTAAAACCAGTCAAATCTGTGGATTTGAAGCATCTCACATGAAAAGTGACCATGCTCTTGGCCCTGGGCTGGACCAGGCGAGTGTCAAATTGGTGGTTTTTTCTCAAAAAAGCCCATATCTGTTTGTCCATTCGGACAGGGCAGAGCTGCGGACTCGTCCCAGTTCTCTCCCTAAGGTGGTGTCAGTGTTTCACCTGAACCAGCTTATTGTGGTGCCTTGCACCTACTAGGGACTTGGAGGACTCCAAGTTGCTAGATGTTGTCAGGGCCCTGAAAATATGTTCCAGGACGGCTGGAGTCAGGAAAACTGACTTGCTGTTATCCTGTATGCACCCAACAAACTGGGTGCTCTTGCTTCTAAGCAGACTATTGCTAGTTGGATGTGTAATACAATTCAGCTTGCACATTCTGTGGCAGGCCTGCCACAGCCAAAATATGTAAATGCCCATTCCACAAGGAAGGTGGGCTCATCTTGGGCGGCTGCCCGAGGGGTCTCGGCTTTACAATTTTGCCGAGCAGCTACTTGGTCAGGGGCAAACACGTTTGCTAAATTCTACAAATTTGATACCCTGGCTAAGGAGGACCTGGAGTTCTCTCATTCGGTGCTGCAGAGTCATCCGCACTCTCCCGCCCGTTTGGGAGCTTTGGTATAATCCCCATGGTCCTTTCAGGAACCCCAGCATCCACTAGGACGATAGAGAAAATAAGAATTTACTTACCGATAATTCTATTTCTCGGAGTCCGTAGTGGATGCTGGGCGCCCATCCCAAGTGCGGATTATCTGCATTACTTGTACATAGTTACAAAAATCGGGTTATTATTGTTGTGAGCCATCTTTTCAGAGGCTCCGCTGTTATCATGCTGTTAACTGGGTTTAGATCACAAGTTGTACGGTGTGATTGGTGTGGCTGGTATGAGTCTTACCCGGGATTCAAAATTCCTCCCTTATTGTGTACGCTCGTCCGGGCACAGTACCTAACTGGCTTGGAGGAGGGTCATAGGGGGAGGAGCCAGTGCACACCACCTGATCGGAAAGCTTTACTTTTGTGCCCTGTCTCCTGCGGAGCCGCTATTCCCCATGGTTCTTTCAGGAACCCCAGCATCCACTACGGACTCCGAGAAATAGAATTATCGGTAAGTAAATTCTTATTTTTATTCATTTCTGAAAAGATTTCATTGAGTTTCTTTAGTTCTAAAAATAAAATATTAGACCAAAAAAAGTGCATGTACTGTATACCTGAGTACCACAATAAAAAAAGTATTATGTATTTGTATGTAGTGTACCCTGAAATCCATGATACCTTACGCCTATCTTCCCAACTATCTCACAGCGAGACTGTCTCACAGTCCAACCTATGGGCCATAATGTGGGGGGTTGTGGGAGGGAAAGCACTGTCACCGCTGGTCTATGCCATGCATTGTTATCCAATCACAGTGCAGGAAGAGCCTGGGGGCAGCCCAGCATCTCCGATAGTGCTGGGCACGCCCCCACAGCGTTGCAAATGGGGGTTGCCGTGAGACCCTGCCCCCTCTCCTATGAGGTTCAGTCCGTTTTTGGGCACACGTGCCCAGAGTCCCATTTTCTGGTATGTAAGCATACTATGTTTTAAAGTTAGCAGTACAACAACTACTTGCAAGTTGCAACTATTTGAAACTAAACCAGAAATAAAAGAGGACACATTACCTAGATTCTACTTTTAGCTGTACTGCTGCTGCTGGATAAGAGCTAAGGACCCAATTCAGCATGGAACGCTGCTGTGGCAGTGTTCGCATGCTGATGCCCTGTGAAGTGTGCGCACGTGCAGAAGCCGCACTGCGCATGCGCACACTGTAAGATACGACCGCATCTCACATCTGCGAACACCTCTGCCTGATTGACAGAGACGTTCGCGGGGCGGAATGAGGCATCATGGCAGCGTTTAAGGAGCGTCGCGGCGGCATTGGGGGGCGTGGTCCGGACAACACAGGTGTGTCCAAACCATTTACAGGGCGGGCAGCGGCAGCTGCGTAACATCACACACAGCCACTGCGACCCGAAACATGGTGAGAAGCTGACTGCCTTCGCAGAGGACTACCCTAAACATGCAATAGCATTGCCACCGTGCAATGCTTTTACATGTGTGTGTGTGGGGGGGGGGGGGCTGGAGCCAGCATGCGGGGTGTACTTGCGCAATGCGGGGTGGACTTGCCTTATGCCGGACATACCCCCGCATGTTAGAGTAATGGATCGTAGATGGGCGATTTTTCCGGTTTGTCTTCTTAGGTCTCCCAAGAGTAGTCCAATTCCTTACTACTGCTATCACTAACCGTGTACATCCCTGATGCTTTACCGTGCCCCCTCAGGGCTTTTAGCCCTCTTGCTTACCTATGTGCCCTTTGGTCACATATTAACTCCTCCTACTGGCAGCACCACAGGTCCTGGCTTGCCTTGCTGAGTGACCAGCTTACCTTTCCCCTGTCCGCTCCTCCTCCCATTCCCTTCCTCCGACTTATGTTACAATCTTACATCCATGTCACTCACCTCTTCATACGTCTGATAGCCTTACTGCATGGGCTCTGCCCCTCTCCGTATTCTCCCTTGCAACGTCTTTTGCTTCCACACTTCAGTTCACTTCCCATGAATTTCCGCAACTTATCCTTTAATGTGAAAGAGATAAATACTGTAGCACCAAGAAGCATGGGAAACTCTTTGCTACTCTCAAGCTCCACCAGTGAGACCTAGTCTTCCTACAGGAAACACATTTTTTGCTTAACTCCCATCCTGTACTGCATTCCAAAACCTAACCTGACACCTACGAGGGGTGTGCAATACATTTCCAGAAGTACAGTGCATAGGTAGAGTAGCCACAATCTGACTGTCTGGTTGTGAACCATAATCTCTGACTAAATTGTTTGTGAAATATCAAGGCACAGAACCATATTTCTCATACGTCATAGAGGATGCTGGGGTCCACTTCATGACCATGGGGTATAGACGGTTCCGCAGGAGCCATGGGCACTCTTAAGACTTTTCAATGGGTGTGAACTGGCTCCTCCCTCTATGCCCCTCCTCCAGACCTCAGTTTTAGAAATGTGCCCAGGCAGACTGGATGCACTCCAGCGGAGCTCTACTGAGCTTCTCTGAAAAGACTTATGTTAGGTTTTTTATTTTCAGGGAGAACTGCTGGCAACAGTCTCCCTGCTTCGTGGGACTGAGGGGGCAGAAGTAGGAACCAACTTCCTGAAGAGTTTCATGGCTCTGCTTCTGGCTGACAGGACACCATTAGCTCCTGAAGGGTACTGAACGCTAGCCGTGTCTAGATGCTCACTCCCACAGCACACCGTCACCCCCCTCACAGAGCCAGAAGTCAGAAGACAGGTGAGTAGAAGAAGAAGACAGATCTTCTATCAAGTAAAGTGACAGCTGAGGTACCGCGCGGCTGGCGGGAGTGCAGCGCGCCATTGCTGCCCACACACACAGGCACTGCATGGTGCAGGGCGCGGGGGGGGGGCACCCTGGGCAGCAAAAATACCTCTATAAACTGGCAAAAAGGGGGCATAAGATGCCCAGGCACAGCCCTACCCCCGCCAGTATAAATTTTATGCAAAGTCTCTGAGGTAAAAATGCGCCATTGCGGGGGCGGAGATTCTTCCTCAGGCAGCCAGCACACTGCTCATTTTCTCTATCCTCAGGCTGCAGAGACATCGCTGGTCTTCCTTCACTTCTGACTACAAGTATCAGGGAGGGGGGGCACAAGCGAATTTGATGCTTTACAAGTGTGTTTTACTGTGTAAAAAGCACTGCATGTCAGTGTGCATTCTGTGTTCACAGGCATTAGATACTGGCGCTGGGGTTGTGAACTGGCTGCTCCTAAACTGTGTCCCTCTGACAGATTTTACTGTGGGTCTGTCCCCTATAAGTCCCAGTGTGTCTGTGTGGGTGTTGTACACGTGTGTGACATGTCTGAGGCAGGGAGTTCCTCCCCGGAGGAAACCATTTTAGGGACACAGAAGTGTAATGTGGTGGCGCTGCCAGCACACCACGTGATAGTATGCATCATATCAATAGGAGATTAGATAAGTCTGAATCTCATGCTGAATGCTGGAGAAAATCTGTGGAAGATGTGATTTTTCAGGGCTCTGTTCTTCCATCCGCAGGCGACCCCTCTGGGTCACATAAGAGACCATTTGCGAATATTGTGAATACTGATACCGACTCGGACACTGATTCCTGTGTTGACGATAGTGACTCCAGGGAAATAGATCATAAATTGGCAAAAAATACTCGAGTATAAGTCGACCCAAATATAAGCCAAGGCGCCTAATTTTATCACAAAAACCTGGGGAAACTTATTGACTCGAGTATAAGCCTAGGGTGGGAAATGCAGCTCTAGCCATACACAGCCCTCATACTGCCAGATATGCCCCCACAGTGCCAGATATTCCCCCACACTGCCAGATATTCCCCCCCAGTGCCAGATATGCCCTCATACTGCCAGATATGCCCCCACAGTGCCAGATATGTCCTCATACTGCCAGATATTCCCCCACAGTGCCAGATATGCCCTCATACTGCCAGATATCCCCCGTCAGTGCCACATATGCCCCCCCAAGTGCCAAATATGCTCCCCCAGTGCCAGGTACAACTTACCTTCCCTGCTCCCCGCTGTCTTGTGAAGGAGGGACACGGAGGGCACAGCGCGTCCCTCCTGCGTCTCCGGCGGCGGGTTTGTTAAATGAAGTGCCGGTTCATGAGCCAATCAGAGCTCACAAACGGGTACTTCATTTAATAGACCCGCCGCTGCCGCCGGAGACACATGAGGGACACAGGAGAGGCGCGCGCTGTGCCCTCCATGTCCCTCCTTCCCACTGACTCGAGTTTAAGCCGAGGGGGCTTTTTCAGCACAAAAAAAGTGCTGAAAAAGTCGGCTTATACTCGAGTATATACGGTATATGATTGTAGCTATAAGGGAAGTGTCACGATCCGGGTATCTGGACGCCATTACCTGCCTTTCAGATGTCTCCTGAGGCTCGCTCAGCGTTCCAAGGCCGGATCTCATCTGTGTCCACATACTGCACATCCCTCCTGTCATGCTGAGATGCTGTCACAGCGGCGCCATGTTTGAATCCTACATGGCGTCTCCCGTCCTCCGCGGCCTCCGCCGCCGCTCCTGTGTTATAGGTGCAGGTTGTCAGTGTGGTGTTCCATGCCTGCCGCGGCCTCCGTTGTCATCCACGAGTATCAGCATACATTTCTCAGTCTGGCGTCTCCTGTCCTCTGCGGCCGGCGCCGCCATTGCAGTTATGTTTCCACATGGTTTCCTAAACCAGTTTTCCCTCCAAGTTCTAACATGGGCGCAGCCATGTTGGATTCAATCACATGTTTCAGTTCCTCCAATCCACTGCCTGGAAATCTGCATAATTGCCCAGCCAATACCTGCATTGCTGTAGGTATAAGTATCCTGTGCTGGGCCAGCAAATGGTCAGTGCTTTGTTTGTCATACCTTGTTCCAGTCTCTCTCCTGTGGTTGTGTTTCCAGGTTCCAGCTCCTGTCTCCAGCATCCACTAAAGAGACCCGCATCCTGCGGTGCAGCCTGACTCTGCAGTCCTCCGTGGCTGATCCAGTTTCCAGCTTCCAGCTATTTCATCTGCTTCCAGCAGTATCCACTACCACCGGTAATCATCCTTCAACTCCTCTGTTTCCACGCTCCCTAGCATCTTACTATATTTACTCAGTGTTTCATCACCTGGCTGGTTCCACCCAGCATTCATTCAGTGACTTTATCATCTGGCTGATTCCATTCCGCATCCACTCCGTGTCTTACCACCTGGCTGGTTCCATCCAGCAATTACAACAGCTGATTCAAGTTACCAGCTTCATCTGTTCCATCTACTGGCATGTTCCTTGGATATCTTCACTACTACAGCCAGGCCTGGTAAGGTTATTCCATCTAAGGACTTTAACAACTGTTCTTAACCTACCAGTGTCCTGTGAAACCATTTCATGGTCAGAGTGTTCCAGGAATCATATTATTTATCATTGCCATTTTTATTATTTGCTGTCTGTTGTTACACAGAGTTTGTCAATAAACTTTTAATTTACTTTTACCTGGTTGTCATGGTCACACCTTCGGGTTTCCTTTTAACACTTACATGTCCAGGGGTCTGATTAAACCTCCCCGGTTTAAGTTCCTCTCAGCCCCTACAACTGAGGCTTCCTCCTGTCAGCTAAAACCCTCAGTTGTGACAGGAAGTTCTGGAAGTCACGGAAGCCACTCCGGTACCTCAGGAGAAGGCTTATTTCTATAAAGAAAATAAATTTCGTATTCCCAAGAGAATTCAAATGGCTTATCCTTTCCCGGTAGAGGACAGAAAAAAATGGGCGTCACCCCCTGTGTTAGACAGTGCACTGTCCAGGTTGACAAAGAAGGTAATTCTCCTTGCACCTGGCACGGCTTCACTAAAGGAGCCGGCTGACCAGAAAATGGAAACTACATTGAAATCCATTTATGTTGCCAATGGTACGCTGCTCAGGCCCACAATTGCTTGCGCATGGGTGAGTCGCGCTATAGAAAAATGGTCAGACAGCGTGTCATCAGAAATTGACACGATTGATAAAGATGATATACTCCTTAAGTTAGGGAATATCAAAGACGCTGCCGCATACATGCTAGAAGCGATGAAAGATATTGGACTCTTGAGTTCACAAGCCGCTACCATGGCAGTATCGGCTCAGAGGGCATTGTGGATTCGCCAGTGGAACGCGAATGCAGATTCCAAAAGAAATATGGAGGCTCTCCCATATAAAGGTGAGGCCTTATTTGGCGATGGACTCGATACGTTAGTCTCGGCGGCTACCGCAGGTAAGTCGACATTTTTGCCCTCTGCGCCTGCACCGGCAAAAAGGACATATCACTCTCACATGCAGTCATTTCAGCCCAATAAATAAAAAAAGCGAGAGGTTCCCCCTTCTTTGCAGGTAGGGGAAGGGGAAAGGGAAAGAAGTCCGCTGCAGCTTCAGGTTCCCAGGAGCAGAAGTCCACCCCTACTTCTGCCAAATCTACAGCATGACGCTGGGGCTCCCTTGCGGGAGGCCGCTTGGGTGGGGGTACGTCTAAAACTGTTCAGCCAAGGTTGGGTTCAGTCTGGCCTGGACCCCTGGGTTTTGCAGATAGTATCCCAGGGGTACAAGCTGGAGTTTCAAGACGTTCCCCCATGCCGATTTTTCAAATCGACCTTGCCAGCTTCTCTTCCAGAACGAGAGGCAGTAACAGCGGCAATTCAAAAATTATGTCAGGATCAGGTCGTAGTCCTGGTAACTTTGTCACAACAAGGGGAGGGGTTTTATTCCAGCCTCATTGTAGTTCCGAAGCCGGACGGCTCGGTCAGCCCGATCCTAAACCTAAAAAATCTGAATCTCTACTTGAAACGGTTCAAGTTCAAGATAGAATCACTCAGGGCAGTGATTTCCAGTCTGGAGGAGGGAGATTACATGGTGTCAGTAGACATAAAGGATGCTTACCTGCATGTTCCCATTTATCCTCTTCACCAGGCTTATCTAAGATTCGCGGTTCAGGATTGCCATTACCAGTTCCAGACATTGCCTTTTGGTCTCTCCACAGCGCCGAGGGTATTCACCAAGTTGATGGTGGAGATGATGGTCCTCCTTCGTCAAAAAGGAGTCAATATAATTTCTTATCTGGACGATCTCCTGATAAAGGCGAGATCCAGGGAGCAGTTGCTACAGAACATCACGCTGTCCCTGTCCATACTCCAACAACACGGTTGGATCATAAATTTTCCAAAGTCACAGCTGGAACCAACAATAAGATTGTCTTTTCTCGGGATGATTCTGGACACAGAAGTTCAGAGAGTATTTCTTCTGGTGGACAAGGCTCTGGAAATCCAGAAAATGGTAAAACAGATATTGAAACCATCAAGTGTGTCGATCCATCAGTGCATTCGGTTGTTGGGGAAGATGGTGGCGGCCTACGAGGCCATACAGTTTGGCAGGTTCCATGCCAGAGTATTCCAGTGGGACCGGTTGGACAAGTGGTCGGGATCCCACCTACACATGCACCGGAAGATAATCCTATCGTCAAAAGCCAGGATTTCACTCCTGTGGTGGCTACACAGCTCGCACCTACTAGAGGGACGCAGGTTCGGGATTCAGGACTGGTTCCTGGTAACCACGGATGCAAGTCTCCGAGGCTGGGGAGCTGTCACTCAGGGGGAAAGCTTCCAAGGAAAATGGTCAAGTCAGGAAACCTGCCTTCACATAAACGTGCTGGAATTGAGAGCCATTTACAACGGCCTTCAACAAGCGGTACACCTTCTTCAAGATCATCCCGTGCAGATCCAGTCGGACAATGTAACAGCAGTCGCGTACATAAACAGGCAGGGCGGAACGAAAAGCAGAGCGGCGATGGCAGAGGTGACAAAGATCCTCATCTGGGCAGAAAGACATGTAACGGCTCTGTCGGCAATTTTCATTCCGGGAGTAGACAACTGGGAAGCAGACTTCCTCAGCAGACACTATCTCCATCCAGGAGAGTGGGGCCTCCACCAAGAAGTCTTCGCAGAGGTGACAAGTCTTTGGGGAGTTCCTCAAGTAGACATGATGGCATCTCGTCGCAACAAGAAGCTTCAGAAATATTGTTCCAGGTCGAGAGACCCTTAAGCAATAGCAGTGGATGCACTAGTGACCCAGTGGGTATTCCGGTCAGTGTATGTCTTCCCTCCACTTCCGTTGATCCCAAAAGTTCTCAAGATCATAAGAAGAACAAGAGTTTGAGCAATCTTCATTGCCCCAGGCTGGCCAAGGAGGGCTTGGTACCGAGATCTTCAGGAGTTGCTCATAAAATGTGTCTTGGTGCGAATCTAAGAAGGCTCCTACGGAAGAGTTTCAGTTGGGATGTTTTCTCCATTTTCTGCAGGCTGGTGTGGAGGCAGGCCTTCGATTGGGGTCAATCAAGGTCCAGATTTCGGCCTTGTCAATTTTCTTCCAAAAACAATTGGCCGCTCTTCCAGAGGTTCAGACCTTTGTGAAAGGGGTTCTACACATCCAGCCTCCATTTGTGCCTCCAGTGGCACCATGGGACCTAAATGTGGTGTTGCAGTTCCTTCAATCGGATTGGTTTGAGCCTCTACAAGAGATAGAGTTGAAGTTTCTCACTTGGAAAGTGGTGATGCTTTTGGCATTGGCTTCTGCAAGGCGGGTGTCTGAATTGGGGGCCTTGTCTCACAAGAGCCCTTACCTGGTTTTTCATGAGGATAGGGCAGAGTTGAGAACTCGCCAACATTTTCTTCCAAAGGTGGTTTCATCTTTCCACATAAACCAACCTATTGTAGTGCCAGTAGTTTCTGACACATTCACTGAGTCAAAGTCTCTAGATGTAGTTAGAGCTTTGAAGATTTATGTCACTAGAACAGCTAGGATACGGAAAACGGAGGCTCTGTTTGTCCTGTATGCTCCCAACAAGATTGGGTGTCCTGCTTCCAAGCAGACTATTGCTCGCTGGATCAGAGGTACGATTCAGCATGCACATTCTACGGCTGGATTGCCGTTATCTACGTCGGTGAAGGCCCATTCTACTAGGAAGGTGGGCTCCTCCTGGGCGGCTGCCCGGGGGGTCTCGGCATTACAACTGTGCCGAGCAGCTACTTGGTCAGGGTCAAACACTTTTGCTAAGTTCTACAAGTTTGACACCTTGGCCGAGGAAGACCTCAAGTTCGGTCAATCGGTGCTGCAGGGTCATCCGCACTCTCCCGCCCGTACTGGAGCTTTGGTATAAACCCCATGGTCATGAAGTGGACCCCAGCATCCTCTAGGACGTATGAGAAAACAGGATTTTATTACCTACAGGTAAATCCTTTTCTCCTAGTCCTTAGAGGATGCTGGGCACCCGTCCCAGTGCGTACTTTACCTGCAGTTTTGTTTATTAGAGTTACACATGTTGTGTTTTATTAGTTTCAGCATGTTTTCTGTAATTGGTTCATGACTGTTGGCGTGTTATGTTGAATGCCATGTTGTGCGGCATGGTTGAGGTGTGAGCTGGTATGTATCTCACCATTAATATTAAAGTAAATCCTTTCCTCGAAATGTCCTTCTCCCTGGGCACAGTTCCTATAACTGAGGTCTGGAGGAGGAGCATAGAGGGAGGAGCCAGTTCACACCCATTGACAAGTCTTAAGAGTGCCCATGGCTCCTGTGGAACCGTCTATACCCCATGGTTATGAAGTGGACTCCAGCATCCTCTGCGGACTAGGAGAAAAGGATTTACCGGTAGGTTTAAAAATCCTGTTAAAAGCTGCACTGCACACCAAAGAAGTCAGTGTTCATTTCCTTCACAAACTGCTTCTGAAGCTCAGTAGAGGCCACTGGAGAACCATGATCTTCTACCACTGCAGACTACTTTTTTGTGGACGAAGCACTATCCCAAGCCACTGTTTGAGTAGTTGCAGAATTTCAGAGGGGGAAATAGTCCTTGGAAGACAAGGAGTGCTGTGGCTGTCTTCACCTGCCGTGGTGCCGTGCAGACCATAGTTGAGGTGGACACAGTGTGACAGTGGCCCAGTTAGAGAAGGAGATAGGCATCTCATCGGGATCCATCCGCTTGATACTCAACAAAAAGCTTGGCCTGCACAAGGTTTCTGCACACTCGGGTAACCTGGTGCTGCAAAATGCAGGCCAGGTTTGATGGCAGGCACACAAACTCTTTCTGGGAGATCATCAGTGGCGATGAATCCTGGATCTATGGTTTCAACCCCGAGACCAAACAACTGTCGGCCCAGTGGACCCCAGTTGGAGGTGCGCCACCTCTGCAGTTCTGATGCGAAAAACAGCATGGCCAAGCAGATAGTTGTTGTGTTTGTGGTCAAGACTGGTCATGTAGGTACTGTGCCGCTCGTGCAGCAGTGCATCATCACTGGGAACTGGTATGACGACTAATGCCTGCTGCAGGTGCTGGAAGCCATTTCCAGGCGCCGTCCAATAACTCGCGCTCATGGTTCCCTTCTCCATCACGGCAATGATCGCAGCTGCTAATGTATGCATGCCCAGAAAACGCTGTCCAAAGGGCCATGACATGCCTGCGTTCACCTGACCACTTCACATTTCCACCTCAGAACGCTGACTTCTTTTCACTCACTTTGCGACTAAAATATCGCTGCAACCACACTCGCGAATCAATCATCAATCACTGCTCGTGCACACTGTTGCTCAGAGGCAAGTGCAGTGCATAAACATTGATCGCTATACGTACAATCTACACATGTATGTTTATATGTGCTTAGCGGACCCTGTCTCCCCCTGCACAAGGTAGTTGGCTGCAGCCCTGCTGGTCGTAATCCTGTTTGCTTGCCATCTTACTTTTGAACTCACAGACTCGTTTGCAGACAGGAACTTTCTCATTTTCGTGGGTAAGCTTAACAATAGGCTGTGTACTTATTTCTGCCCATAATCAATTTCAAAACTTGTTTTTTGACTAATTGGATTCCCTTATCTCTTGTCTTCAAACAAGGCAGCTTATTGTCATTTGAGATTTCAATACGGTTCTGAACAATGCCATGGATCGTTCTGCTCCTGTAGCTGTGACCCCTTCCTCAATGCACTCGCAACATCCCAGGTCTCTCCTCAGTCTCATGAAATCCCAGCTCCTTTATGACTAGGGTTACCACTTCATCCCTTTAATTCTGGACACATATTAATTACGGGTGGTCTTCAGTATGCAGGCTGTCGGGATCCCGGCGCACAGTATACCGGCGCCGGAATCCCGACAGCCGGCATACCAACACTTATTCTCCTTTGTGGGGGTCCACGACCCCCCTGGAGGGAGAATAAAACAGCGTGGCGTGCGCAGCGCCACCGTGCCTGCAGCGTGGCGAGCGCAGCAAGCCCGCAAGGGGCTCATTTGCGCTCGCCACACTGTCGGTATGCCGGAGGTCGGGCTCCCGGAGCCGGTATGCTGGTAGCCGGGAGCCCGACTGCCGGCATACCATACTACACCCATTAATTACACAGGTTCTGTGGCTGGCTGACTTCAAGACTCCATTTCACCTGGTTTTATTCAGCCACAGCACCTGTGTAATTAATATGTGTCCAGAAATAAATGAATGAGGTGGTAACTCTATTTATGACTCAGAGTTAAAGAATTATCCACTCATGAAAACAATTATGTTGCCTAGACTCCCAATTTTAGTTATAGTATATCAGTCAAGACAACCCAAATTCATAATTTCAGCATAAATGCACAGAATTAAGGTACTTTTTTTTTACCTAATTACTCACTCTGATTTATTTAACAGTTTTTTAATGTATATATTTTGTTTAATGGTATAACATAGCCTGAACCATTGCAATTTATTTACATATTGTTTGAAATACTTCTATTATGCAGTCACAATATTGAGGAGCACAACCATTCTTATCTTGGCATAAATATGTTAACAAGTGTGTTGGAATTGTTATAACATGATTCTTTGCTCATTAAGGAAACATTACTTGGTAGCAGCTGCAAAGGCAACATTTGACAGCATCTGTCATATCTCTATGGGCACTAATTCCACGGAACACTTTCTGCTGGGAGTGTCTGGAGTAACTCAGAGCTGTTGTTTACTTAAAGTGCTGGACCAGATAAAACTTAAGCTTGTGTATTAAAAGACTGGGAGAAAAGACCCTTCTGGATATCAACCACAACAGACGACACACCACAAGCAAGAGCACCGTAAGATGGTTAAAGAAAGTTATATGAAATTAAAGTTGCTGAAATATTCATATACGCAGAACTCGGAGTGAAATTCTGGATACTGTGAAGATGAATTCCTCAAGACGGTAAGAAGACATATTGATAATTCAGTTATTGCTGTTTAGTAACATTAACAAACTAAGCTTGTGTTTACATTGTAGTTCTTCTCCGACATTTTATTACACATATATAGCAGCCCTGGAACACCAGTAAAATTAGGTAGTGATTGCAGATTCAACTGCATATAACATATTTTCACAGTACAGTATAATAGTAATTAGTTTAGCACAGGGTTTGTCAACCTGCATTAATCAGCTCTTTACATTTAATAATGACAGTTTTTTGCATTAGAACATACTAATGCATTAAAACAGTGTATCTTCACAATCATAACAGGCCTGAGCTTTTGGTAAATATTACCACACACGCAAAGGGGCTGTTGATAAGGTACTTAATAATATTTAGGGGCATATCTATCGAAGCTTGGAGAGAAATAACATTTAGGGCCAGATGTACTAAGCCTTAAAAAGTAATAAAGTGGAAAGCCGGTTGGCTGGTACTTTATCTCCATCCACTTTATCTCTCTTCACGGCTTAGACCCCAAAGTACCAATCAATCAGCACCTGTCATTTTTCAAACACAGCCTGTAAAATGGCAGTTACAATCTGATTGGTTAGTACTTTCTCACCAAGATCAGTTAATATCTCCCTTAAAGACGTATATAGTGGGAGATTTATCAAAGCTTGGAGAGAGATAAAGTAGAGAGAAAAGCACCAACCAATCAGCTCCTGTCATTTTGCAGGCTGTGCTACAACAATAATTGGGTACATTATCTTTCTCTGCTTTATCTCTCTAAAAAGAGATTTGATGAATCTTATTAGTGAATGTGTTCTTGGTAAAAATGAAAGTAAAGAACAGCATGTACAAGAGTGCTTCTTGAACATGTATAAAGACTATTAAAAATAAAAACAAACAACCTAATCAGATCGTTAGAAAACAGTAGTATTCAATATCCTCACAGTGATGTAGCTGCAATGAATTAATATTATTTCTTATTGCTTTCTAGTTTTAATAGGCACATTTACTGTTGTTAGGGTTTTTTTTTTGTACATTTTCTGAAATTGTGATTACTAATACAACTTCCACATAAATTTTTATGATCCTTTACAAGTTATGTTAAGATCAGCGGATTTGAAGCATGCTGTGTCTCCAGTATCATGTCTTAGCCAGTAAACAATTGTTATGATAGGCAACAACTGGTAATTCTGACCTCCTATTAAGGAGATAATGTTTCTTTTGGCAGCAAAATGAATTGGTCTTTCACCAACTCTGTGAGTCATCCTGAGGAGCAGTGTTCCCACTGTGTGTACATCAATATGTTTGGGGGGTATTAAATGGACTTAACAGAAGGACAACACAATAATTGTAATAACATTATGTGTATATAAATGTTTTCTGCATATGCTGCATATTAATCCGTGTATTCATATGGGGATTGTGCAGTGCACTTTTCT
Source organism: Pseudophryne corroboree (assembly GCF_028390025.1). NCBI lineage: Eukaryota > Metazoa > Chordata > Amphibia > Anura > Myobatrachidae > Pseudophryne > Pseudophryne corroboree. The sequence continues at coordinate 441,312,198 of NC_086449.1, read as the reverse complement.
GAAATCTGTGATCCTGAAGTTCTCATACATTTAGCACAGTATGCATATATCTGCAATTTACCACGGCATATTGGTTAGTGCTACAGGTAATAAGAGGAGTGATTTATAGTGTAGAGATAAAGCTTATTCTACCTAAAGGTCCATACACATTGGGTGTTTTTGCCCAATGTGCATACACAGCGATGATGTGAACATCGGTGGCAGGAAAATAGCTCTGTGCATACACACTGAGCAATTTTCACTGTGCCCAGCGATGTGTACGGGGGTGAACCACTTTCCACAGTAGGAGACTGTGGAAAGTGGTTCACTCGGCTGTTAAAGCAGCCTGACGAATGGCGGCGGCCAGCGATGATGCGGAAGTGTGCATCAGCACTCACGGCTAATCGCCTGGCCATACACACTGGCCGAGTTTGAACTCAAAGTAACTCAAAACGCCAAAGTGAGCTACTTTGAGCTCAAAATCGGCTAGTGTGTATAGTCTTATAAGTGCTGGTGACCTCCACCTTTTATAGCAGTGTTTCCCAACCACTGTCCTCAAGGCACACTAACAGTGCAGGTTTTAGTGACATCCAGCCTTCAGCACATGTGACTTAATTAGTAGCTCAGTTATTTTGATGTAACCATCTGTGCTAAAGCCTGGATATCACTAAAACCTGCACTGTTGGTGTGCCTTGAGGACCGCTGTTGGGAATGCCTGTTTTATAGACTGCTTTTCATTTTCAACATTATTTTACAATCAATCACATGCAAATTGGGCACAATTTAATAAATTGTAGTGTATTATATTGATATATTTGCTTATATACAAATTGTAACAAAATGAAAGACTGTTATCACATCGTGTTTGCATATATGTACTCTGGTTTCTTGTCACATTGCAAAAACATACTGGCACCTAACTAAAATGTACACATTATTTTAAATTGTAAACACTTTGGTGCAGGGAATGATATGAAGGGAACATGTCCTTTGTACAGTGCTACATAATTGGTAGCGCTATATAAACTATGATGGGTTCCTGTGTCACTGAAAATTGCTGCCACAGGTCTCCACAAGAACTTACACATATTCACCTGATTCTTGAATTATATTGGGACAGAAGTAACAGACCGTAAAATATACAGTATGTTCAGTCCCATGGAAGCTGTTATAGGGAGCCTTACAAATCCCATACAGTACAGTAGGTCCCCTTTCAATATAAAGGTTGTGAAAGAAATGCTGCAAGGCAATAATGTATTGTAACTGTTTATGTGAGTAGTATGAATGTATGTGCACTGGCATACTTGCCTACCTGACCCTCTCCATGAGGGAGAAAATGCTCTGTTCCTGGATTTTCCTGGTAATGTATGATTGCCATCACCTGTGGTGAAACGCCTTTCTTATCAATTAACTAGCTCACCACAGGTGATGGCAATCATACCAGGAAAGTCCAGGAACAGAGCATTTTCTCCCTCATGGAGAGGGTCAGGTAGGCAAGTATGCATAGGCCTGCACTGCATGAAACCCCTTGTGATCCAGTCAGTTCCCAAACAAACTGATCCGTGCAATTTAGCCTTTAGCTGGGCATACACTATACAGTTATCTGGCAGATAATCTGCCAGGTCTGGCTGGTTGGAATGAAGATCTGGTAATGGATGAGAGCAAATGACCATTTGCTCCCAAACACTGGAAAATGGCCAAACCCTGTCGTTCAGACAAATTGGTTAAATCATGCATTTGATCAATTTGTCTGAACGACAGGTTTTGTCCATTTTCCAGTGTTTGGGAGCAAATAGTCAATTGTCATTTGTTCTCATCCGTTACCAGATTTTCATTCCAACCAACCAGATCTGAGAGATTATCTGGCAGATAATTGTATAGTTTATGCCCAGCTTTTTTTATATGTGTGTTCAAATTGATCACAAATTGCTCATTTATCAGAATAACTGGATATGTTCATGTATAACACACCTTAACTGTTTCAATTGCTGTTCGTATCGGTTGAATATGGTGACTCCATTATGGATGTTACATAGATTGATATTTTGTGCAACACTAACATTTTATTTTTATTTTCCTTCACCAGAATACACTCTCTCCGGGCACACAGACAAAGGATACCTGTAACCTATGTGGACACCTGGCATAATCAGTCTTGCAGCTGTGCAGACCAATGGTGCATTGATGAACTAGCCACATACCTATTAATTACCGTGATTATTTTAATTGCAATATTGGGGGCTTGGGCAAAAAAGGATGTATATGTGTAGCTGTTCATGGATTTGAACACAAGTACCATAACATATATGATAAAGGAAGAGCCTGTCAACGCCTCTCCCTGCTGAAAGTTATGACTGTCTGAAACCTGCAATATGTTTGGATTTGCTGGCTGAAGAAAATAGCAGCTTATTATCTTCAAAGTTTTATTTGAAGGATATTTATAAGTAGAGACAAATGACAATAGGAATTACAACTTGAAGCAAATAAAAATCTTATTTAAATGATCACCTGTTGATTCGTGAATGTTTACAATGGTTCTGTATGTCTCTATCAATGGAAATACATATTTTATTTTGCATAGTCTTTACAAAGTGTGGGCATTAGATAGCAGGAAGTTCTTGAGAATCAAAACACAATGTTATAGAGTAAAATGGTTATGAAACTGTGGCACCACGCTTCTGAAAAAAAAAAATATATATAAATATATATTAAAAAAAAGTCAGCCAATGGCAAGGTCAAGTGTGTCAGTTGCATTGTTTGCACTATATCCATTTAATGCCATTGAGTGTGAGCAGACATAACGTGAGTGTGAACCGTATCGGGAAAAGCAATGCTAAAATGTTGGTGTTCTTTTTTACATTCTAGGTGCATTTAAAATTACACAGAATGATCATGAAAGCCAGATAAGTTGATATAGTAGAGCATACCTCCTCCTGCTGCAGCAAGGTAGTGCAGAGAATCGTTGCCGCTTGTACTGCAAGAACAGAAGTGAATAGAACTACTAACGCGTTTCGTCCTAAACTGGACTTTATCAAAGGGACCCCATTTCCCTTTGATAAAGTCCAGTCCAGGATAAAATGCATCAATGAGTTATGTAGCATGAGGAGGAACGATCTACTACGGTATATCAACTTACCTGGCGTCCAGGATAACTTTGTTATATGCATTGCTATTGAGTTTTCTTATTGTGAATGTGCTACTTACCTTTTTAAAAAGTTAAATATTGTTTAAACAGAATTACGCTATGATATACTGTATATAGCGTCATTTGCAGAACTATTACGTGGTTAATAATACCTGGTGAAAAAACATCATCCATTTCAGATAAATTCATACATGTATTTTTCTAGTACTCTAGTTCTAGATAGACAGTTTTCTATCACAAAACTGTCAGAGCACACAGGTATGGAATTGGACAATATTGCACTGTTGTGGGGCATCTTGCAGTTTTTGTTTTCTGATTTTTTTTGACAAGTGATGTCATACAGGATTGCTGCCAAATTCATGAGCTTTGTGTTGTTTAGCATATCACAAGTGTTTGTGTGTGTCTGTAAAAGTTGACTCGTGCTGAAGGTGAAAATCATTTGTGCTTCTCTGAATTTCTTTCAGATACTCTGTTCTTCTCTTTCCTTTGGACAATTTTATAGCTCCAGAATAGTCTGACTGGATTGAGGCTTACCATATAAGATTTTTTATAATTCATATTTCATATTACTTCTTGCACAGAGTACCTTGTTGATACAAGTATACCATATGTAAAAAAAAAAAAGTGCCATGATCTACAGCACCAATTCAAATATACGTAATATTTCTAGAAGTTAAGTAGATGAGAACAAATGTCTAATTGCTCCGGACTACAGCACTTATTTTTGTGTATTTTTGTGTATAAATTGCTTGCCTCCTGGATCGCTTGCCTCCTGAGACCTGCTCAGACAGAAAAGTTTCAGAGAAATGATTATGCAGATTAAACAAGAACCCAAACTGCATCCCGTGGAGACACAGAGAACATGAAGAAAAGGGTTTGGATCATTCCCATCTACTGTAGATGCTTGTTCCAGCTACAATACATTATGTCAACAGCTTGTGGCATTTAGGGAACTCCAACCAAGGGGTAATTTTCTATGCAGTAGTGCTTTTCAAAGGTGCAGTGTCCTTTGTGGTTTTTAACAGCTGGATTTAAAGGGACAATAATATTAAATACAAAACATGGCACGTTTCGTATTTAACATTATTGCCTCCTTAAATCCAGCACCTGAAACCACAGAGGACGCAAAAGCTTTGAAAATGTAAATGAACTCTCAAATAACTACCAGTGATTCCTCACTGTAGAAAATAAATAAATATATATATATATATATATATATATATATATTATACACACAGGGTCAGACTGGCCAACAGGAGTATAGGGGAATATCTGCACTTTCCAAGGACCCACCCCCTCGTCTATGGATCAGGTACCAGACTGTGCACTTGAATTATAGATTATAATGTTACATTATAAAGCACAGAACTATGGTGTATTTTCTGCAGTGCATTGCTGTTATTAATCTTATACATTATCATGCATGCACTAGAAGTATGTCAAAGGGGCCCAGACCATGCAATCTCTAAAGGTTAGCCAAACCTCTGTGGTGGCTGGTCACACCCATGAGCATGGGCCCCTTTTACAGCATTCCTCCAGTGCGCCCTTCATTCCCCAGTCCGGGGGGGGGGGGGGGGGGGGAGGGGGGTTTGGTGTGTGTGTGTGTGTGTGTGTGTGTGTGTGTGTGTGTGTCTTACATATTCACAGGTCCAGCACTCCCATTAGCTGGTTGCCCCCACATATCGATCATGTAGTCTTGAAAAGGTGCGGCAGCTCAAGCATAAAACAAGCAGATGAGCAGGCGTTTACAGTCAACGTTTCAATGCATTTTCATCAGGACTATAATATATAAATATATATATACATACATACATACACACAGATGGAGCCACGCTCATCTTGGCTTCTCTGCTGTGTCTAGGGGCACCGTGGTTTATTAGAATAAGCCTTTCATCTATTGTTCTCAGCTGCAATACAATACACAGAGAACAATACAAAAGGGGATTAAGGGGGTCATTCCGAGTTGATCGCTAGCTGCCGTTGTTCGCAGCACAGTGATGAGGCTAAAAATCTGTATTTCAGTGCACTCGTATGCACCGCAATGCGCACGCGCGATGTACGGGTACAAAGGCTTTTGTGGTTGTGCACAGGTTCTAGCGACGTTTTCATTTCGCACTGGTGGCCGCAAGAAGATTGACAGGAAAGGGGCGTTTCCGGGTATCAACTGACCATTTTCTGGGAGTGCTTAGAAAAACGCAGGTGTGGCTGGGCGAACGCTGGGCGGGTGTGTGACGTCAAAAGCCAACCCTCCAACGTTAGAATCAACGCACACGAAGAGTAAGTCCAGGGCTGGTCTTGTTTTGCACAAAATGTTTTTGTAGGTGCTCTGCTGCACAGGCGTTCGCACTTCTGCAAAGCAAAAATACACTCCCAGTGGGCGGCGAGAATGCATTTGAACGGCTGCTAAAAACTGCGAGCGATCAACTCGGAATGACCCCCGAACTCATTACAGCAGGGGATATAAGGGGGGTACTCACGGACCAATCGCTGCTTAAAATCTAAGCAATCTGACTAGATTGCTTAGATTTTAAGCAGTGATCTCTCCGTGTGTACCCCCTACAGCGATAGCAATGCGCAGACTCGCGCATCGCTATCGCTGGTGCTAGATTGGCCAATCTAGCAGGTCGCTCATTTCACCCGCTGGGTGAAATGAGCGGCTCCCCCTGCACGCTCAGCACACATCGCGCTGTGCTGAGCGGAGGGAGAGATGTGTGCTGAGCGGTTCGCTCAGCACACATCTCTCCCCACATCTGCCAGTGAGTACTGGCCTTAAGTCCGACTGCACTGGCTCAGTTAATCCTATTAAAGGCAAAGATGAAGAGGGCTCCATCTGTGTAGATATATATATATATATATATATATATATATATATACAATTTAGATCCGCGCACACTTTGTTTAGTCCAGAGTTTGTTAGGTCAAACACATGAGGTGCCTGCTCTTCCACTCCTGCCAGGAGCCACAAATTTCTAGATAATAAAATAAGGAGAGCGCACCAGTGAATAATAGTAAAAAGTAACAATTTACTTGTATAAATATCCACGTACATCAAGGTTCACATTCAAGCACTTAGCCACTTCTCCGATAACCTCCTCCGCAACGATGTAATTCAGTCAGTGGGGTATTTTTCCGGAGATGCCGTCTGCTCTGTCTCAGGCGGAAGACAGGATTCGTCTTGCACTTGTAAGCCACGCCCAACGCGTTTCGTCACTAGAGGACTTCGTCAGGAGCTATGTCATTGGATCCTCTAAGTTCACCTTTTAATCATTGCTTTGTGCAGCGATTGGCTGATTGCTTGATCACACATACCATCTTTACTTTTAATATTTCGTTTGTTTAAAAAAACATTTTATACCTCATTAGTTTTACCTACACATTATATCTATAATAACAACACTTTTGCCATTTATTGACACTTCTAAATAAAAACATAAATATGTAAACAGAAGTAGCGCTACTGCATTCACAGCTGATTAGCCTCTCACTGCTGGTCTCTTACTCATGTGATCATGATGATCGGCAGCACCTACAAGAGAACTCTTTCGTAGTATAAGTATACACAAGTTTTAGTATACTATTGGTGTGAATTATTGCATTTGTATTCCATTATTGTGTTGGAACGATGAGTAAATATAGAATTGATAGAATCACCAGGCGCAATGAGGAGTGCCATAAATTGTTTAATGATCATTTAGAAATTAATGTGGATAAAAGAAATAGTGACACTAATTCAGAAGTGGACATAGATAATTTATGTATAAGAACGGAAAGATTATTAATGAAAGAAATGAAGCTCAGCTGGGAGGTTACCACTATTGAGAAGTATATAGAAGCCAAACGCATACCAAGGGGTTTGAGACTGTTAAAAGCCCCTACATTTGGAAGTGATAACAAGGAATTTGTAGATAAATGGAACAATGTTTTGGACGGGTGCTCGGTGGAACTGATGAAATTAATAATAATAGAGAGAAAGAAGGAACTTGTTGAAATAGATCAGAAAATTTTAGAAATAGAAAAACAGATAGAACCAATAAAAGAGGTAGAGGAGTTCAAAAAATTACTAACAGAAAGTGAAATGAAGGTTAAAAAATTAGAAAAAGACATCATAGTGACAAAAGTAAACAAATTTAAAAGAGATACGGCAGATTATAGAGAAGGAAATGTAAGAAGCTGGCCGGCAGCCAATAAGCCATGGAAGAACAATCAGTACAGCCAGCACCGTCCATATGATGGCCAATGGCAAAAAGTGTATAAAGGCCCGCAGAATAAATATATTAGTAGAAAAAAATGAAATACAGGTGAAAAATAGGTATGAGGTTTTGGCATCTCCCAATGGGTTACAACAAGAAAGACGTTTTTTTCAGAGGGGACAATATGGGAGGGAAAGGAATCAGATAGGAGACAGGGGAAGTCAGGCGAGTCCGAATACTTATGGGAAAAGAAAAAAGGAAGATTTAGGAGAGGTAAGAGAGGTGGAAAAAGAAACAAAAATGAGAAAACAGGGACCGTGGGACAAGTAGGGGTATTTAATCTGTCAGAATACACATTAACTAAAAATGAACAACAGCTATTATCAAAAGGGTTAACATTTGCTCCCAATAAATCCCCTGATGGATTCCAATTATTTATAGACACTAACAAATTTGTTAGAAATCTAACCTTAAAACGACATTTTAATAAAGATAATAAAGATAAGGGGGAAGAAGAGATTCATGGGGATAAAAAGGTTTTAAAGAAAAAAATCTACCTTTTACCCAGTGGAATCTAGAGGTAGCTACATTGAGACATTTGCTAGCCTGGTACATAAAGATATGAACAACCTGTGTAACAATGTAGGAAGAGCAAAAGACAATTTAAGTAGAGGTGAAAGGGAAGCAATTAAAACCCTGGAAAAAAACAATGGGATAATAATAAGATCAGCAGACAAAGGGGGAGGGGTAGTGGTGCTAAATAAAAAAGATTATAAGGCAGAATGTAATAGGTTGTTGAGTGATATTACAACCTATGAACAATTAGAGAATGATCCCATAGAAAGAATACTAATTGAAGTCAGCCAATTGCTAGCCAATGGATTAAATGATGGTGCAATCACTTTAGATGAATATAATTATATGGTAAACACTAAACCAGTAACTCCGATATTTTACAGTGTACCGAAGATACACAAACGACTAGATAAACCTCCGGGACGCCCAATAATATCAGGGATCAATTCTTACAGTTCCAGAATATCAGAATATGTAGACATCCAAATAAAACAATATGTCACACAATTAGATACATTTATAAAAGATTCAACTCAAGTACTGGGAATCCTAGAAACGTTTAAATGGGAGACAGATTTTTCATGGGCAACAATAGATGTTGAGGCCCTTTACACGTGTATACCGCACCAAAAAGGGTTAGAGGCAGTGGGTGAATTCATGGAAAATGACCCTTCAGTTAGCACAGCAAAAAAAGAGTTTGTTTTGAGGTGTATAGAATACATATTAACAAATAATTATTTTCGGTTTAAGGATGAATATTACATGCAGCGAAGGGGCGTGGCTATGGGAACACCTTATGCTCCAAACCTAGCTAATCTATATTTGGGAAAATGGGAAAAAGAAATGATACTAAATAATAACCCATATACAGATAATATAAAGTTAATAAAAAGGTTTATAGATGATATAGTGATAGTATGGAGGGGAGAAATTTCAATATTTGAGGATTTCATGAAATATTTACACAGTAACACTTATAATCTCAAGTTCACGTATAATATAAATAAACAAAGGATAGAGTTTTTAGATCTGGTTCTGGATAGCACAAGTTGTACAACAGGAGATCAAGTAGCCACATACACCCACATTAAAAAAGTGGATTGTAATAGCTATGTCCACTTCCACAGCTGTCATCATAATAAATGGGTATCAAATATACCCTATTCGCAGTTCATTAGACTGCGACGAAACTGCTCTACATTAGAAAAATATAATGAGCAGGCAGAGATATATGGACAGAGATTTAGAGATAAGGGGTATCCGGAACGACTAATTAATGACTCAATATTGAAAGCTAAAAATAGAGATAGAAATGAACTAGTAAGATACAAAACGAAGGCGCCAACTAATAAGTTCAATAATATCCCATATGTCACCACATATAATAGTAGGTTGGGAGATGTTACAAAAATCATAGAAAAACATTGGGGGGTACTAGAATTGGACCCAGTACTAAAAGGAATATTACCAGAGAAACCAAAAATTATATGCCGTAAAACAAAAAATTTAAAATCAATAATAGCACCAAGCAATCCTTTATTAAAAGAGGAGGGCAGCAAATTAGGATGGCTAAGCCAGCTACAAGGTTTTTTCCCATGTAACAAATGTAAAATATGCAAATTAGCAAGTAGGGATAATAAAAAGATCTGGAGCCATGATAAACAAAAATCCTGGATGATAAAAGGAAAATTAAATTGTCTGAGTACACATGTGATATACATGTTGGAGTGTAAATGCGGTAAAAGATATATAGGGAAAACCAAAAGGCAACTTAAAATAAGAATTTTGGAGCACACAAGAAACATTATTAACAAAGTGCTTAATCATAGTGTGCCCCGCCACTTCCAACAATGTTGTAATTCCAGGGTGGAAAATTTATCCTTTAAAGCCATAGAAGAGGTTCATTTGGGAAATAGAGGGGGGGACATTTTAAAACTGTTGTCTCAGAGAGAAACCTTCTGGATCTATACGTTAGGTACATTAACCCCAGACGGATTGAACGAGGGATGCGATATCGTGCCGTTTCTGTAATAATGACCGGGAAAGTCTCTGGGTGAGGTCCCTATCGAAGTTGGTGTTAGCACCCGATGGGGAGTGGCAAACACTCAGGGTTGGTCCCGGCCATAACAGAAAAGATAGAGCACCCCAGTCTCATGAAAATCTGGGTTCGAGCATGAAGGGGTTAATATAGGAGAGAAGTTTATAGTACAGGTTGGAATGAGATATTGGCAAAAGTCGGTTTTCAAAGGTTCGTTCTTTTAAATTAAATGTAAATGTATGTATATGTCTATACAGACTAAGTATGAATTAGATGAATAAATGAATGACTTTTAAATTTTGGCTACTGCAATCACATTACTGATTATACTCTAACTAATGCTGTCAGATGGCAAAACGAACAGGAACGTATGTGAAAGTAGAGACATATCAATTAAGAACACATGAGTAAGAGACCAGCAGTGAGAGGCTAATCAGCTGTGAATGCAGTAGCGCTACTTCTGTTTACATATTTATGTTTTTATTTAGAAGTGTCAATAAATGGCAAAAGTGTTGTTATTATAGATATAATGTGTAGGTAAAACTAATGAGGTATAAAATGTTTTTTAAACAAACGAAATATTAAAAGTAAAGATGGTATGTGTGATCAAGCAATCAGCCAATCGCTGCACAAAGCAATGGTTAAAAGGTGAACTTAGAGGATCCAATGACATAGCTCCTGACGAAGTCCTCTAGTGACGAAACGCGTTGGGCGTGGCTTACAAGTGCAAGACGAATCCTGTCTTCCGCCTGAGACAGAGCAGACGGCATCTCCGGAAAAATACCCCACTGACTGAATTACATCGTTGCGGAGGAGGTTATCGGAGAAGTGGCTAAGTGCTTGAATGTGAACCTTGATGTACGTGGATATTTATACAAGTAAATTGTTACTTTTTACTATTATTCACTGGTGCGCTCTCCTTATTTTATTATATATATATATATATATATATATCTTAAAATGTTTACTGACTAGGTCTGACAACATAGTGTGGGAAACAATTTATTGTCCTTACATTTTTCTCAATTTAAAGTGTGAATTATGGACGTATTGGGGGTAATTCAGACCTGATCGTAGCAGCAAATTTGTTAGCAGTTGGGCAAAACCATGGCCCTAATTCTGGGTTGATCGCAGCAGCAATTTTGTTAGCAGTTGGGCAAAACCATGTGCACTGCAGGAGAGGCAGATATAACATGTGCAGAGAGAGTTAGATTTGGGTGGGTTATTTTGTTTCTGTGCAGGGTAAATACTGGCTGCTTTATTTTTACACTGCAATTTAGATTTCAGTGTGAACACACCCCACTCAAATCTAACTCTCTCTGCAGTGCACATGGTTTTGCCCAACTGCTAACAAATGTCCTGCTACGATCAGGTGTGAATTACCCCCTAAAGGGCCCTACTCATTTGACGATGCGCCGCCGAGGTGCCCGACGGCCGAAACGGCCGACCCGGCGGCGGGGGGGCAGTGACAGGGGGAGTGAAGTTTCTTCACTCCCCCCGTCACGCGGCTGCATTGAAGTGCAGGCAAATATGGACGAGATCATCCATATTGGCCTGCATGCACAGCCGACGGGAGACCAGCGATGAACGAGCGCGGGGCCGCGCATCGTTCATCGCTGGAGTCTCCACACTGAAAGATATGAACGAGTTCTCGTTCATTTATGAACGAGATCGTTCATATCTTTCAGAAAATCGGCCAGTGTGTAGGGCCTAATAGTCAGAGCTACGAAGAGGTGAATGTGGCCTGGGTACTTGGTGTTGATTCTGGTATGAATGGTCCATGTTAAGGTCATCATTCATTAGGTCGACCACTATTGGTCGCCATAGACATGGTTGACATAGACTAATAGTTGACACATGAAAATGGTCGACGCGTTACAAGTCGACACATGAAAAGGTCAGCATGGATTTTTTAACTGTTTTTGGTGTAATTTTTTCCGTAACATGACCAGGAACCTCAATTAGTGTACCGTGTCCCCTTTCAGCCATTCCCAACCATAGTCCACGTGGATGGTAAAGTATGAAAAAGGTAAAAAAAATTTTTTTAAAAAGCCATGCGACCTTTTCATAAGTCGACCTGTCATGTGTCGACCATATGCCCATGTCAACCATGTCAATGTTGACCAATAGTGGTTGACCTAATGACTGTCGACCTTAACATGGTCGACCATCCAAACGGATACCCTTGGTGTTGTGGTCAAATCCACGAGACATGGCCAAGCTCGTCAGAAGAAAAAAAATACTATGTGCAGTGCTGCAAAGCCCACTGGGCCCCTACAACAAGCCTGTGGCCCGATAATCAGCACCTGTCCCCTCCCCCACCCACCTGCCCCATGTGTGTACAGTAACACAATAGATCTCACTGGATTTTCCTTCATTATAACCCCAAACAGTGTGCCTATTTTAAAGGGAATGTAAACCCTAGTAAAATTATTATTTCTGCAGCGGGGTACACTGTGTTCCACAGGGAATACATTGGGGTGTAGAGATGGATCTTGATCCAGAGGCACCAACAGGCTAAAGCTTTAGACTCTCTCAAAATGCATTGTAACCCCGCCTCCAGGCACTGTGAGCTCAGTTTTAGAGTTGGTGCCTGCATGAAGCAGGTCACTTAACAGGGGGGCTGCGCTAGGCAGCCCTGAAAAAGCTTTTTAGAAGACATCAAGGGCTGCACACTTCATATGTCAGTGTGACATACCGTGATGTGGCGCCATCACCTCCCCAGCGGCGTCGCATACTCCCGCTGGCTCTGTTTCCGGGTACTTGCGGCGGAGGCGCACCGGTTCCTAGGCACACAACCACAGGCGCTCTACTGGATCACGTGGCTGCTACTAAGGGAGGAGGTAAGAGGGTCCCCCAGGCGGGACCCGCCATTAAATCGCGTTCCGGTTTAAGGAGATGAACCGCGACACTGGCGTGGACACTGTGACAGAGCAGGGACCCCACTATATCCACCAGGGCATGGGAGCACAGGTCGGATAGTAAAATATACACTTTAATAAGGCTCCATAGTACCCGTGGTGAGGACCAGCATAGGGAAAAAGGTGCTTGACCTGTAGCCCCTCCCCCAGCTCTGGGCACCATCTACTGCTGGTGTTCCCGCCCTGGAGCTGCCTCACACTCTCCCTCACTCCCTGACTGATATGCTGGGCACCATTTTCTAAAATATATGCGACTGGTCTCCGGGACTGCAGGGCAAGGTCTCCTTTGTAAACCCGCCTGTACATCAGCGCCATCGTTTTACAAACACTTAAGTATTCTACATGTCGATATTAAGACAGCGTCAGTTAAGAACAAGTGTACCTGTGAAAGAATATATTGTATGAGTATTCTGATATATACATCCGGTCTCAGATCGCGCATTTTCATATATATATATATAAACAAACAAGAAGGTTCTGCACTCTCATCAAAGTTCCTAATGGTGGGTGCTCCCAACAGACAAAGTGTCCGCAAATGTAGACGAGAATTCCACGTGGTGGAGTGTGCACTCTCACTGTATATAAAGTCCACACATTTCTTCAATGGAAATTTTTTTATTGTAGCCTCAAAGGTTTCGACGTTTCGATCCAAAAACCAGGATCTTTTTCAAGAAGGGCCATACATAAATCATCAAATCCAATCTTAATATAGCGAAGCCAAATAGTTAAAAGTATATCTAGAAAAAATAGAACAGAAACATGACTGAGCCTCCCAGGTCCCAATATATAACAATACTAGCGACAATGCTTGTATAAAAAAAAACTACTGCTTAATACCGGATTTAGAAAAAGGAACCCATATATCAAAGCGGGTAGCAGAGGGGTGAAACTACAAGGAGGTATGAAATAACACCCTGTGTTCACCACTGGTCTTAAATATGCATGCAAAGCCCACATGTCCTCACCTCTGTCAGCACATTCCAATAGAGCTGCGTGTCTGAACTGCTATATACCAAGTGTAGGGAATGTCCGTATAATCACAGCTATAGAACCAGACAGCTGCTGTAATCAAAGAATATCTCTATTGTAGACATATATCAGAATAAAGATATGTACATCAAATTTATTATCACATAAATACCCGTGGACAGCACTACTTCCTGTTTGCGTTCCACCCGCGGACAACACTGAATCACATACACGCTGCTGACTCCACTTCCTTTGGAAAGGATGTTGTGTGCTTCCAGTGGATGCTGTTAAGAAGCCCCTGGTAGTGGAACGCAGACAGGAAATAGTGTTGTTCCGCGGGTGGAGCGCATATAGGTGGAACGCAAACAGGAAGTAGTGCTGTCCACGGGTGGAATGCAAATTGTTAATATGCTCCCCCGTGAGCTGCGATATTTATATTCATTTAAATTATACGTTTATTCACTTGGTTTTAGTTTATAGTGACTTTGGTGAGATTTGTTAAAAGGATATAGGTCCCTTTAATGTTACAAGTTCTCTAATTGGCATATCCTGATCCCTGTTAACTAAATGATAGGAAGTGATGTCATCCACTCATGGTATATATACCTCTCACAGGTTCACCCCTTTCATTCCACATTTGAATCTTGACAGATACACAGCAGGTCTCTGTAAGTATTGCACCTCTATCTGTTCATTGCTCCCATATGTGATATATGATCTGTATACTTTGTCACCTGTATATTTTCTATCACTATATTGTTGGCTCACGCTTGGGGCTTTATGTCCTGGATATTTTTGTATGGATTTGTCTATTTCTGTATAGACATATATATATTTGTATAATTTTACTACTATATTAACGGCCCATGCCTGGGGTATTATGACGTTTATAAACATATAGATAGCTTACCCCTTGGACACTAGTGTTAGAATACATTTCCTTAAAAGCACTTGGGGCATGGATAATGGCGATATGTTGTATTTTTATGGAGAGTGTGGCACCTTTAAGCCCCATTATTTTTCTATATTGGATCTTATTATCTAACAACAGAGCCCTAAAATTGATGTATGAATTTCTACAGATCATTGCCTTATTGCATTGGTGAATACCACTATACCATCCAGCAGGACTATCACAAGTCCAGTAGTGTTCCTTGTGATCTTTCGCACTTTGGTATGTATAACCACCCCTATGGGTGCCTATCAACTTGATACGACAGTATGACCGTCATAATCGTCCATTTTTCTTTTCCTCTTTAGGTCCAACACAATTGTTGGCTTGCACATCTAAATATACCCTATAAAGTATCATTTTTACGAACGAAATGTGTATTCTTTTATTTGTTTATATGGAAAAACAAATGTGGTATGTATACCTGCTCTCTTCTCTTTTGTATATTCAATAGATTTCTGAAAATGAACTCTATGATAAATCAACTGGCTGTTAGTGAATGTTATTGTGTATAGTAGCTTCACAAACACCGTTGTGTAGGATTTTGGACTATTGTTAAACGATTGGTATTTTATACATGTTTATTGTTATTTTGTTTTATTTATCATCTAGATACTTACCCCTGAGGAAGTCCTTTGGGATGAAACGCGTTGGTTTCTGTGTCTTCTTGATACATACATCACCTTTTTTCAACACCTATTTGGCAAGAAAATTCTGCTTGATTAAATTAGAACTATTCCCTGTGTGGATAGTTTTGATTCAGGGCGGGATGTACTAAAGGGAAAATGCGGTAAAACCCCCGTTTTCGGGGGATTTACTGCATTTTCATATCTACTAAGACCCTACCGCCAGGTTTACGATGCCGGGGGTATCGCCATCTTTTGATGGCGATACCCTATAGAAGCCTATGGGCTTTTTACCGCCGCCGCCAACCTGCGCCGCTCACGATGACCTCCCTCCCGCCGGCCCCCCTCCTCCTTCTCCCCCGCAGCACAGCCTTGTCTCCTTACGGCTGCAGGGGGGAGAAGGAGGATCACGGGGACTCCCTGCACTTCACCTCCCGGGGATGGGAGGTGAGGGAAGCCACCTCAAACCCTCTCCTGCAAACCATCACTGATCGCAGGGCACCCCTGGCATCGCTTTAAGATACTAATCGCATATGTTAGGAGTAGTACATATGCAATTAGCATCATTGCGAGAGGCGATGACCCGCGATCATTGATAGTACATCCTGCCCTATGTCTGTTATGTGGAAATTGTGAATACATTTTACATATTTTATATTGTTCTTTAATATTTCTGATTCCGACTAATATTAGATGTGTTCATATAATAATCCAATGCAATTTTATTGTTCTAAAAATAATCATCTGCATTGCAAATGTGACTAAGCGTGCCTGTATCTGCTATTTACTTATTACGTGTATTCTACTGTGTACTCAGTCACATAATACCGGATTTATTTAGAGGTGTTGTGTACTGGGTACTCAGTCACATGCTAACTAATTTTTTCGCCGGTATTGTACTCTGTCTGGTTTCATCATACTAAATCGCTCTCTCTGTTGCATTTGTGTATAATGTTTAACATGTAAGGCAGTAAATCTGGGGACGCTCCTGCATCCTGCAGAGCATGCGCAACGGATTTACCTGAGGGGGAAGTTTTGTGTGTTGGTCTGTGTACTATATCTCATACATCTCCCAGTCAGTCCACAGCTCCTGTAATCAATCAGGAGCCAATCTGGGCTGCGTTCTCAAACCTACTGGGTTCTCTAGTTGAACGCTTTATGCCCCCTATGGCACCACCTGTAACATTACAGTCACTTATGTCCCCATGGTTACTCCGCTTTGGGCGGGAAAATGTTACCTCAAGGGTTGTAGCGTATGACTCATTCCTTGGTCAGGCAAAACCCTATTCCAGGTCACTCTCGTGTCTCTGGGTCATCTAAGCGGGCTGCTTCCTCCTCCATATCCAATAATCTCTCAGATATTTTATCTGAAGAGAAGGGGATCATGTTGTCCTATCCGTTCCTCTATTAGGATTTTCCATTGCTAAATAATACCACTGCCCTTGTGGTTACTAGGAATCAAATCCTACAAATCACCGATAAGAGGATTCCCCTACTGTGGTTAAGCAAATTGATATGTTCACATGTCAGAGGGTAAATAAAACTCTGTTACCACAATCTGACCATTAAGTGTACATCAGACAAGACCCCTGGTCTAATCCAGGGAAGACATTCCCCCTGTCTATAATGGGCATTAGCTCGATATCCTCCTCCTGCAGAGTTATATAACAAGTAGGTAATTCATTGCTAGTGAACTCATGTGTCACCCATCAGGTGTCGTCCACTCTGCCTCTCACCACTGTCCCCTCACTGTAGGAACCGACAGATAAGCATGTGGAGGGATGCCTGAAATCTATTTCTCCCTTACAGGTGTTGTACATAGACCACGATTGCGTTCTATTGAGGCTGCAAAATAGATTGATGACTGGATCAGGCATTAGAGGAAGAGCTGCCCAAGGATATATCTGACAATGCCAGACATTCCCTGTCTCACAATACCACCGCCACCTTTTTCTGCACCAGGAGGCGTCCCCTGAGGCGGGTGTGTTGGCTGCCAAGGCGTCGAATACGTCTGTCCTGGCTAGCCGTATTCTGTGGTTGAGGCCATGGAATTTGGATCTGGACGCCAAAAGTCATTGGAGGTATTCCCCTTTACTGGGGACATCTTATTTGGGGAAGATCTAATTAAAAATTGGGTCTGAATCGGCGGCTACTGTGACTGCCTTTCTCCCAAATGCACAGAAGGCAAAAGGAACAACTTTTCCCTGCTTTCGGCCTTAAGGGAAAGCGAAGGTCAGGCATACCCGAGACTGTCTCGTGTTCCCAACAACCACTAAGCCCAAGGCCAGGCCCGGCGCATACCGCTCAGCAAAGAAATGCAGTGCAGGTAGGCGCCAGGGGGGAGAGGCGCCTACCTGTTCTGTATCCCTGTGCTGAGTTCCCTGCCCTGCTGATGCCGGCTGCTGCGCCTGTCAAACTCTATGACAGGCAGCGGTGCCTGCATCATGAAGCCTCCTGTCCTTCTCATGACAAGCCTGCTGTATGACGGGACAGGCCTCCCCCTGGGGGATCCCTGGGTGGGGTGCCTACTTCTACGATTCATCCAGGTCTGGTTAATGACCGCTTCAGATGCATGAGTGCGAGAAGTTCTCTCTCACGGGTACGCAGTCTCTTTCAAGAGACGTCCCCCTCGCCAGTTCTGCACGACGTTTATCCCTTCGGATCCGTTGAAGGCGCATGCTCTACAGATGGTTGTGCATTCCCTCCTGGATACAGGCGTGGTAGTCAACCTCAAATCACTGAACAAGTTTGTGAGAGTGTCCAAGTTCCATATGGAAACACTGTGCTTAATTGTACTGGCCATAAAACCTGGAGACTATATGGTATCCCTGGATATACAAGATGCTTACCTGCATATGCCTATTGCCATATCGCATCAGCAATAGCTGCGGTTTGCTATTGGCAACCTTCACTATCACTTCCAGGCTCTGCCGTATTGACTGGCCATGGCCCCTCGGATCTTCACCAAGGTTATGGCCGTGATAACGGCTCATCTCCGTCGCCAGGGAGTCAGGACCCTACTGTATCTGGACGATTTGCTGATTCTGGCAAACTCCCACGATGTCCTCTTCAGTCATCTACAACTGACTGTAAACTTCCTACAACTGGAAGAAGTCCTGGCTAGTCCCTGCTCGGAGCATGGTGCACCTGGGGGCATTACCGGACACACACAGTGAACGGCTGTTTCTTTCTCCAGAGAAGGTCCTGAAACTTCAGGACAGGATCAGATGCTTCCTCTCGCCCAAGTGTCTCGATACACTCGGAGATGCAAGTACTAGGCCTCATGGTGTCGGCTTTCGACATTGTAGAGTATGCTCAATTCCATTCCCACCCTCTGCAGAAGCTGATTCTTGCCAGGTGGGACGGCCTGCCTCACCGGATCAGGTCTCACATGATCTCCTTGTTTCCGGAGGTTCATCTGTCGCTGACCTGGTGGCTATAGGACCAACAGTTGATCAGGGGCCGTCCCTTCTGGATCCCCAACTGGGTTCTACTGACTACGGACGCCAGTCTGAGGGGTTGGGGTGCGGTGTTGGAGCAACACTCTTTCCAGGGTCAGTGGACCATGGAGGAATCACTCCCCCTGATAAACATTCTGAAATTGTGGGCAGTGTTCAATGCTTTGTCTCTCGCCCTGCCTCTGATATAGAACAGGCCTGTTCAAGTACGGTCAGACAATGCCACCACGGTGGCATACATAAACCATCAAGGTGACACTCGAAGCCGCATGGCAATGATGGAAGTGTCAAAAATCCTTCGTTGGGCAGAACGCCATCTGCCGGCAATATCGGCAGTGTTCATTCCGGGAGTCCTCAACTGGCAAGGTGATTTCCTCAGTCGTCAGGACGTGCATGCTGGAGAGTGGAGTCTTCATCAGGAAGTCTTTCAACTCCTAGTGAACAAGTGGGGCCTACCAGATGTAGACCTGATGGCATCTCGACACAATCACAAAGTTCTTTAAGAACCAGGGATCCTCAAGCAGAGTTCGTAGATGCACTGGCAATTCCATGGAACTTTCGGCTGCCCTACGTGTTCCCTCCAGTGTCACTCCCTCCCAGGGTACTGCGGAAGTCCAAACAAGAAGGAGGAATACTACTTCTAGTCGCTCCAGCATGGCACAGACGGCATTGTTTCTCAGACCTGCAGGGTCTATCGATAGAGCGTCCTCTTCTACTTCCTCAACGCCCTCGTTCAGGGCCCTTGTGTCTATCCAGACCTGGCCAGACTGGCTTTGATGGTGTGGCTCTTGAAGCTTTACTTCTGAGGGCCAAAGGATTCTCCAAGGTGGTAATTCAAACTATGCTAAAGGCCCGCAAACCGGCATCTGTGCAGATTTATTATGGGGTCTGGAATTCTTACTTACTGGTGTGCTTCTAAGAATTATGAGGCTTACGAATTCGGTACTTCTTGACTTCTGGCTTTTCTGCAACAAGGCCTGGACTGAGGCCTTCGTCTGGCCTCCCTCAAAGTTCATATATCTGCCTTGTTGGTATGGTTTCAGATAAAAATTGCCTCTATTCTTGACGTTCATACTTTCACTCAGGGTGTTTTACAGATTCAGCCTCCCTATGTCCCTCCTGTGGCTCCATGGGATTTATCTGTTGTCCTTAATGCCCTGCAAGAGTCTACATTTGAACCTCTTGAGTCAGTTGACCTGTTTCTGCTGGGTATTGCCTCTGCTAGAAGGGTATCAGACTTAGGCGCTTTGTCCTGTCGTCCCCACCTTTTTTATATTTCATCGTGACCAAGCAGTTCTTAGAACTCTCCCTGATTATTTCCCTAAGGTGGTGTCATCTTTTCACCTTAATCAAGAGATTGTGGTTCTAACCTTCATCTCTTCTGAATTGTCCTCCAAAGAATGGTCTTTGGATGTGGTATGGGCTCTCCATATATATGTGGAGAGGGCTGCCTCTATCAGCACGTCAGATACCCTCTTTGTACTGTTTGGTTTCAACAAACGTGGATGGCCAGCGAATAAGCAATCCTTGGCCAGATGGATTAGAATGGTGATTGCACAAGCTTATGCGCAGGCTGAACTCCCTCCTCCTGCTGCTATTAAAGCCTATTCTACTCGGTCTGTTGGACCCTCTTGGGCGGCCCGTCGTGGCGCGTCCGCAGAACAATTGTGCAAGGCGGCTACGTGGTCCTCAGTGAACATGTTTATTAGGTTCTATGCCTTTGATACTTCCTTCTCCCAGGATGCTTCCTTTGGACGCTGGGTTCTCATACCCGCTAAGGTGCATCCTCTCCCTTGATGAACTGCTTTAGGACATCCCCGATGTATTTCCTGTGGAACACAGTGTATCCCGATGCAGAAAAGGAGATTTACGGTAGACTTACCATGGTTAAACCTCTTTCTGCGAGGTACAATGGGTTCCACAGGTTGCCCACCCTGATGCACTTAGTTTCTTTGGGTTTGTATGGCTTTAGCCGCTAGTCCCTTCTCCTGTCGTGAGAACGTGGTTCTATGTGACTAACATCTGCATTCTCTTTTACCTGCTTCTGCATTGTACTGGTTAACAAAAGTCAGCTCACGGTGCCTGTAGTTGGGGTTATAGAGGAGGCCCCGCAATGCATTCTGGGACAGTCTAAAGCTTTAGCCTGTTGGTGCCTCTGGATCAAGATCCATCTCTACATCCCGATGTATTCCCTGTGGAACCCAGTGTACCTCGCAGAAAGAGATTTAACCATGGTAAGTCTACCATAAATCTCCTTTTTTCACAACCAATGGAGCTTTCTTTATGAAGAACAATGCAATAAATGTCTTTATTTTCTCTCAGTGATATAGGAAATATATGATACCACTATATGCTCCAGGAGCACAGGTTTTTGTCTTACAGACTTTTAAGTCTCACGCAGTGCTGTACTATTATCACTGCACAATGTAAGAATGAGAGGACAAAATAAGATTTTAAACCTACCGGTAAATCTTTTTCTCGTAGTCCGTAGAGGATGCTGGGGACTCCATAAGGACCATGGGGATAGACGGGCTCCGCAGGAGACATGGGCACTTTAAGAAAGACTTTAGGTATGGGTGTGCACTGGCTCCTCCCTCTATGCCCCTCCTCCAGACCTCAGTTAGATAAACTGTGCCCAGAGGAGACGGACAGTACGAGGAAAGGATTTTTGTTAATCCAAGGGCAAGATTCATACCAGCCACACCAATCACACCGTATAACTTGTGATATACTAACCAGTTAACAGTATGAAAACAACATAGCATCAGTCCAAGACCGATAAAAACTATAACATAACCCTTATGTAAGCAAAACTATATACAAGTCTTGCAGAAGTAGTCCGCACTTGGGACGGGCGCCCAGCATCCTCTACGGACTACGAGAAAAAGATTTACCAGTAGGTTTAAAATCTTATTTTCTCTTATGTCCTAGAGGATGCTGGGGACTCCGTAAGGACCATGGGGATTATACCAAAGCTCCCAAACAGGCGGGAGAGTGCGGATGACTCTGCAGCACCGATTGAGCAAACAGGAGGTCTTCCTCAGCCAGGGTATCAAACTTATAGAACTTTGCAAAGGTGTTTGAACCCGACCAAGTAGCAGCTCGGCATAGTTGTAGTGCCGAGACCCCTCGGGCAGCCGCCCAAGACGAGCCCACCTTCCTAGTGGAATGGGCCTTAACAGATTTTGGTAACAGCAATCCAGCCGTAGAATGCGCCTGCTGAATCGTGTTACAGATCCATCGAGCAATAGTCTGCTTTGAAGCAGGGGCGCCAACCTTGTTGGCCGCATATAGGACAAACAGTGCTTCTGTTTTTTTGACTCTAGCCGTTCTGGCCACGTAAAAAATAAGCCCTGGCTACATCAAGGGACTCGGAATCCTCCAAGTCTCGCGTAGCCACAGGCACCACAATAGGTTGGTTCATATGAAAAGATGACACCACCTTAGGCAAGAATTGAGGACGGGTCAATTAAGGTCCCAAGGCGCCACCTGAGGTATAAAAGGAGGTTGAATATGCAGCACTCCCTTCACAAAAGTCTGTACTTCTGGGAGAGAAGCCAATTCTTTTTGAAAGAAAATGGATAAGGCCGAAATCTGAACCTTAATGGAGCCTAATTTTAGGCCCAAATTCACTCCTGTCTGTAGGAGGTGAAGGAAACGGCCCAGATGGAATTCTTCCGTAGGAACATTCCTGGCCTCACACCAAGAAACATATTTTCGCCATATACGGTGATAATGTTTAGCTGTCACGTCCTTCCTAGCCTTTATCAGCGTAGGAATTACCTCATCCGGAATGCCTTTTTCCGCTAGGATCCTGCGTTCAACCGCCATGCCGTCAAACGCAGCCGCGGTATGTCTTGGAACAGACAGGGCCCCTGTTGCATCAGGTCCTGTCATAGAGGAAGAGGCCACGGATCTTCTGTGAGCATTTCCAGCAGATCCGGATACCAGATCCTTCGTGGCCAATCTGGAACAATGAGAATTTTTCTTACTCCTCTTTTTCTTATTATTCTCAACACCTTAGGTAGGAGAGGAAGAGGAGGAAACACATAGACCGACTGGAACACCCACGGTGTCACTAGGGCGTCTACAGCTACCGCCTGAGGGTCTTTTTTATCTGGCGCAATACCTCTGTAGCTTCTTGTTGAGGCGGGACGCCATCATGTCTATCTGGGGCAGTCCCCACTGACTTGCAATCTGTGCGAAGACTTCCTGATGAAGTCCCCACTCTCCTGGATGCAGGTCGTGTCTGCTGAGGAAGTTTGCTTCCCAGTTGTCCACTCCCGGAATGAACACTGCTGACAGTGCGCTTACATGATTTTCCGCCCAGCGAAGAATCCTGGCAGCTTCCGCCATTGCCACTCTGCTCCTTGTGCCGCCTTGGCGGTTTACATGAGACACTGCGGTGATGTTGTCTGACTGGATCAGAACTGGTTGGTCGCGAAGTAAGGTCTCCGCTTGACGTAGGGCGTTGTATATGGCCCTCAGTTCCAGGATGTTGATGTGAAGACAAGTCTCTTGACTTGACTAAAGACCTTGGAAGTTTCTTCCCTGTGTGACTGCTCCCCAACCTCGGAGGCTCGCGTCCGTGTTCACCAGGATCCAGTCCTGAATGCCGAACCTGTGGCCTTCTAGAAGGTGAGCACTCTGCAGCCACCACAGGAGAGATACCCTGGCTCTGGGGGACCGGGTGATCAACTGATGAATTAGTAGATGTGACCCAGACCACTTGTCCAGTAGGTCCCATTGGAAAGTCCTCGCATGGAACCTGCCAAAGGGAATGGCTTCGTATGATGCCACCATCTTTCCCAGGACTCGAGTGCAGTGATGCACTGACACCCGTTTTGGCTTCAATAGGTTCCTGACCAGAGTCATGAGTTCCTGAGCTTTTTCTATCGGAAGATAAACTCTTTTCTGGTCTGTATCCAGAATCATGCCCAAGAAGGTCAGACGAGTCGTAGGAACCAACTGCGACTTCAGGACATTGAGAATCCAGCCGTGTCGCTGTAACACCTTCAGTGAAAGTGAGACGCTGTTCAGCAACTGCTCTCTTGATCTCGCTTTTATGAGGAGATCGTCCAAGTACGGGATAATTGTGACACCTTGCTTGCGCAGGAGCACCATCATTTCCGCCATCACCTTGGTGAAAATCCTCGGGCCGTGGAAAGCCCAAACG
This sequence comes from Pseudophryne corroboree, assembly GCF_028390025.1. Taxonomy (NCBI): domain Eukaryota; kingdom Metazoa; phylum Chordata; class Amphibia; order Anura; family Myobatrachidae; genus Pseudophryne; species Pseudophryne corroboree. The sequence goes on along the minus strand of NC_086449.1, from coordinate 441,288,168 downwards.
GCAACGTCTGAAATTGGTAATGACAATCCTGTACCGCAAATCTCAGGTACGCCTGATGAGGTGGATAAATGGGAACATGAAGGTATGCATCCTTTATGTCCAGAGATAGCATAAAATCACCCCCTTCCAGGCTGGCGATGACCGCTCTTAGCGATTCCATCTTGAACTTGAACCTCTTCAAGTATAGGTTCAGGGATTTTAAATTTAAAATGGGTCTGACCAAACCGTCCGGTTTCGGGACTACAAACAGGGTTGAGTATTATCCCCTCCCTTGTTGAAGCAGGGGAACCTTGACCACCACCTGTTGAAGATACAATTTGTGATTTGCATTCTCCCTTTCCGGGGGAGAAGCTGGTAGGGACGATTTGAAAAACCGGCGAGGAGGCACCTCTTCGAATTCCAGCTTGTAACCCTGGGAAACAATTTCTATTGCCCAGGGATCCACCTGTGAGTGAACCCAGATGTGGCTGAAAACTCGAAGACGTGCCCCCACTGGGGCGGACTCCTGTAGCGGAGCCCCAGCGTCATGCTGTGGATTTTGTAGAGGCCGGGGAGGACTTCTGTTCCTGGGAACTAGCTGTGTTGTGCAGCTTTTTTCCTCTGCCCTTACCTCTGGCAAGAAAGGACGCACCTCGTACTTTCTTGCTTCTTTGTGATTGAAAGGACTGCATTTGATAATGTGGCGCTTTCTTAGGCTGTGAGGGAATATAAGGCAAAAAATTTGATTTACCATCTGTAGTTGTGGAGACCAGGTCCGAGAGACCTTCCCCAAACAATTCCTCACCCTTGTAAGGTAAAACCTCCATATGCCTCTTTGAGTCGGCATCACCTGTCCATTGCCGGGTCCATAGGACTCGTCTAGCAGAAATCGACATAGCGTTGATTCTAGAACCCAGTAGACTAATGTCTCTTTGAGCATCTCTCATATATAAGACAGCATCTTTTATATGCCCTAGGGTCAATAAAATGGTATCCTTATCTAGGGTTTCAATTTCCGCTGATAAGGTATCTGTCCATGCTGCTACAGCGCTACAAACCCAGGCCGACGCAATCGCCGGTCTGAGTAAGGTACCAGAATGTGTGTAAATGGACTTCAAGGTAACCTCCTGCTTGCGGTCAGCAGGATCCCTGAGGGTACTCGTATCTTGGGATGGCAGCGCTACCTTTTTGGATAAGTGTGTCAATGCTTTGTCCACCCTAGGGGAGGATTCCCACCGTATCCTGTCTGTTGGCGGGAAAGGATACGCCATAAGAATCCTTTTGGGAATCTGCAGTTTTTTGTCTGGAGATTCCCAAGCTTTTTCACATAATTCGTTCAACTCATGTGAGGGGGGAAAGGTTACCTCAGGTTTCTTTCCCTTATACATGTGTACCCTCGTGTCAGGGACAGGGGGTTCCTCTGTGATATGCAAAACATCTTTTATTGCAATAATCATATATCGAATACATTTAGCCAATTTTGGCTGTAACTTTGCATCATCGTAGTCGACACTGGAGTCAGAATCCGTGTTGGTATCTGTGTCTACTATTTGGGATAGTGGGCGGTTTTGAGACCCCGAAGGTCCCTGCGACATAGGGACAGACATGGGTTGACTCCCTGGCTGTTCCCTAGCTTCAGCTTTGTCTAATCTTTTGTGCAATAAATTTACATTAGCACTTAAAACATTGCACATATCCATCCAGTCAGGTGTCGGCGTTATTGACGGAGACACCACATTCATTTTCTCCTCCTCCCCCTGAAAGCCTTCTACCTCAGACATGTCGACACACGCATACCGACACACCACACACTCAGGGAATCCTTTTATCTGAAGACAGTTCCCCCACAAGGCCCTTTGGAGAGACAGAGAGAGAGTATGCCAGCACACACCCAGCGCTATATGACCCAGGAAAAAACACTATATAAATATATGTTTACCCAGTAGCGCTGTTTGTACATATATATATGCGCCAAATTATGTGCCCGCCCCCTTCTTCTAAACCCTCTTTCACCGTGGAATAAGCAGGGGAGAGTCCGGGGAGCTCCTCTCAGCGCTGTGCTGTGGAGAAAATGGCGCTGGTTAGTGCTGAGGGAGAAGCCCCGCCCCCTTGGCGGCGGGCTTCTGTCCCGCTCAAATATACTAAAAACTGGCGGGGGCTCTTTATATATACAGTGCCTAGCTGTATGTGTAATATATATATATATATATATATATATATATATATGTGCCAGAGAGAGGTTTATATGCTGCCCAGGGCGCCGCCCCTGCGCCCTGCACCCTTACAGTGACTGCCGTGTGTGAGGTGTATGGGAGCAATGGCGCACAGCTTCACCGCTGTGCGTTACCTCAGTGAAGATCATGAAGTCTTCTGCCGCCTCTGAAGTCTTCTTTTCTTCTCATACTCACCCGGCTTCTACCTTCCGGCTCTGTGAGGAGGACAGCGGCGAGGCTCTAGGACGGACGGAGAGGGTGAGACCTGCGTACCGATCCGTCTGGAGCTAATGGTGTCCAGTAGCCTAAGAAGCAGAGCCTTGAAACTCACAGAAGTAGGTCTGCTTCTCTCTCCTCAGTCCCTCGATGCTGGGAGTCTGTTGCCAGCAGGCTCCCTGAAAATAAAAAACCTAACAAATATACTTTCTGACAGGAAACTCAGTAGAGCTCCCTGTAATGCACCCAGTCTCCTCTGGGCACAGTAGTAAACTGAGGTCTGGAGGAGGGGCATAGAGGGAGGAGCCAGTGCACACCCATACCTAAAGTCTTTCATAAAGTGCCCATGTCTCCTGCGGAGCCCGTCTATCCCCATGGTCCTTACGGAGTCCCCAGCATCCTCTAGGACGTAAGAGAAATATAGGTTGACTAAAACCAATTAGGAAATTTTGGCCTCCTTTCTGGGTGACATTTAAACTTTTTATATAAAATATGAAACTATGATAAAGAGTAGATGACTGCTATACACCATGACTGAGATAGGAGACTGAAATCTTTGTTATTAAAGTGTTACACAGGAAACACAAACATTTTATATTATACTGAATGATTATGTATTATGTCCACTGGGTAAGGCCCATCAAGTAAGGCTTTTAAGAAAAATGCATTTTTTTTAAATTAATTTAGTTAACATTTTAATATATTTGTCTCTAAAATATATTTTTTTAGTTATTTTGAAAGATGAGGACATGGTTTGATGAAACCCTTTCACACAAACACTATTTGTTCCACCCATAACCTTGTATTAAAGCCAGGTAACATTAGCTGTCACAGTCCTGGCGTCAAGGGAGATCAAATTTGGACTATCACCACCCCTAGTACAGGATTCCCATTTATAAGAATCCCAGCTATGTAATGGTAACATCACCAGTTTTTCAGCACACACAGTACTGTATTCAGTAGAGCAGCTCCTGCATTTTTTAAAGGTTGTTTATTGAAGACACTGAAGGATATAAACCAGTTACGGCATAATAATAGACATGACATACATCCAGGTGATTTAAATATACTGTCAGCCAGACACAGCTTGCTCAATTCAAAAGTAAGACTAACAAAGTATTCTATAGCCAAGGAAGATGTTATCCAATGCTAAGCTTTTATTCAAAGAACAGCAAAATGGGGTCAAATTCTGTTGAGGAGTTAGGCAGCTTTGTGGGAAAGTGAAGTGGGGAGAGGGTAGTCTTCCTGGATATGTCTGCCTTAGATGAACACCATAAAGGAGAGAACTGTAGCACACTCATGTTAGCTTCAAGGTATTCGGTGATGTAACCAAGTTGCCCAAGAATTACAGATAAAAGTTGAGGATCTACAAAGAATACTAGTAATCAGTTCTATTGTGTAGATACTGAACACCAAAATCTTATGTGTCGCACCCTTGTTGCTGACCTTATCGGAGGTCTGTTGTGCTGTTCACTGCCTTTGATGCAAAGCTGTCAGATTCTGATTCTTTTTTTGTCACATCCCACCCAGCAATAATAGCGGCCAAAAGGCAATGCCAAGCTTTTAGAAATGAGGACAGGTGTCTTCACCCATCAACAGCCCTGTCCCTTCATCCCCAAGCAAGCTATTTAAATCTGCTGTGTGTGTGCACTGTAACAGAGCAGATGTAAAGTTTATTCAAGTGCTTTCACGTCCATCTGGCTCCTTATCCTAGTTTATAATTATTATTTTAAAAAGCCGTCCTAGACTTGGAACATATAGGGGAATGCCTAAGGAGCACCTAGCGAGCACGGCAGCCCACATGCATCATGTTTAAGGGGCATCAGTTAAAGTCTTGCGTGGGGAACAAACTGGTCAGAGCCAGCTGTGATATTTTTGCCAATCTTGTTCCTGCCTTTGCCCCTTTTGGGTTCTGCTCCACCCCACTCCGTTCATGTGTAGCACCGACGCTGAGGAATGAGACCACTATGGCATGTATGTAAAAATCATATCACTTGCAGTGTTCCTTGTTGAACAACTATGTAACATAGGGGTTTGGGACACTCCAAGTGCTCATTTCTGTTTGAGTTCCTGGCTTTCTCCTAGCAACCTGGATGATGGCTACTGTGTTTATCACACCTGTTTGGAATGCTTCATTACCTGACTCCAGCCTGTTGTCTCTTGTGAAAGTCAGGAGGCTGATGGACGTGCAGCAGCACAGCTGCAGAGAGTTGGTAATTAGGGGAGGCTGGCTGTGCCTCTCATTGTCTCCTGTCTCCTATATATGTGTTGTGTGTCTCTCACTACTTGCTGGTTATAGTTCCTGGTTGCAGTGGGAACCCATGTCTCTAGTGTGTACTGTTTGTTCTCCTGTTTGTTCTCCAGTCTCTTGTCTTGGAGCCTCTCCTATCCTCTTTTGGTCTTTCACTCCATCGGCATTGACCTAGGTCACTCCGAGGTTAAGCTTGCATTACCACCAGTGGCGTAAGTCCTGGTGGCATCCCAGTACTGGTAGGCACATTACACTTAAAGGGATAAGCATAATGAGTTATGCAAGTCTTAACCTGGGGTGTACAAGGTTCACTGGCCAGAAGACTTCTTTGAGCTCCGCCCTCCTTTGATGGAGAACTGTCGCTAGCGGTAACAGTAATCTCTATAGCAAAGTTAGGATACATTTTGCATGGCATGTAGCCATAATTGGCTAACCCGTGCCGCCATTTTTGAATTTCAAGATGGCTGCGATTGCCAATCGCGGCTCACCAAGCCATCACCCTGCCCCCTATGGCTGGAATTTACTACAGTGAGAGGCAGGCAGTCTGATGGTGGAGGAGCTGGCAAGTGCTCCTGAAGACTCTGGGTGGGTGGCAGCCAATGCAAAAGAACTCACATGGCCGCCGACCCCTAGGTAAAGATCAGAGAAGAAGATGAAGATGCAGGAAGCCCTGGAGGTGCAGTGCTCATGCAAAAGGGATATAAAGGCTGCTGCCCCCACCCCAGGTGAAGGTGCAGTGAAATAAATTATGAAAACAGTCGGTGTTGTGTATTTAATTTAATATTTCCTTTACAGGGGGGGCTATAGGTAACAGTGGGCCCTAAATGCCCCACATGCTGGTACTTGTGGTTCTCTATGTGCCAGCATGTGGAGCAGGCTTGCGGGATCTGTAGTCCCACTGTAAAGTACAATACTCACAGGCGTAACTAAGGTTTTTGGAGCCCAGGGCAAGATTAGGAATGGCGTCGCCCCCCCAGGGAAAAAAATAGAAGAAAGAAATGTTGCATAAATAAAATGTGTGCGCGCACCGAAAAAAATGGGCGTGACCACATACCAGAAGGGGCGTGGTCAGTGAAAATGGGGTGGGGCAACATGACACGCCACCTGTTTCACGTCCCACTGGGAACATTCTTTTCAATTCAACACGAATCTTACCTGTATGATGGTTTCTCACAATATGGAACCTGTGAAGAACTGTATCCTCTGAGGCAGACAACGTCTTCAGTCGTTATTCACTATTCATGTAGGAGATCCCATCGTCCAGAAGATGCCTGTTTGTGCAGGAATATTAACAAGGTCAGCATCATACAACAGCGGTTCAACAAGACTCACATCCTGTCCCCTGTGTCACATCCTGCCCCCTGCATCTCTCAGCCACACCATCATCTCCCTCTCGTGTCATCTCTCAGTCACACCATCACCACCCCCTGCATCATCTCTCAGCACACCATCACTTCCCCCTGCGTCGTTTCTCAGCACACCATCACCTCCCCCTGCATCGTCACTCAGCACACCATCCCCTCCCCCTGTGTCGTCACTCAGCACACCATCACCTCCCCCAGCGTCGTCATTCAGCACGCGCCATTGCACTGTGTGTCTCTGTGTGTGTCCCATGCGCTGGGAGCCCATGCTGCTGCTGTCAGGGAGACTGCACCGCACCTGAGCGCCCTGTGCTGACATTCTGACAGAGAGGGCGGGATGTATTAAAATACATTACCGCCCCTCGCCGCCTACCGCAGTGATGCTAACCGCATATGTACTAACATATGCGATTAACATCGCCCTGCGACGTTGAATGGAGATACTCACACTGCTGGTGGGGAGGGGGCATGGGGACACACTGCTGGGGGGGGGGGGGGGGATGTAGGGCATAGAGACACACACTGGAGGGGGACGGGGAATGGATTCACCCACTGCTGGTCGGGGCATGGAGACACACTGGCGGAGGGAGGGGAACATGGAGACACACACACACACACACACACACACACACTGCTGATGGGGAGGAGAGGGGCATGGAGACACACTGGCGGAGGGAGGGGAACATGGAGACCATAGGCGTGCGCAGGACATTTTATTAGGGGGTGCACGATTAGAAGGGCGTGTTTAGCACCGCCTATTGGGTATGTCTAACACCACCTAATGGGCGTGTCTAGCACCACCTATCAGGCGTGTCTACCACCACATATTGGCACTCAATGCAAACTAAATAATATAGAGAATTGATGCATAGATATATATATACATACAAGGTGAGGTAATGGGCGGCACTCCAAAGGATTTTCAGCAAATACAACAGCACACCAGGCCGATTAGTGTTTCAACGTTTCAGGTGTCTTTATTCACACCTTTCGTCAGGATACAAAATGTATAAAACAAACATACCTTTTATAACACCAAACACGTGAGACACGCCTCATGCCCTCCACTTCCGGCCCCCTGCGCTGACGTCATGAGCGTCATCCTCAACTGCTACGTGGAGGGTAGAAAATGGTTGTCATACCAACAGTAATAAACGGAACTGAAGACGCACTGCGTCCAGCTCCTGTGAGCCGTTCCAGCCCCGCCTCATGGGCGGCGGTAGTAGTCATAGCTACCACTCTGACACATCACAACACAGACGCCGGGGAGCCGGAGCACAGAGACCTGAGGCAACCTTGTGCAAAAAAAGGAAAAAACCAAGCCGCTGAACGCGGCGATCATTAACCCATAGAGAGCTGAGTAAATTAGATGCCTTAACATCCATATCCAAATACTTCAATAGCACCAGTGTAAAAAGCCCACACCAACATAAAAGCCAGATAGGATAGAAGAAGATATAAATCGAACTGACAATTACTCCACCAAAGCCCTCTCTGATCATAAACCTCGGTGAGGTCCCGGCAATTACATTAAAGATGTTGATGGGTGCCATTAGGGTATAAATAAGAATACATTAGAAGAAAACGTATAATTGGATACCCAGACATGTGAAAGGTTAGTATCAACAATTAACCCAAATCAGGTATACTGAGTTACCAAAAATCCAAAACCATGCCCACATCTAGATGGGCTAAGTGTAGGGTCAATACGTATGTATTTTTAAAAAAGAATGACCCTGATGGCAACCACAGGCAAAGAGGTTTGCAAAGGTAAATGAAAAGAAAAGTAGAAGTGGAAAGTCATAGAAAGCAAGAAAGGGAGAGGTTTTCATTTAGTCCAGATGGAGCGACCGTGTTGAACTCGAAGATCCAATGTGCCTCCAGCTGTAGTAGTTTCTTATTCCGATCCCCTCCTCTAGATAAAGGGGGGACATGGTCAATGAGTTTGTAACGTAGGGCAGCCATTGAATGTCGCGCCTCCCTAAAGTGTCTTGCGACAGGCTGTTCAATCTCTTTTCCTTCCAAGGATTGTCTTATGGCCGACCTATGTTGCGCTGCCCGTTCTCTAAAAGTGCAGGAGGTCTTGCCTATATAGGCAAGCCCACAGGGGCATTTAATGATATAAATCACGTATTTGGACGTGCAAGATAAAACATGTTTAATGGGAAACTTTTTTCCTGAATGTGGATGTAGCACAACCGAACCTACTTCCAAATATCTGCATGTAGTGCAGCCTATGCATCTATACGAGCCAGGTTTCTTAGTAAGGAAATGTGACCATAGTTCCCTCCTCTCTGCCGTGGTGTCATTGTGGACCAGCCAGTCCTTAAGGTTACGACCCCTCCGATGACAGTTCAACACCCTATATTGGTTAAGGGATGGTAAGGATTTGTCCGTCTTAATGATTGGCCAAAATTTTTGAACCTTCTTCCTCACTATTTTGCTTGCAGTGTTAAAGGTGGTGATTAACGGAAGCACTTTCTCTGATGATTTTTCTTTACGCTGCAGGCATTGGGTGCGAGGAAGTGCCAATGCTTTTCTTTTGGCTCTTATTAGATCTTCAATTGGGTAGCCTCTCTCAAGATACTTCCCAATCATTCTATCCAGTTCCAACTCACACTCATCTTGATTGCTGATAATGCGCCTTGCGCGAAGAAATTGCGAGAAGGGTAAACCCTTTTTCATAGCTGTGGGGTGAAAGCTCTTAGCATGAAGCAACGTGTTTTTGTCCGTTGGTTTATGATAAACCGTTGTCTGTAGAGAATTTCCCCGTCGTGTAATCAGCACGTCTAGATAGTGGATGACTTCTGCGCTGCATTCATATGTAAATTTAATATTTGCATCCAGATGGTTGATGGTCTGCATCCGTTCATTAAATTCTTCTGGAGTGCCGGCCCAGATTAGAAGCAGGTCATCTATGTAGCGTGTAAAAAGTATTAGACCCTCCGAAAGCGACGGATTCTGCAGAAATAGACGTTTCTCTACGTTCAACATGTAGGCATTCGCGAAGGCCGGGGCTACATTACTCCCCATGGCACAACCGAGCCGCTGGAGATAAAACTGTCCATCAAAATAGAAAAAATTCCGAGTGAGTGTCTTCTCAAGTAATGCAAGAAAAAATCCCACATCTGGTCCTTTATAGTTGGAATTGTCTGACAAAAGGGACCTCACGGCCTCTATTCCCTCCAGGTGGGGGATATTAGTGTACAAACTCACTACATCCACGCTTGCCAAAATGCATTTTTCCGGAAGCTGCGTAATTTCTTGTAATAATAACAATAGTTGGGTTGTATCCAACAGGACCGTAGGTTCCGCTTGGATGACAGGCTGTAAAAAGCCATCCAGGTATTTGGAAATGTTACTATAGAGGGATCCGCGGGCCGAGATAATAGGGCGTCCCGGGGGGGCGTCCAGATTTTTATGGACTTTAGGCAGTGTATAGAGAAGCGGTGTAATTGGATGATCAACCGTTAATGCTTTTAAGGTCTGTTTGTCAATTATAGCATTTTGATGAGCTTGTGTCAGGATCATGTCGATCTCATGTTTAAATCTGTTCGTAGGGTCTGAACCTAACTTGCTATAAACAGCTTGATCATTTAATTGACGATAGACCTCTGCATTATATGTTGATAGATCTTGCAGAACTATTGCTCCCCCCTTATCGGCTGGCCTTATCACCACAGACGTATTCTTGCTCAGATCTCGCATTGCTTGAAACTCCCCTTTAGAAAGGTTTGAAGGTATTCTGGATAGTTTACTAGCCTCATAATCAACACTGCTTTCTAGCATGCGGGCATAACTCTTGATGGCTGCATTATGGGTTTGTGGTTCAAACGTAGATATGGGCCTTAAACAATGTTTAGCAGGCACACTTTCATCCACAGCGGTAGCTTTCCCATAAAATTCCTTCAACTTAATATTTCTCTGATGTTTCCAGGAGTCGATTTTCCACTCAAAGCGGTTGTACTTAGTCACTGGAACAAAGGATAGCCCCTTATTAAGTAAAGAGGTTTCGTCAGCTGATAAAACATGGGAGGAAAGGTTAATAATAAGGTCACCTTTAGGTCTTAGCGTTTTTCTCTGCCTCTCCCCTTGCTTGCTCCGCCTTGTTTTACCGCGGCATCTTTTCGTGGGGCAACTTTTGCCCGAGTCAGTGCCCCTAAAGGGGGCTTACCAGAGTTGGAAGTTGTCGCTTGGTCAGAGTCGGTTGCCGAGCTGTCCACAGCTGACCCCTCGGTGTCTGTCAAAAACCTCCTTGTGTTGCGTCTTGGAAAATACTTTTTACTCCTTGCTGGATATTTCCCTGTGGCCCAAGGATATACAGTCTGATCTTCATAATCCTTGTTTACAGTTGCTAATTTCGTTTTTTTATATTTAATTAGCTCTAGCCTATGGGAATCAATTTTGGCTTGTAGTTTATTCAACCAATCGCCCTTAGTATCATCCACTAGGAGGTGCTTGGAGACACGTTCTATCTCATCAATTTTAGATTTGGTTTCATTCAAAATTCTAGTGGATTCCTCCACGACCAAAATCATCAAATCCAGTGAACATTTGTTCAATACTGCTGCCCACCTCCTACAAAATTCAGGATTAGTTCTTCCTATTGTAGGGATATTTTTTATCCTGAATCCTCTAGGTATTTTACGTTCCCTATAATAATCAGAGATAGTGACCCCATGCAAATGGTAGTCAATCTCTCTTTTGCGGAGTTTTAATAGGGAAAAATACACATCCTCTACAGATTCTCCTCCTGCTGCAGCCTGAAAGGTATCTTTTACTAATACAGCTTCAGCTTCTGACTCAGAAAAACTGAGTAAATCACCTGTAGGCAGGTTAACAGAATGAAAACCCAAAGGTTTTGAAGGACCAGCTCCTGCTTCCATATTAGATTAATCTGTATAATGCTGTGCATACAACTAGTCCAATCTGGCAAACAATTCAAAAAGTGATAAACATGCACAAATAGTCCCAGTACTGACGTTATTTACAAATGTGGTAGCGTGGTTGCCATGTCAAAAAAAACACTTGTAAAACCAAGCCTTCTTTAAACAAAAAACAGTTGTGACCGGCACTCCTACAGCAGAACTAAATACCTGGGTGCCTTCCCGTGGCACTGCAAGGCCCAGCAGACAAGGTGAGGTAATGGGCGGCACTCCAAAGGATTTTCAGCAAATACAACAGCACACCAGGCCGATTAGTGTTTCAACGTTTCAGGTGTCTTTATTCACACCTTTCGTCAGGATACAAAATGTATAAAACAAACATACCTTTTATAACACCAAACACGTGAGACACGCCTCATGCCCTCCACTTCCGGCCCCCTGCGCTGACGTCATGAGCGTCATCCTCAACTGCTACGTGGAGGGTAGAAAATGGTTGTCATACCAACAGTAATAAACGGAACTGAAGACGCACTGCGTCCAGCTCCTGTGACCCGTTCCAGCCCCGCCTCATGGGCGGCGGTAGTAGTCATAGCTACCACTCTGACACATCACAACACAGACGCCGGGGAGCCGGAGCACAGAGACCTGAGGCAACCTTGTGCAAAAAAAGGAAAAAACCAAGCCGCTGAACGCGGCGATCATTAACCCATAGAGAGCTGAGTAAATTAGATGCCTTAACATCCATATCCAAATACTTCAATAGCACCAGTGTAAAAAGCCCACACCAACATAAAAGCCAGATAGGATAGAAGAAGATATAAATCGAACTGACAATTACTCCACCAAAGCCCCCTCTGATCATAAACCTCGGTGAGGTCCCGGCAATTACATTAAAGATGTTGATGGGTGCCATTAGGGTATAAATAAGAATACATTAGAAGAAAACGTATAATTGGATACCCAGACATGTGAAAGGTTAGTATCAACAATTAACCCAAATCAGGTATACTGAGTTACCAAAAATCCAAAACCATGCCCACATCTAGATGGGCTAAGTGTAGGGTCAATACGTACTTTCGGAGGGTCTAATACTTTTTACACGCTACATAGATGACCTGCTTCTAATCTGGGCCGGCACTCCAGAAGAATTTAATGAACGGATGCAGACCATCAACCATCTGGATGCAAATATTACATTTACATATGAATGCAGCGCAGAAGTCATCCACTATCTAGACGTGCTGATTACACGACGGGGAAATTCTCTACAGACAACGGTTTATCATAAACCAACGGACAAAAACACGTTGCTTCATGCTAAGAGTTTTCACCCCACAGCTATGAAAAAGGGTTTACCCTTCTCGCAATTTCTTCGCGCAAGGCGCATTATCAGCAATCAAGATGAGTGTGAGTTGGAACTGGATAGAATGATTGGGAAGTATCTTGAGAGAGGCTACCCAATTGAAGATCTAATAAGAGCCAAAAGAAAAGCATTGGCACTTCCTCGCACCCAATGCCTGCAGCGTAAAGAAAAATCATCAGAGAAAGTGCTTCCGTTAATCACCACCTTTAACACTGCAAGCAAAATAGTGAGGAAGAAGGTTCAAAAATTTTGGCCAATCATTAAGACGGACAAATCCTTACCATCCCTTAACCAATATAGGGTGTTGAACTGTCATCGGAGGGGTCGTAACCTTAAGGACTGGCTGGTCCACAATGACACCACGGCAGAGAGGAGGGAACTACGGTCACATTTCCTTACTAAGAAACCTGGCTCGTATAGATGCATAGGCTGCACTACATGCAGATATTTGGAAGTAGGTTCGGTTGTGCTACATCCACATTCAGGAAAAAAGTTTCCCATTAAACATGTTTTATCTTGCACGTCCAAATACGTGATTTATATCATTAAATGCCCCTGTGGGCTTGCCTATATAGGCAAGACCTCCTGCACTTTTAGAGAACGGGCAGCGCAACATAGGTCGGCCATAAGACAATCCTTGGAAGGAAAAGAGATTGAACAGCCTGTCGCAAGACACTTTAGGGAGGCGCGACATTCAATGGCTGCCCTACGTTACAAACTCATTGACCATGTCCCCCCTTTATCTAGAGGAGGGGATCGGAATAAGAAACTACTACAGCTGGAGGCACATTGGATCTTCGAGTTCAACACGGTCGCTCCATCTGGACTAAATGAAAACCTCTCCCTTTCTTGCTTTCTATGACTTTCCACTTCTACTTTTCTTTTCATTTACCTTTGCAAACCTCTTTGCCTGTGGTTGCCATCAGGGTCATTCTTTTTTAAAAATACATACGTATTGACCCTACACTTAGCCCATCTAGATGTGGGCATGGTTTTGGATTTTTGGTAACTCAGTATACCTGATTTGGGTTAATTGTTGATACTAACCTTTCACATGTCTGGGTATCCAATTATACGTTTTCTTCTAATGTATTCTTATTTATACCCTAATGGCACCCATCAACATCTTTAATGTAATTGCCGGGACCTCACCGAGGTTTATGATCAGAGAGGGCTTTGGTGGAGTAATTGTCAGTTCGATTTATATCTTCTTCTATCCTATCTGGCTTTTATGTTGGTGTGGGCTTTTTACACCGGTGCTATTGAAGTATTTGGATATGGATGTTAAGGCATCTAATTTACTCAGCTCTCTATGGGTTAATGATCGCCGCGTTCAGCGGCTTGGTTTTTTCCTTTTTTTGCACAAGGTTGCCTCAGGTCTCTGTGCTCCGGCTCCCCGGCGTCTGTGTTGTGATGTGTCAGAGTGGTAGCTATGACTACTACCGCCGCCCATGAGGCGGGGCTGGAACGGCTCACAGGAGCTGGACGCAGTGCGTCTTCAGTTCCGTTTATTACTGTTGGTATGACAACCATTTTCTACCCTCCACGTAGCAGTTGAGGATGACGCTCATGACGTCAGCGCAGGGGGCCGGAAGTGGAGGGCATGAGGCGTGTCTCACGTGTTTGGTGTTATAAAAGGTATGTTTGTTTTATACATTTTGTATCCTGACGAAAGGTGTGAATAAAGACACCTGAAACGTTGAAACACTAATCGGCCTGGTGTGCTGTTGTATTTGCTGAAAATCCTTTGGAGTGCCGCCCATTACCTCACCTTGTCTGCTGGGCCTTGCAGTGCCACGGGAAGGCACCCAGGTATTTAGTTCTGCTGTAGGAGTGCCGGTCACAACTGTTTTTTGTTTTTTATATATATACATATATATACATATAAAATATTTTTAATACAGTATATTTTAAATTTGTATATTTTATTACCATAGATTATATCCTAATCTCTCAAAATATATATTGATATTGAATTTGGACTTGTCCTTCTCCAAGAGGAACGCTGTATTCTGTGGCGTTGGCACATGAGAGCGTGAGTGGGAGCATGAGCGTGCATGCACGCGGCATGACATCATCATGACACATCCCACAGGTTAGAGGAGCTGGGAGTAGGATTACGTCACTGATGCTGCACCATACAAATGAATGACAGCCAGACTGAGCGTAGGGGGTGGCGGGCGGAAAGGGCGGGAGGACAGAAATGAGCACACTCTGCGATCGCCGATAATGTAGCAGCAGCAGGTGTGTGTGAGGGGGTGACAGGCATTAGGGGGTGCCTGTGCGTACCAGGCACCCCCCCTGCGCACGCCTATGATGGAGACACACACACACACACTGCTGGTGTGGGTAGAGGGACATGGTTACACACACAGGTGATGGGGGGAGGGGGACATGGAGACACACTGCTGATGGTGTGGGGAGGGGGACATGGAGACACACACTGCTGATGGGGGGAGGGGGACATGGAGACACACTGGTGATGGGGGTGAGGGGGACATGGAGACACACACTGCTGATGGTGTGGGGAGGGGGACATGGAGACACACACTGCTGATGGGGGTAGGGGGCATGGAGACACACTTCTGATGGGGGGAGGGGACATGGAAACACACACTGCTGATGGGGGATGGGACATGGAGACACACACTGCTGATGGGGGGGGACATGGAGACACACACTGGTGATGGGGGGAGGGGGACATGGAGACACACACTGCTGATGGTGTGAGGAGGGGGACATGGAGACACACACTGCTGATGGGGGTAGGGGGCATGGAGACACACACTGCTGATGGGGGGATGGGGCATGGAGACACACTGCTGATGGGGGGGAGGGGGACATGGAGACACACACTGCTGATGGGGTGGGAGGGGGCATGGAGACGCACACTGCTGATGGGGGAAGGGGGACATGGAGACACACACTGCTGATGGGGGGAGGGGGACATGGAGACACACACTGCTGATGGAGGAGGGGGACATGGAAACACACACTGCTGATGGGGGGGATGGGGCATGGAGACACACTGCTGATGGGGGGGAGGAGGACATGGAGACACACTGCTGATGGGGCTAGGGGGCATGGAGACACACACTGCTGATGGGGGATGGGGCATGGAGACACACACTG
This sequence comes from Pseudophryne corroboree, assembly GCF_028390025.1. Taxonomy (NCBI): domain Eukaryota; kingdom Metazoa; phylum Chordata; class Amphibia; order Anura; family Myobatrachidae; genus Pseudophryne; species Pseudophryne corroboree. The sequence goes on along the minus strand of NC_086449.1, from coordinate 441,272,767 downwards.
CTGATGGGGGGAGGGGGACATGGAGACACACTGCTGATGGGGTGGGAGGGGGGCATGGAGACACACACTGCTGAGGGGGGAGGGGGACATGGAGACACACACTGCTGATGGGGGGAGGGGGACATGGAGACTCACACTGCTGATGGGGAGGGGGACATGGAAATACACACTGCTGATGGGGGGGATGGGGCATGGAGACACTGCTGATGGGGGGGAGGAGGACATGGAGACACACACAGCTGATGGGGGAGATGGGGCATGGAGACACACACTGCTGATTGGGGGGAGGGGGTCATGGAGACACACACTGCTGATGGGGGGAGGGGACATGGAGACACACACTGCTGATAGGGGGAGGGGGACATGGAGACACACACTGCTGATGGGAGGGAGGGGAACATGGAGACACACACTGCTGACGGGGGGAGGGGGACATGGAGACATACACTGCTGATGGGGGGAGGGGGACATGGAGACACACACTGCTGATGGGGGGAGGGGGACATGGAGACACACACTGCTGATGGGGGGGAGGGTGACATGGAGACACACACTGCTGATGGGGGGAGGGGGACATGGAGACACACAGGATGGGGGGATGGGACATGGAGACACACACTGGTGATGGGGGGGAGGGGGACATGGAGACACACACTGCTGATGGGGGGGAGGGGGACATGGAGACACACACTGCTGATCGGGGGAGGGGGACATGGAAACACACACTGCTGATGGGGGGATGGGACATGGAGACACACTGCTGATGGGGGGGAGGGGGACATGGAGACACACTGCTGATGGTGTGGGGAGGGGGACATAGAGACACACACTGCTGATGGGGGGAGGGGGACATGGAGACACACACTGCTGATGGGGTGGGAGGGGGCATGGAGACACACATTGCTGATGAGGGGAGGGGACATGGAGACACACACTGCTGATGGGGGGGAGGGAGACATGGACACACACTGCTGATGGGGTGACATGGAGACACACACTGCTGATGGGGGGAGGGGGACATGGAGACACACACTGGTAGGGGAGAGGGTCATGGAGACACACATGCAGTCAGGGTCACACACACAGACAGAGGTGCCCTCACCTTTGATGACTTGTAGCCTCCAGCAGCTCCTTCCTCCTCTTCCACGCTGCCAGCCAGGGCCCAGGAGAAGAGCAGCAGAGCTGTAGAAGATGCAGTGCCGATGTAGCCCCGCCCCCTAATCGGGTCAGATGAGCATGTACTGGGCTCCACCAATCTGGGCTCAGCACATGCTCCTCTGACCCACACTGTCAGCAGGTTACTCTCTGCTGCTGCTCGTTATCACAGAGCAGGCTCCCGGCAGCAGCAGCACATTAAAGGAGGTGGGCGGGCGAGCAGGTATGATGCCCTGGCCGGCGGCGCCCCCTTCTGCTGGGCCTGCCACGGTGCCCAGGGCACGTGCCCTGCTCGACCCCCCTTAGTTACGCCTCTGACAATACTTCTCACACTCACAAGCTATCAACCCTGCACCCACCGTCCACCGGTGTGGAGGGATAGCCTCAGGCTTTAGTACCCTGGAAGGGGGGTGGGGAGGGGGGGTGAAGTACCTTTTTATTTGGGGGAATCTCCACTTCCCCAGGAATTCCCAAACTGGGCTGACTAATTGAGGGGGAATGCATCGGCCACGGTACCCTGAATGTAGCCAGCTGTTAGTGGAGCCTGATGCTGGGTTTAAAAAAATACGGGAGACCCCTACTCATTTACACCCCTGTATTTTTAGAACCAGGGCCTGCTCCAAGAGCCTGATGCTGGTTCATTAAATATGGGGAACCCCTACACATTTTTTCTCCCATATTTTAAATATTTAAGCCTGGTGCTGGTTATTCTTTGGGGGGCCTCATTGTAGTGGTAGTTTAAGAGTAGAATGGGGAAAGTGGGAGGTAGTAGTAGTAGTAGTAGTAGTAGTAGTAGTAGTAGTAGTAGTACTGCCTATTATTTATATTTTCCTCAAGTGACACTTAAAAAGACAAATGATTGAGGTGATGTATGGGCACTTTCAAGATGTGCAGATCCAGACTTTGCAAGGAAAAAATCTGCAGATCACTGAAACAAATCTGTAATGTATGGGCAAGTCAGATGGATTGGGGAAACAGTATAACTGGGGAATAAAATCACAAGATCTGTGCAATAATAAATTGTGTGTGCTGATGTATGGGATCCTTATTGTACAACACATTGACATATATAAATGAGAAAGATAGGGAAATTATGGGAAAAATATTAATCTGATGGGCAACCATCAGGATTAATTGAATGTTTAGTCACAACTTCAAAATATGAGGTACGGTATTAATAAGACTGTGTTAAAGTTAAAAAAATAGCATGGTATAAATCTCTTTGTTTAAGGATATTTACAATCAATCAATTCTATAAAAAACAAAAACCCCACTATAATTTATTCTTTCAGCAACTGTGAGTTGCATTGAGCCTGGATCTGTATATGCATTGTCAAGTTTCTGGCAACAGCAAAAGATGCTGCATCCAAAGACTCAGTATTAAATCACTTGCATGAACATTGATAATCTGAGTAACCTATACTCCAGGCTTGCAGGGACAGAAAATGTGTGTCAGAAGTCGCAGACCCTGGCCTTGCACGTGCTGCCCCCTATCTCTGGAATTCTCTCCCTATCAGACTCTCCACCTCTTTACAAAACTTCAAACAGGTTCCCACTTCATCAAACTCAGCCATCTCTCATCCTAATCCTCTGTTCCATGCTTACTGTCTACCACATGTGTCACCCCTGTCTGTCTGTCAGTCACTCCCCTTTAAATTGTAAACTCTCACAAGCAGGGCCCTCTTCCCTCATGTGCTTTGGCTTCCCTTACATATGCTCTCTCTACTCCATACACCCTACAACGGCACCCAACCCTTGGTTTCTGCCAACCCGTTGCTTATTTCAGTGCTATGACTACTAATGCAGCAATGCTAATAAATTATGCAATTGTTTTGCATTCTATTGTACTGTAAGTCACTATTTTCTTGTTTGCTCATTTATGTACTTTGTTAGGCGCTGTGGAATCCTTTAATATTAATAATGATGATGATAACAACAACAACAACAACAACAACAACAACAACAACAACAACAGAGTGGTGTTTTGTAGTTTAAGAGACAGTTGTAAATGATACTTTAAACTTACATTAGGCCACATCCTTCAAGGTCAGAACAATGATGGGTGGTGATTATATTTATTTCTCTACTTAATGGAGCCTTGGATCTTTTGTATGATGGTGACCAGTAGCGGATCTTGCCACGGGCAAGAAGGACTTTTGCCCGGGGCGCCGCCTTCCGGAGGGCGCAGGGCGCCATCCGGAGGGCGCCGCACCAGGGCAAGATCCACTCCTCGGCTCGTCTAGTTTCCCTTCGTGGAGAGGACCTTTGCTGAGCGGTGCGCGATGACGTCATCGCGCACCGCACATCATTTCAGTCTGTACAGGGGGCGTAAATGACCACGCCCCCTGTACGTAGCCACGCCCCCTATTGTCGCCCGGGGCGCACAGCGCCCAAGAACCGGCCCTGATGGTGACGATAAGACTGCCTCTGCTGAAGCACATGAGTTAGCTAAGACAAGGTTATCACAGTATAGAGGAATATTGGCCCTCATTCCGAGTCGTTCGCTCGGTATTTTTCATCGCATCGCAATGAAAATCCGCTTAGTACGCATGCGCAATATTCGCACTGCGACTGCGCCAAGTAATTTAACAATGAAGATAGTATTTTTACTCACGGCTTTTTCATCGCTCCGGCGATCGTAATGTGATTGACAGGAAATGGGTGTTACTGGGCGGAAACACGGCGTTTTATGGGCGTGTGGTTGAAAACGCTACCGTTTCCGGAAAAAACGCAGGAGTGGCTGGAGAAACGGGGGAGTGTCTGGGCGAACGCTGGGTGTGTTTGTGACGTCAAACCAGGAACGACAAGCACTGAACTGATCGCACAGGCAGAGTAAGGTTGAAGTTACTCAGAAACTGCTCAGTAGTTTGTAATCGCAATATTGCGATTACATCGGTCGCAATTTTAAGAAGCTAAGATACACTCCCAGTAGGCGTAGGCTTAGCGTGTGTAACTCTGCTAAATTCGCCTTGCGACCGATCAACTCGGAATGAGGGCCATTGTACAGAATTTTGTTGTTGCTCATCAAGCTGTGAATGGAATGACCCAGTCCGCCATAGTCATTTCGGTTCGAGTTTCTTGGAATATGTAAAGACACTTTGGTTCAATATCAAGAAGAGAATTTACTGGAACCTTTAATCTTTAAAAACATTGGTTACAATCGTGGAAGATATTCTGTACAATACTGCTCTACAGTGCAATAACACCTCGTACAGAACGCAAATGTACGTCTGCAGGGGCAGTCGTTTTAGGAACATTGTACAAAGAAGGATACTTCAGGTCATACTTTCTTTCCAACTAGCTAGCACAACCTCTTTGGGTTCCACTCCTGTTGATATCGATTTTAAGGGTCTGAAAAAAGTAAACTTCAAAATTAAGTATAAATTACCTTTGATTTCTCATGTTTTTGACCAGTTGAATGAAGCAATCAGATATGCATACATGAGGGAGTTGAATAGAAAACAGCCATTAATACTTACAATATTTTAGACACTAAAGTGGCTGTGCAGTTGTTCATGACTTTATAAACTAATTCTTTCATGAACTAAAATGGTGCATGGCCTACACCACAAAACATACCCAGAAAGACAAAAAAAATCTCAATATGTATAGTTCGGAGCAGAGAAGGGAAAAGGGGGACATGATAGAAACTTTCAAACATATCAAGGGTTTTGACAAGGTCCAGGAGGGAAACATTCTTCAAAGGAAGAAAAGGAATAGAACACAAGGACATGCACTAAAACTGGAGGGAGGTAGGTTCAGAGGAAATTTGAGGAAAAATTACTTCACAGAAAGGTTAGTGGACAAGTGGAATAGCCTCCCATCAGAGGTGGTAGAGGCTAAAACAGTAGAGCAATTTAAACATGCATGGGCAAGACATACGGATATTATTACAAAGAAATAAGAATCAAATAAGGTTTGAGGTAAAAATTTGGTAAAAAAGGGGCAGACTAGATGGGCCATGTCGTTCTTATCTGCCATCAAATTCTATGTTTCTATGAATTCTGGGTCAGATTTTTTGCTGTCTATTTGGGCCTTTGCACACGACTTACCTTGCGTGGATGTCTGTAATTTTATAAAGACGGTGTCACACGCCAGAGGCGGCGCTCGCCGCGCTTACCCCTGCGTGTCTGCTGGTCGGTGTTGCGGCCTCTGCCTTCGGTGGGCCCCGGGCTCCGGCGTCTGGCTGGCGCGGCTCCCGGCGGTTCTCCGGGGCATGGGTGCCGACATGACACCCGGCATCACGTGGACAGGGGGGCAGGTGACGTCATCAGACTGCTCCGCCAATCCAGCGGTGGCGGGGAATACAAAGTCAGACGCCGGACAGAGCCTCAGCGCCTGAGTATCGTCTTTCCCTGACGTGGATGCCAGCGCTCTTGTTCCTGGCAAGGATCTCTGCAGTTGTACTCCAGTGTCTCCGGCATTTCCAGGTGCCAGTTCGCTGCACCGGTTCCAGTGTATTCAGCGGCCGGTATATCTCTCTGCGGTCCAGTCACCAGTGCTCCTAGGAATCAGCGTGGGCTGCGGGCCTAAATCACCGTTCTCAAGTTCTACGAATCACCAGCGTCTCAGTCACCGTTCACAAGTTCTACAATTCAACAGCGTCTTAAACCCCTGCACTTCAGTTCTTCACACCATCAGCGTCTCAGTCACCGTTCACAAGTTCTACAAATCAACAGCGTCTCAAACCCCTGCACTTCAGTTCTCACATCATCAGCGTCTCAGTCACAGTTCACAAGTTCTACAACTCAACAGCGTCTTTAACCCCTGCACTTCAGTTCTTCACATCATCAGCATCTCAGTCACCTTTCACAAGTCCTACAAATCAACAGCGTCTTAAACCACTGCACTTAAGTTCCTCAAATCATCAGCGTCCTAAACCTCTGCACTGAAGTTCTTCAATTTACCAGTGTCTTCACCTCCGCTCACAAGTTCTTTATCCATCTGTGCCTTTAATCATCATTTACAAGTTCCTTAAGTTATCAGTGACTTTTAAACATCACCCACGGTTTCTTCAGTTATCAGTATCTCTAATATTGCTCACAAAACCCTTCAGTGGGTCTGGACATTCCCTCATTAATTCCTCTTTGACATATGACTTTAAGTTGTTTTTTCTCTGCAATAAAGTTCTTCAATATTTCATCAAACTCCACTGTCAGCGTCCTGTATGAGGAAATCCTATATTAGGCCACCCCTTTTCCGGCTCAGTTGTGGTTCCTCTTCCCAACCATCGGAAGAATCCCCGAGTTCACAACACCCTCAGTCTAGGCCAGTGACAGTATACTCAGGCGCCACATGGACCCGGGGAATCGGAACCCAGAGGCAAGTACCATGCAGGACCTGGTTTCTCGAGTACAGAGTCAGGAAGCAGAACAGAATCAGGTGATGCATTATCTCCAGGAATTATCTGGCCGGCTGGATCAAATCCAGACTTCGCTGGCTTCAGTGGTTTCAGCTCCAGTTCCAGTATCCGCTCCAGTGGTTGTCTCTGGCAATGTTTCCTCCTTGTCTGGAACCAGGTCACGCCTTCAGCTTCCCACTCCTCCTCGTTATAACGGGAATCCGAAAAATTGCCGTGGATTCCTCAATCAGTGTGAGGTACATTTCGAACTCCTCTCACATAACTTCCCTACTGATCGGTCTAAAGTGGCATACATTATCTCTTTGCTTGAGGGTTCAGCGTTGGAGTGGGTGTCACCATTGTGGGAGCGATCAGATCCGTTAGTTTCTAGTAGTGATGAGCGGATTCGGTTTTACTCGGTTCTCAAAACCGAATCTTATTGGCTATCCAAAACACGTGACATCAGTGAGCCAATAAGATTCGGTTTTGAGAACCGAGTAAAACCGAATCCGCTCATCACTAGTTTCTAGTTATACCAACTTCATTGCATCATTCCGAAGGATCTTGGATGAGCCCGGCAGGACGACTGCTGCCTCAGCTGACTTGCTCCGAGTTCGACAAGGCTCTCGTACAGTGGGACAGTATGTAATTCACTTTCAAACTATAGCTTCTGAACTGAGCTGGAATAATGATGCCCTTCGGGCTGCTTTTTGGAATGGGCTCTCGGATCGTTTAAAAGACAAATTGATTACTAGAGATCTGCCAGATTCCTTGGAACAGTTGATCTCACTCTGTGTAAAGGTGGATCTTCGCATGCAGAAACGAGGTGGTGAACGTAGTCGGTCAGACTGGTCGAGACTCCGATCTCTTCCTTCTAAGCAAACAGTTAATTCAAGTCCAGACGAACCCATGCAGATTAATCGGTCTCGGCTGTCCCCAGAAGAGCGTCAGTGTCGTCGTGAGGGTAGACTTTGCCTCTATTGTGGAGCCGCGGATCATTTTCTCAAGTCTTGCAAGTCTCGCCTGGGAAACGGGCAGTCCTAGCTTGTTCTGGAGAAGTCAAGCTAGGGGTTGTTTCTCAATCGTCTCCGGCAGTGGACTGTCTACTCTCTGTATCTCTGTTTTCTGAGTCTGAAGTCAAAACCGTTAAGGCACTGTTGGACTCAGGAGCTGCGGGGAATTTTATTTCCCTTTCCTGCGCCCAGAATCTGGGTTTGAAGTTACAGTCGGTCGAACGACCTATTACGATAACTGCTATTAATGGTACCCAAATTCCTAATGCTCTGATTACAAGTCGTACGATGCCAATCAAGCTGCAAGTGGGAGCTTTGCACCTGTGATTCAGGAGATGCCTCACGATCTCGTCCTTGGTCTTCCCTGGCTCAAGCTTCACAACCCTCACGTCGACTGGAGGTCGACACAGATAATTTCTTGGAGTCCATTCTGTCACTCGAATTGTCTTATTCCTGTCTACCCGCTTCGTGTATCGTCCAAGTCGGATGAAGAGCTTATTCCAGAGGCTTATCGGGAGTTTACAGATGTGTTCTCGGAACAGGTGGCCGATAAGTTACCACCGCATAGACCCTGGGACTGTCCTATTGAGCTCATTCCGGGGAAAATGCCACCTCGAGGTCATACCTATCCTTTGTCAGTACCTGAGACACAAGCCATGTCAGAATATATCAAGTCTAATCTGCAGAAGGGATTCATCCGCCCCTCTGCTTCCCCAGCGGGAGCAGGCTTCTTCTTTGTGAAGAAAAAAGACGGAGGCCTGAGGCCATATATCGACTATCGTGGTCTAAATGAAGTCACCATTAAGAATAAGTATCCTCTGCCGCTCATCACGGAGCTTTTTGATAGAGTTCGCGGAGCTCGAGTCTTCACTAAGCTCGATTTAAGGGGAGCTTATAACTTGATACGTATCCGACAAGGGGACGAATGGAAGACGGCCTTCAATACTAGGGACGGGCATTATGAGTACCTGGTAATGCCGTTTGGCCTCAGCAATGCCCCCGCCGTCTTCCAGGGATTCATTAATGAAGTCTTTCGGGATATGTTATACCTAAATGTAGTGGTATATTTGGATGACATCCTGATATTTTCGAAGAATTTCACGGAGCACAGAATACAAGTTAAGGAGGTACTTCTTCGGTTGCCAGAGAACCATCTTTACGGCAAGATTTCCAAGTGCACCTTTGAGGTCCCCTCTATTCCATTTCTGGGTTACATTATTTCAGGCACGGAGTTGCGTATGGATCCGGAGAAACTTTGTGCTATTCGGGACTGGACTCAGCCTCTTTTCTTGAAAGCAGTGCAACGATTTCTAGGGTTCGCAAATTACTACCGGAAATTCATAAGGGGTTTCTCTACTATCGTGGCGCCTATTACTGCCCTAACCAAGAAGGGGGCTGACCCAAGCCATTGGTCCTCTGAAGCTGTAGCAGCGTTCGCTCAGTTGAAGGCAGCCTTTATGACCGCTCCGGTACTTCAGCAACCAGACTTTCTAAAACCATTCTTTCTGGAGGTTGATGCTTCTACGGTAGGCATTGGTGCCGTACTTTCGCAGTACGCTCCAGATGGGAAGTTACATCCATGTGGTTTCCATTCTCGCAAGTTCTCCCCTGCTGAACTAAATTACACCATTGGATACAAAGAGCAATACAATCTGCCTTGGAAGAATGGAGATATTTTTTGGAAGGTGCTAAACCCCTTATTACGATTTTCACGGATCACAAGAATTTGCTGTATCTCAAGACGGCCCAGTGCTTGAATCCCCGTCAAGCAAGATGGGCGCTCTTCTTTGCCCGATTTTCGTTTGTCATTAAGTACCGGGCTGGAACTCTTAACACCAAGGCGGATGCCCTATCCCGTTCTTTAATGGCTTCGGATGAGGAGAATTCCATTGAAAAGGCGTTGATCCTCAGTCCAGTTTCTATTTCTGCGGCTCCCACCGCGTTGGGTCCTCCTCCTGGAAGAATGTCGGTGCCAGCTAAATTTCGACCAAGATTGTTGCAGTGGGCTCACATTTCCAAGTTTTCTGGCCATCCTGGAGTTCAGAAGATGTGGGAATTTCTACGAAGATCTTACTGGTGGGACACTATGAAGAGGGACGTTCAAGAGTATGTCAACTCGTGTCCTCAATGTGCTCAGCACAAAATTCTTCGTCTGCCTCCTGCGGGGTTGTTGCACCCATTGTCCATTCCTAAGAGGCCTTGGACTCATATCTCTATGGACTTTGTTACTTAACTGCCTCTCTCTAAGGGTCAAAACACCGTCTGGGTGATTATCGACCGATTCTCTAAGATTTTGTTCCGTTGACCGGATTACCATCAGCTTCTAAGTTGGCTTTGTTATTCATTCGGGAACACTTCCGCCTGCACGGGTTACCTCTGGAAATAGTCTCTGATCGAGGGGTACAGTTTACGGCAAGATTCTGGAGAGCCCTCTGCACGGCCCTACAAATAAAACTCAAGTTTTCATCCGCTTATCATCCACAGACCAATGGGCAAACTGAACGCGTCAATCAAGATTTAGAGACTTTTCTCCGTGTTTACCTCTCCCCCTCACAAGATAATTGGGTGGAGTTGTTGCATTGGGCCGAGTTCGCCCATAATCATCTATATCAGTCATCGACAGGTGAGTCTCCATTTTTCATTAATTATGGATTTCATCCCCAAGTTTCAGAATTACCCATTTGTCCTCCAGAAGAAGTTCCTGCTGCAGCCTCTACTCTCCGGCATTTCAATCAAATCTGGAGCCGAGTTCATGCCAACCTCAAGAGAGTTTCTGGCCGCTATAAGTTCTTTGCGGATAGGAAGCGACGGGCAGCTCCTCAATACAAGGTTGGTGATAGGGTATGGCTCTCTACCCGCAATCTCCGTTTAAAGGTGCCCACTATGAAGTTCGCTGCAAGGTTCATTGGTCCTTACCCCGTGTTACAAGTCTTGAATCCGGTTGTCTGCAAATTGGGATTGCCTTCCCATCTCCGGATACCAACTTCCTTCCATGTCTCTCTTCTTCGCCCTCTTGTTTTGAACCGGTTTCATTCCAAGTCCCCAAGGCCAACCACTGCAGAGGCTGAAGAGGGTACGGACTTTGAGATCAAAGCTATTCTTGATTCTCGCTATCTTCACAAGAATCTACAGTATTTGGTGGAATGGAAAGGTTTTGGCCCCGAGGAAAGGAGCTGGGTCAAAGCTACTGAGGTTACGGCTCCCCGACTGGTGCGGATGTTCCATTCCAGACATCCAACAAAACCTGAAAAGTGTCCAGGGGCCACTCCTGGAGGAGGGGGTACTGTCACACGCCAGAGGCGGCGTTCGCCGCGCTTACCCCTGCGTGTCTGCTGGTCAGTGTTGCGGCCTCTGCCTTCGGTGGGCCACGGGCTCCGGCGTCTGGCTGGCGCGGCTCCCGGCGGTTCTCCGGGGCATGGGCGCCGCCATGACACCCGGCATCACGTGGACGGGGGGGCAGGTGACGTCATCAGACTGCTCCGCCAATCCAGCGGTGGCGGGGAATACAAAGTCAGACGCCGGACAGAGCCTCAGCGCCTGAGTATCGTCTTTCCCATACGTGGATGCCAGCGCTCTTGTTCCTGGCAAGGATCTCTGCAGTTGTACTCCAGTGTCTCCGGCATTTCCAGGTGCCAGTTCGCTGCACCGGTTCCAGTGTATTCAGCGGCCGGTATATCTCTCTGCGGTCCAGTCACCAGTGCTCCTAGGAATCAGCGTGGGCTGCGGGCCTAAATCACCATTCTCAAGTTCTACGAATCACCAGCGTCTCAGTCACCGTTCACAAGTTCTACAATTCAACAGCGTCTTAAACCCCTGCACTTCAGTTCTTCACACCATCAGCGTCTCAGTCACCGTTCACAAGTTCTACAAATCAACAGCATCTCAAACCCCTGCACTTCAGTTCTCACATCATCAGCGTCTCAGTCACAGTTCACAAGTTCTACAACTCAACAGCGTCTTTAACCCCTGCACTTCAGTTCTTCAAATCATCAGCGTCTCAGTCACCGTTCACAAGTCCTACAAATCAACAGCGTCTTAAACCACTGCACTTAAGTTCCTCAAATCATCAGCGTCCTAAACCTCTGCACTTAAGTTCTTCAATTTACCAGTGTCTTCACCTCCGCTCACAAGTTCTTTATCCATCTGTGCCTTTAATCATCATTTACAAGTTCCTCAAGTTATCAGTGACTTTTAAACATCACCCACAGTTTCTTCAGTTATCAGTATCTCTAATATTGCTCACAAAACCCTTCAGTGGGTCTGGACATTCCCTCATTAATTCCTCTTTGACATATGACTTTAAGTTGTTTTTTTCTCTGCAATAAAGTTCTTCAATATTTCATCAAACTCCACTGTCAGTGTCCTTTATGAGGAAATCCTATATTAGGCCACCCGTTTTCCGGCTCAGTTATGGTTCCTCTTCCCAACCATCAGAAGAATCCCCGAGTTCACAACAACCTCAGTCTAGGCCAGTGACTGACAGTAGTGCCATCTAATATAGTGATGTATATTTTATATTGTACACATTGATCACAAAATGTGTTTGTAAACAATAGTTGCAGTTTTTCCTTCAGGGATTAGCACAAAAAGATGCTTGGTGCTACTAACTCATGAGCAAGCCACATAAAGCTGCCCATGGGAGAAGCAGCTGGTCCTGAAATCTACGCCTGCAGCCATGTTTGCCCCTGTGACTTGTTGAGTGTCACAGAAAGCAGACGCTTACATTAAACTGCTGGCACTTGAATTGAAAAAGGAAAATTTTGGGGGATAAGGTGTATAAACAGACCCTAACCTGCTGCCACATTCTGTTAGAATCTCTGCCTCAATTAGGTTCCTCTGCAGAGCAGTCACTTTAAGTTGGGTTCAGTTGTAAACTTGGGTGGAGTAAAGTTCTGCAGAAGAACTCAGATGATTAGAACACCAGCCTTCAGTGCAATGCTGTGTGCTGGAAGTTCAGCTGTGTCCAAAGTGAGTTCAGAAATAGTGAGTGAAGTAAATTGTAATTACAATCAGAACAAAAATAGTCTTGAAATTAAGGAAAGAGAAGGAGAGAGAAGAAAAAGGGAAGGGATAGAGATGGGATTAGGACCAGTTGGTTTGCTGATATATCATTAGTAATTGTGATTATTGATAGAGTGAAGCTATATAGGTGATAAAGGGGGCTCGGCCTCATAGTCCAAGGCAACCAGATGCATATAAAATGAGACGGTGTGTCATGGATGATTGAAGAAATACGTTACATTCTGGAAATTGACCAGACAGCATTAATAGTGGCTGATAGTGAGGGAGGAGTGGTGGATTTCCATTGTGAGGCTATTTGGCATTTAACATAGTTTAGTATGTGAGTAATCAGTTTATATGTTGGTTGAGGGATGTGTCAGATGGGTTGGGCCAGTATAGAGTGCAAGCGTGATAGTGGTATATCAACAGCAACTATTATTCGGATGAAGTCATGGATATATGTCCAATAGTGTGGTATAGAGGGGCAAGACCACCAAATGTGCAGCAGGGATCCTCTGACTGCATAGTCGCCAACATAGGTCTGACACATTAGGATAGATGTTGCGGAGGTGGGTAGGAACCATATGCCAACGTGCGTAGAGTCTGTACACATATTCCTTAATAGCCACGGAGATTGAGCATTTAGTGATCGCTATTTTAATCTGGGATCATTCCTCAGGAGTCAAAATCTCATCCATATCACGTTCCCAAGCCAATTCATAAACCTCTTTACAGGATTATTTGTGGGAGAGGAGAATTTGATATATGGAGGATATGAGCCCCCTGGAATATTGATAACGGCGGCATAGGGATTCCATGGGTGAGATAGGGGTATTAGTAGCGGTTTGCTTGAGGGTGTAATAAAAATTATGTATTTGCAAAAATTTATAAAAGATCTCGTGTGGAAGACAAAAGCGGGATTGTAAGTTAGCGAAATCAGGAAAAGTACTTAGGGGAGCAATGTCAAGAAGGAAGAAAAAATATGGCAGGTCCATAGGGGAAACTGACGGTGGTCCATTCCTGGGAAAGGAAGGATTGTTCCAGAGAGGGACCAAGAGTTGGTGAAAAGACCCAAGTTTGTAAAACGAGTACAGAAATTCCAGTTGGCAAATAAGAATCGTATCGTAGGGGGGGAGAGAGAGTAAAACTTGGGTGGCTAGAAGGAGAGCACCACAAAAGGATAGACGGAGAATACAGTGAGAGTATGTAAGCCTCGATGGAGGTCCATACTCTCTGGTCCGGATGGGCATGCCAATGTACACAAGAAGACAGTTGGACTGCACGATAGTATTTAAGAAGATCAGGGATGCCTAACCCTCCTAAGTCTTTATGTTTCTGTAGAATACATATCTTAACCCTAGGTTTCTTTCTGGCCCAAATTAAATTGGTGATTTCCTGCTGTAGATGTTTGAGAGCTGTTGCAGGGACATGAATTGGGAGTGTTTGCCAGAGGAATGACAAGCAAGGGAGAACGTTTATCTTGACAGCCGCTATACAGCCGAACCAGGAGACTAATTGTTTATCCCAAGCAGAGAGATCTGCTTTGATGGATGCCAGCAATCTTTGGAAGTTGGCTGCATATAGTTATTTATATGACTTGGTAAGATAAATTCCCAGGTACTTAAGTTTGCTGGGTTGTCATCAAAAAAAAGGATATGCGGCCTGAAGAAGATGTAGGTTTGAAAATATTTATTTAGATCTAGGAATTCAGTTTTGTCTGCATGGAGGTCATAATTTGAATGCATGCCATTAGTATGGGTTTCCCCGAACAGGGTTGGGAGGAAGAGGTGGGGATTGATCAACATCAAAATCATGTCGTCAGCATGCAACGCTATCTTATGGTCTGTCGAACCTACCGGAATACCCGTAATGTTTTTATTAAGTCTGATCCTTCCCGCCAACCGCTCGATTACCAGGGCGAACAATAATGGGGAGAGAGGATAGCCTTGGCGAGCTCCATTATTAATTGAGAATAGGCAGAAGAGAGGCCATTCACCAGCACTGAAGTCGAGGGATTTCGATAGAGTGAGCTAATACCTTAAGCGTACCTTCAAATCCCATGGTTATAAGGGCCATGACACTCTATCGAAGGCCTTTTCTGCATCGAGTGCCACCACCAGGGCTGACAGTGGGAAAAGATATGGGATGTTATTGCCTAAAAGTTGGGATTTTTGATTCTAGAGCAGATCTCATAACCCAGGATGAAGTCTTCAACATCAGACTTTAAAGATGGCCAAAAACCAAACAAGACAGCACTTTACTGTTAGCAATACCCAGATGCCCAGACAGTTTATGAGTGTGTATTTCAACAGCTTGTCTTAACGTTCAAGTGCAAATAACAGATGAGTTGAGGTAGCAGCATATGTTTGATCCTGTACATGAAGTAGTGAGTAGTTTGGTCTTGAGCGAATTTAGACAAAATTACTGAGAAAGGAATAATTGGAGTTGTAAACGGTGGTCGTGATATTTCTGTGAAAGTTCATGGTTAAATCATCTGCTTTAAAATCATTAAACCAGATGCTCAGTCTTATTGGCAGGGCATTGACAATTGTACGATCTGTATAAACTGTAATAATATGTTTTACTCCTTCCACCTACTACCTCAAGTCCTCAAATGTCCACTTGATTGCGAGAAGTTCATGATTGCTGACATTATACGTAGTTTCAGCTGTTACCAATTTCTTAGAACAGAAAGTATTTGATGCAATTTCAATTTGACTGCAAACTCCTAGGAGAGAATTATACCAGCCCTAGCTGAAGCTGTTGAGTGAAAATAATAGATAGCAGTGCTGGTGGAGACGAACTGATAAAGCTTTCTTAGGGGGTAATTCAGACCTGATCGCTCCTCTGCGAATTTGCAGATGTTTGCGATCAGATAGTCAGCCTCCAGACAGAGTGAATACCCGTCTGTGCAAGTCTGCGTACGCCATGCAAAAATCTCTACAAACCCAAAAATTCGCAACTCACTCACCATCACATTTTTTTCCCAGTCTGTGTGTAGCCCACTTATAACATGTGCAGAGAGAGTTACATTTGGGTGGGTTATATTGTTTTTGTGGAGGGTAAATACTGGCTGCTTTCATTTTACTCTGCAAATTAGATTTCAGTTTGAACACACCACACCCAAATCTAACTCTCTCTGCACATGTTATATCTGCCCCCCCCCCCCCCTGCAGTGCACATGGCTTTGCCCATTAGCTAACAAATTTGCTGCTGCAATCAGGTCTGAATTAGGCCCATAGTACAGAAGGTTTAAGTAATACAGCAATTGACAAGCCACACAGACACAAAAAGAAAACCTTAAGCACACAGTAAGCATAATGCAGGTTTGGTGTAGGCATTTTGGGTAACAACTTCCAAGGGTTGTGAATTCCACCCTCACAAGGTACCAGGTAAGTCAGCTATCTTGGGCACACTCCGTAGGATTACCCTGGGTGGAATAGTCTAGAATGACTATATGGGGTATATTTTCTAATGTTCGATTTTGGATTCGATTTTATGTTTGATTTCAATTGCCTGGAATTGAATCAAATCAATCTTCTTTTTCACTCATCAAATTCCACACTTACTAATATTCAATTTTGCATTCGACTTCAAAAATCAATTTTGGTGTTGTTAGATTTTGACTAGTGATTTAGTGCCCCATCATTAAAAGGAATCAACATGGATTCGTGAAGGACAGATCCTGTCAAACCAACTTACTTGGTTTTTATGAAACAGTAAGTGCAAACCTCGATCAGGGTAAAGAGGTGGATGTAATCTTTTTAGACTTTGCCATAGCTTTCGACACAGTACCCCATATGTGACTTATCTACAAGCTACAAGAAATAGGGCTAGGAAGCACTATATGCACTTGGGTCAAGAATTGGTTAGATAATAGAGAACAGCGCGTTGTGGTTAATGGATCTCTTTCAAATTGGACTGAAGTGTTAAGTGGTGTGCCACAAGGATCGGTATTAGGACCGCTATTGTTCAACATTTTCATTAACGACCTAACAGAAGGTCTAGAGAGCATGGTGTCAATTTTTGCAGATGATACCAAATTGTGTAAGGCTATAAATACGGAGGAGGATGCTGAGTCTCTTCAGAATGACTTAGTTAAATTAGAAGCATGGGCAGCCAAATGGAGAATGCGCTTCAACACAGACAAGTGTAAGGTAATGCACTGTGGTAGCAAGAACAAAAATAACACCTACATACTGAATGGGGTAAAATTAGGGGATACTGTACTGGAAAAAGACTTAGGTGTTCTCATAGATAACAAACTAAGCAGCAGTTCCCAAAGTAGGATGGCAGCAAAGAAGGCTAATAAGATACTAGCATGCATAAAACGGGGAATAGATGCAAGGGACGAGGGTGTTATACTCCCGTTATATAAATCACTAGTGAGACCACACCTTGAATACTGTGTACAATTCTGGGCACTGTACTACAGAAAGGATATCCTGGAGCTAGAAAAGGTTCAGAGGAGGGCGATCAAACTAATTAAGGGCATGGAGACGATGGAATACAAGGAAAGGCTTGAAAGACTAGGCATGTTTACTTTGGAAAAGAGGAGACTAAGAGGGGATATGATCAACATCTACAAATATATAAGGGGACAATACACAGAGCTTGCGCGGGACCTGTTTTTGGTTAGATCACCACAGAGGACTCGTGGACACTCGCTCAGGTTAGAGGAGATTCCGCACAATACGTCGTAAAGGCTTTTTCACGGTAAGGACAATACGTGTTTGGAATTCCCTGCCTGAGGGAGTTGTAATGGCGGACTCTGTCAACACCTTTAAGAGGGATCCGGCCTGAAGATCGACAGTGTCTAGGTCGACAATGTTTAGGTCGACCACTGTAGGTCGACAGTCACTAGGTCAACAGGGTCAGAAGGTCAACATGTTCTAGGTCGACAGGTCAAAAGGTTGACATGAGGTTTTTTTATTTAAATCTTTTTTTTTTTACTTTTTCATACTTAACGATCCACGCGGACTACGATTGGAACGGTAATCTGTGCCGAGCGAAGCGGTAGCGGAGCAAGGCACCCTGCCCGAAGCATGGCGAGTGAAGCGAGCCATGCAAGGGGACACGGTGCACTTATTGGGGTTCCCGGTCACTTCGACAAAGAAAATGACACAAAAAAACTCATGTCGACCTTTTGACCTGTCGACATAGAACATGTCGACCTTCTGCCCCTGTCGACCTAGTGACTGTCAACCTATAATGGTCGACCTAATGGTCGAGTTAGACACTGTCGATCTAATGATCCACACCCCCTTTAAGAATGGGTTAGCTAAATTCCTGACAATGTGTTTGAGGACAAGGCGCTTGTAACAATGTGTAATGTGTATTGCAACAAATAATTGTTAGCTAAATTCCTAATGGATAAGGATATCCAGGGTTATGGTGCATAGTCACGCACTATAGTTACTATAAAAAGGGATAAAATGCAATGGCTGACATCAGCATCAGTCAAAATTTTAGACAAATCATCATGCATAGGAGAATACTAATAGGTTGAACTCGATGGACAATTGTCTTTTTTCAACCTCAGATACTATGTTACTAAGCCGTAGCCTATCACGGTCTGGGGTCGGGAAATCCAAAGACACAGGAGCTGCACTGTGGCCATCTCTGAATGAGGCCCATAATTCCTACAGCCACAGTGGTCCCTTTTTATTAGAGATGTGCACAGATCCTCAAGTGTTTCTTGATATTTTTTTAAATTGACAAATACATTAGAAAAAATTGATCAAGCCACTCAACTAGCTCCCATACTACCGTCCTTAGGCCCTCATTCCGAGTTGCTCGCTCACTAGCCGCTTTTTGCATCAGTGCACACGCTAAGCCGCCGCCCTCTGGGAGTGAATCTTAGCTTAGCAGAATTGCGAACGAAGTATTCGCAATATTGCGAAAAGATTTTTCTTTGCAGTTTCTGAGTAGATCGAGACTTACTCTTCCAGTGCGATCAGTTCAGTGCTTGTCGTTCCTGGTTTGACGTCACAAACACACCCAGCGTTCGCCCAGACACTCCCCCGTTTCTCCAGCCACTCCCGCGTTTTTCCCAGAAACGGCAGCGTTTTTTCACACATTCCCATAAAACGGACAGTTTCTGCCCAGAAACACCCACTTCCTGTCAATCACACTACGATCACCAGAACGAAGAAAAAACCTTGTAATGCCGTGAGTAAAATACCAAACTTCTTAGCAAATTTACTTGGCGCAGCCGCAGTGCGAACATTGCGCATGCGCAGTAAGCAGAAAATTGCACCGATGCGAAGGAAAAAAAAGAATTTACTTACCGATAATTCTATTTCTCGTAGTCCGTAGTGGATGCTGGGGACTCCGTCAGGACCATGGGGATTAGCGGCTCCGCAGGAGACAGGGCACAAAAATAAAGCTTTAGGATCAGGTGGTGTGCACTGGCTCCTCCCCCCATGACCCTCCTCCAAGCCTCAGTTAGGATACTGTGCCCGGACGAGCGTACACAATAAGGAAGGATTTTGAATCCCGGGTAAGACTCATACCAGCCACACCAATCACACTGTACAACCTGTGATCTGAACCCAGTTAACAGCATGATAACAGCGGAGCCTCTGAAAAGATGGCTCACAACAATAATAACCCGATTTTTGTAACAATAACTATGTACAAGTATTGCAGACAATCCGCACTTGGGATGGGCGCCCAGCATCCACTACGGACTACGAGAAATAGAATTATCGGTAAGTAAATTCTTATTTTCTCTGACGTCCTAAGTGGATGCTGGGGACTCCGTCAGGACCATGGGGATTATACCAAAGCTCCCAAACGGGCGGGAGAGTGCGGATGACTCTGCAGCACCGAATGAGAGAACTCCAGGTCCTCCTCAGTCAGGGTGTGCCCCTGACCAAGTATCAGCTCGGCAAAGTTGTAAAGCCGAGACCCCTCGGGCAGCCGCCCAAGATGAGCCCACCTTCCTTGTGGAATGGGCATTTACATATTTTGGCTGTGGCAGGCCTGCCACAGAATGTGCAAGCTGAATTGTACTACACATCCAACTAGCAATCGTCTGCTTAGAAGCAAGAGCACCCAGTTTGTTGGGTGCATACAGGATAACAGCAAGTCAGTTTTCCTGACTCCAGCCGTCCTGGAAACTATATTTTCAGGGCCCTGACAAATCTAGCAACCTGGAGTCCTCCAAGTCCCTAGTAGCCGCAGGTACCACAATAAGCTGGTTCAGGTGAAACACTGACACCACCTTAGGGAGAAACTGGGGATGAGTCCGCAGCTCTGCCCTGTCCGAATGGACAATCAGATATGGGCTTTTTTGAGACAAACGCCGCCAATTCTGACACTCGCCTGGCCGAGGCCAGGGCCAACAGCATGGTCACTTTCCCTGTGAGATATTTCAAATCCACAGATTTGAGCGGTTTAAACCAATGTGATTTTAGGAATCCCAGAACTACGTTGAGATCCCACAGTGCCACTGGAGGCACAAAAAGGGGGTTGTATATGCAGTACTCCCTTGACAAACTTCTGGACTTCAGGAACTGAAGCCAATTCTTTCTGGAAGAAAATCGACAGGGCCGAAATTTGAACCTTAATGGACCCCAATTTGAGGCCCATAGACACTCCTGTTTGCAGGAAATGCAGGAAACGACCGAGTTGAAATTTCTTCATGGGGCCTTCCTGGCCTCACACCACGCAACATATTTTCGCCACATGTGGTGATAATGTTGTGCGGTCACCTCCTTCCTGGCTTTGACCAGGGTAGGAATGACCTCTTCCGGAATGCCTTTTTCCCTTAGGATCCGGCGTTCAACCGCCATGCCGTCAAACGCAGCCGCGGTAAGTCTTGGAACAGACATGGTACTTGCTGAAGCAAGTCCCTTCTTAGCGGCAGAGGCCATGAGTCCTCTGTGAGCATCTCTTGAAGTTCCAGGTACCAAGTCCTTCTTGGCCAATCCGGAGCCACGAGTATAGTTCTTACTCCTCTACGTCTTATAATTCTCAATACCTTGGGTATGAGAAGCAGAGGAGGGAAGACATACACCGACTGGTACACCCACGGTGTTACCAGAACGTCCACAGCTATTGCCTGAGGGTCCTTTGACCTGGCGCAATACTTGTCCAGTTTTTTGTTCAGGCGGGACGCCATCATGTCCACCTTTGGTCTTTTCCAACGGTTCACAATCATGTGGAAGACTTCCCGATGAAGTCCCCACTCTCCCGGGTGGAGGTTGTGCCTGCTGAGGAAGTCTGCTTCCCAGTTGTCCACTCCCGGAATGAACACTGCTGACAGTGCTATCACATGATTTTCCGCCCAGCGAAAAATCCTTGCAGTTTCTGCCATTGCCCTCCTGCTTCTTGTGCCGCCCTGTCTGTTTACGTGGGCGACTGCCGTGATGTTGTCCCACTGGATCAATACCGGCTGACCTTGAAGCAGAGGTCTTGCTAAGCTTAGAGCATTGTAAATTGCCCTTAGCTCCAGTATATTTATGTGGAGAAAAATCTCCAGACTTGATCACACTCCCTGGAATTTTTTTCCCTGTGTGACTGCTCCCCAGCCTCTCAGGCTGGCCTCCGTGGTCACCAGCATCCAATCCTGAATGCCGAATCTGCGGCCCTCTAGAAGATGAGCACTCTGTAACCACCACAGGAGAGACACCCTTGTCCTTGGAGATAGGGTTATCCGCTGATGCATCTGAAAATGCGATCCGGACCATTTGTCCAGCAGATCCCACTGAAAAGTTCTTGCGTGGAATCTGCCGAATGGAATCGCTTCGTAATAAGCCACCATTTTTCCCAGGACTCTTGTGCAATGATGCACTGACACTTTTCCTGGTTTTAGGAGGTTCCTGACTAGCTCGGATAACTCCCTGGCTTTCTCCTCCGGGAGAAACACCTTTTTCTGGACTGTGTCCAGAACCATCCCTAGGAACAGCAGACGTGTCGTCGGAAACGGCTGCGATTTTGGATATTTAGAATCCACCCGTGCTGTCGTAGAACTACTTGAGATAGTGCTACTCCGACTTCCAACTGTTCTCTGGACCTTGCCCTTATCAGGAGATCGTCCAAGTAAGGGATAATTAAGACGCCTTTTCTTTAAAGAAGAATCATCATTTCGGCCATTACTTTGGAAAAGACCCGGGGTGCCGTGGACAATCCAAACGGCAGCGTCTGAAACTGATAGTGACAGTTCCGTACCACGAACCTGAGGTACCCTTGGTGAGAAGGGCAATTTGGGACATGGAGGTAAGCATCCTTGATGTCCAGGGACACCATATAGTCCCCTTCTTCCTGGTTCGCTATCACTGCTCTGAGTGACTCCATCTTGATTTGAACCTTTGTATGTAAGTGTTCAAAGATTTCCCATTTAGAATAGGTCTCACCGAGCCGTCTGGCTTCAGTACCACAATATAGTGTGGAATAATACCCCTTTCCTTGTTGTAGGAGGGGTACTTTGATTATCACCTGCTGGGAATACAGCTTGTGAATTGTTTCCAATACTGCCTCCCTGTCGGAGGAAGACGTTGGTAAAGCAGACATCAGGAGCCTGCGAGGGGGAGACGTCTCGAATTTCCAGTCTGTACCCCTGGGATACTACTTGTAGGATCCAGGGGTCCACTTGCGAGTGAGCCCACTACGCGCTGAAACTCTTGAGACGACCCCCCACCGCACTTGAGTCCGCTTGTACGGCCCCAGCGTCATGCTGAGGACTTGGCAGAAGCGGTGGAGGGCTTCTGTTCCTGGGAATGGGCTGCCTGCTGCAGTCTTCTTCCCTTTCCTCTATCCCTGGGCAGATATGACTGGCCTTTTGCCCGCTTGCCCTTATGGGGACGAAAGGACTGAGGCTGAAAAGACGGTGTCTTTTTCTGCTGAGATGTGACTTGGGGTAAAAAAGGTGGATTTTCCAGCTGTTGCCGAGGCCACCAGGTCCGATGGACCGACCCCAAATAACTCCTCCCCTTTATACGGCAATACTTCCATGCGCCGTTTGGAATCTGCATCACCTGACCACTGTCGTGTCCATAAACATCTTCTGGCAGATATGGACATCGCACTTACTCTTGATGCCAGAGTGCAAATATCCCTCTGTGCATCTCGCATATATAGAAATGCATCCTTTAAATGCTCTATAGTCAATAAAATACTGTCCCTGTCAAGGGTATCAATATTTTCAGTCAGGGAATCCGACCAAGCCACCCCAGCGCTGCACATCCAGGCTGAGGCGATCGCTGGTCGCAGTATAACACCAGTATGTGTGTATATACCTTTTTAGGATATTTTCCAGCCTCTCAGCTGGCTCCTTGAGGGCGGCCCTATCTGGAGACGGTACCGCCACTTGTTTTGATAAGCGTGTGAGCGCCTTATCCACCCTAAAGGGTGTTTCCCAACGCGCCCTAACTTCTGGCGGGAAAGGGTATACCGCCAATAATTTTCTATCGGGGGAAACCCACGCATCATCACACACTTCATTTAATTTATCTGATTCAGGAAAAACTACAGGTAGTTTTTTCACACCCCACATAATACCCTTCTTGTGGTACTTGTAGTATCAGAAATATGTAACACTTCCTTCATTGCCCTTAACATGTAACGTGTGGCCCTAAAGGAAAATACGTTTGTTTCTTCACCGTCGACACTGGAGTCAGTGTCTGTGTCGACCGACTGAGGTAAATGAGCGTTTTACAGCCCCTGATGGTGTTTGAGACGCCTGGACAGGTACTAATTTGTTTGCCGGCCGTCTCATGTCGTCAACCGACCTTGCAGCGTGTTGACATTATCACGTAATTCCTTAAATAAGCCATCCATTCCGGTGTCGACTCCCTAGAGAGTGACATCACCATTTCAGGCAATTGCTCCGCCTCCTCACCAACATCGTCCTCATACATGTCGACACACACGTACCGACACACAGCACACACACAGGGAATGCTCTGATAGAGGACAGGACCCCACTAGCCCTTTGGGGAGACAGAGGGAGAGTTTGCCAGCACACACCAAAAACGCTATAATTATACAGGGACAACCTTTATATAAGTGTTTTTCCCTTATAGCATTTTAATATATATACATATCGCCAAATAAGTGCCCCCCCTCTCTGTTTTAACCCTGTTTCTGTAGTGCAGTGCAGGGGAGAGCCTGGGAGCCTTCCCACCAGCATTTCTGTGAGGGAAAATGGCGCTGTGTGCTGAGGAGAATAGGCCCCGCCCCCTTTTCGGCGGGCTTCTTCTCCCGTTTTTCTGAGACCTGGCAGGGGTTAAATACATCCATATAGCCCCCAGGGGCTATATGTGATGTATTTTTAGCCAGAATAAGGTACTATCATTGCTGCCCAGGGCGCCCCCCCCAGCGCCCTGCACCCTCAGTGACCGCTGCTATGAAGTGTGCTGACAACAATGGCGCACAGCTGCAGTGCTGTGCGCTACCTTATGAAGACTGAAGAGTCTTCTGCCGCCGTTTCTGGACCTCTTCACTTTTCGGCATCTGCAAGGGGGTCGGTGGCGCGGCTCCGGGACGAACCCCAGGGTGAGACCTGTGTTCCGACTCCCTCTGGAGCTAATGGTGTCCAGTAGCCTAAGAAGCCAATCCATCCTGCACGCAGGTGAGTTCACTTCTCTCCCCTAAGTCCCTCGTAGCAGTGAGCCTGTTGCCAGCAGGACTCACTGAAAATAAAAAACCTAACAAACTTTTACTCTAAGCAGCTCTTTAGGAGAGCCACCTAGATTGCACCCTTCTCGGCCGGGCACAAAAATCTAACTGGGGCTTGGAGGAGGGTCATGGGGGGAGGAGCCAGTGCACACCACCTGATCCTAAAGCTTTATTTTTGTGCCGTGTCTCCTGCGGAGCCGCTAATCCCCATGGTCCTGACGGAGTCCCCAGCATCCACTTAGGACGTCAGAGAAATAACGAGCGAACAACTCGGAATGAGGGCCTTAGTTCACCCAGATCAGGTTGGCTTTATTCCCAACAGACAAGCATCACATAACAGAAGACGCATTATCAACCTTATCCAAATAGCAACTGAAAGTTCTGTGTCAGCCAGGGGCATAGCCAGAACTCTGTGAGTCCCATAGCAACATTTTGAAAGTGCCCCCATCCCAATGCTTCTCTGCACCAGTTGTTAATTTGATCCCATATAATAGTGCCCTAGTTCATTTTCTGAACCATAGTAGAGCCTTATTTAATGTTATGCCCCATAGTAGTGCCCTAGTTTCTTTTATGAATGGTAGTAGTGCTTAAGTTCACCCTATGTCACATTTCAGAGCGGCCAGTACACATTATGCCGCACAGTACCCCCAATTAACATTATGATATATAGTGCTCCCCCGTTCATATTGTGCCTCATTACAGAGCTCCGGTTCATATTATATAACATTAAAATACCCTCCAGTTCATTTTATACCACACTACAATGAGCAGGTCCAGGGGCATACCTAGATATATTGGAGGACCCAAAGAAAAAGTTTTAAAGGACTCCTACATACATTTAACCCAATGGCTAAAAATGAATATAAACACATGTAACTTTCACAGGGAAGGTGGGCCCCTCTCAGCTCTGGGCCCCATAGCAGCTGCACTACCTGCACCTATGGTAGCTATGTCCTTGATTGCCAACATTTCTATGGACTTTATTAAAGATTTACCTTTGCCTAAAGGTTCAGCCTGTATTTTAGCAAAATAGGTACTATGTGGATTCTGCCTATTTTCTAAACTTCTATCTGACCTCTCTGTAAATATTTGAGCAACCACTATTATGTTGCTCACTTACATTGTATTGTATTCCTCTGCACATTGGGGGTAATTCAGACCAGATCGTAGCAAATTTGTTAGCAGTTGGGCAAAACCATGTGTACTGCGGGGGGAGGGGGGGGGGGGGGCAGATATAACACGTGCAGAGAGAGTTAGATTTGGGTGGGTTATTTTGTTTCTGTGCAGTGTCAAAAATGGCTGCTTTATTTTTACACTGCAATTTAGATTTCAGTTTGAACACAACCCACCCAAATCTAACTCTCTCTGCACATGTTATATCTGCCCCCAGAGCTGGATTAAGGCATTGGGGGGCCCGGGGTACTTAAGACAGGGGGGCCCTAAGGTCTAAAATTAAAAGTATAGCGTATCGGGTAGTTTGGATAAATTATATTATATACAAAGCAGATGCTCAGCACTCCCGCACAATAAATTCCACCTCGCCTGGTGCGTTTGCTCCCGACGCTATTCAATTCAGCTCCAGTTACGTCGGCGATGGCCCGTTCTCGCCGACTTAACAGGTAGTTTTGTCGGGAGAATGAGCATTCTCCGACTTAACTACCCGCGGCAATGCTGATTCCCAACAGAATCAGCCTTGCGCCGGCCGCGCGGCAGCACTTTTGTCGGGTTTCTTCTCTCATCCCCCGGGGATGGGAGAAGAATTCCCGACAATTGAGGGTCAGTCGTCGCTGTATTGAATAGCGCCGGGAGCAAACTCCCGGCGCTATTCAACTGTTGCCGAATTGAATCGACCCCTATATATATCTATATCTATAAATGTATATATATATTGTGACAAGAACACTGGAATAGTGTTTGAGGGCAGGTATGTTTGTCCCAGGTTCTTGTCTTACATGTATTAGAAAAATGAAAACTTCTAGGAAAATGTTTTGTTTTGTCAGAACCTTTTCAGTGTATTGGAAAAGCTGGATAAGGGCCCTGAAAGAGAGATAGGGCAAGTTCCAGACATTGGGTCCAGTACGGGTCTTTTGCCTCACAGAGGGCTAATCAGGGCTTTCAGCTGTGCAGGAGCCTTTTAGGGCTGCTAGCCTGATTAGTGTGGGGAGGTTGCCTGGGGAGAGACTGCAGAATCTCTGTGAGAGGAGCTTCCTTATACAAGTGAGCTATACAGTGTTTACTGGAGAACTCTGTGTTTTTGTTTAGTGATAGTTACGAACGTCTTGTGTTTAGTTAGTGCCGGACAGGCAAGGTATTTTCTTTTGGTGTTTGTTTTATTTTCTGTTTAATAAAACTGGTCGTGGCCAGTTACACCACACACTGGACTTGTGTGATTCCTCAGCTGCTGCATAGCTGCCATTTACCCCACGAAACGGCACCTTGTTTCCTTACAGTGTTACAACTTGGTGGAGAATGCGAGCATTCCGTTCTGCGCATAAGTGAAAGCAGCAGCATTATGAGGCCTGCAGAAAACGGTGACTTATGCAGATACAGCCCAGTGTGAAGTTGCTGAGATTCACCCCTGAGGATTTGATATATGTCCTGGGTGAAAGCAGCTACAAAGCCGCCTGAAAAATCTGTTGACATGGAGGAACTGCTTAAAGCCTTGCTACAAGCTACAGCGGCTCAGCTGGAGGCCAACAGACAGCAGCAGGTAGCAATGGAGGAAAATTGGAGACTACAGCAGGAGGCCAACAGACAGCAGCAGGTGGCAATGGAGTAAAATAGGAGACACCAGCAGGTGGCTATTGACGAACTTTACAGGCAACAGCGTCAGGATAGAGAGGCCTTAACAGAAGTGGTGCAGAGCCTCGCAGCCTGGATTGGAGATATGGCCGTCAGTGCTCCGACCAGCTCTAGTTCTATACGGGCCAGTCACTTCCTGCAGAAAATGACAGAGGCTGATGATGTGGAGGCCTACCTGACCACATTTGAAAGGACTGCTGAGCGTGAGAACTGGCCAAAAGCACAGTGGGCCAGTCTGCTGGCACCTTTTCTGTCAGGTGAGCCCCAAAAAGCGTACTTTGATTTAAGCCCTGCTGAGGCTCGGGACTATGATAAACTAAAGACTGAGATCCTGACCCGCCTGGGAGTCACGCTGTCAGTACGAGCACAACGGGTGCACCGTTGGGTGTACGCCATGGAGAAGCCTCCTCGCTCCCAGATGCACGACCTTATTCAGCTAACAAAAAAATGGTTACAGCCAGAGACATTAACTGGTCCCCAGATGGTTGAAAGAGTCGTCATGGACCGCTATTTGAGATCTTTGCCCATGGTCCTGCGCAAGTGGGTGAGCCATGGAAACCCGGGTACTGCTGACCAATTAGTGGACATGGTAGAGAGGTATTTGGCAGCAGAGGAATTACTGATGACCACCCAGCAACCCATAGATCCTTGACAGCGCCCTTCAGTAAAGACTGGTTAGACTGTTCCGTGGGAAAACGTTGCTGGGCGGTTAAGAGAACGCAAGGCTGGAGAGAGTGTAAACACTGGCCCTGGAGACAGGCCAATGGGGCTAGAACGGTCTATGCTGCCCAAACGGGTTGATAATCGTGTGGTTAAATGTTTTAGGTGTGCTATGCCAGGTCATGTTATTGCCAATTGCCCAGTCACGCAAGAACCCATGCAATGTGATGCTGCCTTTGAATGTCGCAGAATGTCTTTCTTTGCTAGGTTAGCCTGTACTGTGGTACCTTCACCTGAGTTGGAAAAACAAACGTGTGACGTGTTCTTAGAGGGTAACCGGGTAGAGGTCTTGCTAGATTCAGGAAGTTTAGTTACCCTTGTGAAAGCTGGGTTAGTGAACCCCTTAAAGGTCCAGCAAATACCTATTGGGGTAACTTGCATACATGGGGATACCCAACATTATGTCACTGCTGAAGTGCATATAGAAACTTGTTGTGGGTCAGCAATGGTTAAAGTAGGATTGGTCCCCACCTTGGTGCATGAGGCAATAATAGGGAGGGATTTTCCTCATTTTTGGAAACTGTGGGAATCACGTTTATCAACAGATGTGAGAAATAAAGAGCCAGTTGATAATACCGGTGATTTTATGGATGTACGTGTGTCTTCAGAACTTTCTGACCCTTTGTCTTTTGCTAGTTTGGCTGGGGAAGTGACAGATGGGGAGTCCAGTGAGGACCCTCTTGCTGGGAACAGAGACATAGTAGTTAGAACTGAAAGCGTGCCTGACCTGGAGGTAAAGAAGGATCTGTTTGCATCTGAACAGTTAAAGGATCCTACCTTGATAAAGGCTAGAGAGAATGTTAAGATTGTTAATGGGGAACCTGTGGTACCAGGTGACAGGGTTACGTATCCCCACATGGCCATCTGTAGTAAGCTCTTGTACCACATTGTCAAAAAGGATGAGGATGTGGTGGAACAGCTGGTAGTTCCCCAGCCTTATCGGAGAACGGTACTAGATTTAGCTCATAGTCACGTTACAGCAGGACATTTAGGGGCAGAAAAAAACACTGAAAGAGTTTTACAAAGGTTCTTATGGCCAGGGGTTTATAAAGAAGTGTCTGAATATTGTTCTTCCTGTCTTGAATGCCAGTATCATGCCCCTAGACCCCATTTCAGGAGCCCACTAGTTCCCATGCCTATTATAGAGGTCCCATTTGACAGAATGGCCATGGATCTCTTGGGGCCCTTGATAAAGTCTGCTCGGGGCCATCAGTATATCCTGGTAATAATGGACTATGCCACTCGATATCCTGAGGCTGTCCCTTTACGCACTATCACAACCAAGGCGATAGCTAGGGAGCTGGTGCAGGTTTTTAGTAGAGTGGGAATACCAAAAGAAATTTTGACTGACCAAGGTACTCCATTTATGTCAAGGATCATGAAAGAATTGTGCAAATTATTTAAGGTCACTCACCTCAGGACGTCCATTTACCATCCCCAAACTGATGGGTTGGTAGAAAGGTTTAATAAAACATTAAAAAGTATGTTAAAAAAGGTTGTTGATAAAGATGGGAAAAACTGGGATTGTTTGTTGCCCTACTTGTTAATGGCCATCAGAGAAGTTCCTCAGTCCTCTACGGGGTTTTCTCCATTTGATTTGTTGTATGGTAGACACCTCAGAGGGCTGTTGGACATTGCCAAAGAGACGTGGGAAGGACAGCCCACTCATTATAGAAGCGTTGTTGAACATGTAACACAAATGCAGGATAGGATTGCAGCCATGGTACCTATTGTCAGAGAGCACATGGAACAAGCCCAAAGTGCTCAACAGAGGGTATATAACCGGAGTGCCAAGATACGGGAATTTTCTCCTGTAGATAGAGTTCTTTTTTCTTTTTTCTAAGAGTATTGTGGTAAGGGGGTAGAGAAGCCCCCTTTATTTACAGTGAGCTGCTTTTAGATTCTTCAAAACAAACGAAGTTTAAAGGGTTAAAAACACTATAAGACATATATACGCATTAATTGGAAATTACTAATCAGCGCCAGGGGGTCACTTTGTTGTGCCTTCTTTTTTGTTTGCTGTTAGATAGAGTTCTTGTTTTGGTACCCACTGTGGAAAGCAAGTTCTTAGCTAAATGGCAGGGTCCATTTGAGATTAGGGAAAAAGTGAATGAGGTTAATTACAAAGTATACCAACCGGGAAAGAGAAAACCCGAACAAATCTACCATGTTAACTTATTTAAACCCTGGAAAGATAGGTTGTCTCTGTCAGCGGAGCCTTGCCCATCGGTGTCTTCACCTCGGTTGCTTCCCGCAGTAAAGGTGTCAGAGACATTATCAGCTGATCAGAACAATCAGGTTAAAGAATTTCTCATCCAAAATAGGGGGATATTTTCAGAGCTGCCTGGCCGAACGACCTTAATAAAACATGATATTGTCACAGAACCAGGGGTCAGGGTCCATTTAAAGCCATATAGGATTCCTGAAGCTCAGCGAGAAGCTGTTTCTAAAGAAGTTAAAACCATGTTAGAACTTGGAGTCATAGAGGAATCTAACAGTGAGTGGTCCAGTCCCATAGTTCTCATCCTGAATCCAGACGGCAGCAAACGCTTCTGTAATGATTTTCGTAAGTTAAATGAGGTGTCCAAGTTTGACGCATACCCCATGCCCTGTGTGGATGAGCTTATAGAAAGGCTGGGAACAGCAAGGTTTCTCACCACGTTGGACCTGACCAAAGGTTACTGGCAAATACCTTTATCTGATAGCGCAAAAGAAAAAACAGCCTTTTCGGTTCCGGAGGGGCTGTACCAGTATAAGATTTTACCCTTTGGGTTGCATGGGGCTCCAGCAACCTTTCAACGGGCGATGGATAAAATTTTGAGGCCCCATAGAAAATATGCAGCTGCCTATTTGGATGATGTGGTAATTCACAGTACAGACTGCTGGTCCCATTTGGTTAAAGTACAAGCAGTACTGGACTCAATCAGAGAGGCAGGGTTAACTGCTAACCCAAAGAAGTGCTGCCTCGCAATGGAGGAGGTCAAATACTTGGGCTTCACCATAGGTAGAGGTCTGATTAGGCCCCA
The DNA here is from genome assembly GCF_028390025.1 of Pseudophryne corroboree. Classification (NCBI taxonomy): domain Eukaryota; kingdom Metazoa; phylum Chordata; class Amphibia; order Anura; family Myobatrachidae; genus Pseudophryne; species Pseudophryne corroboree. The sequence continues at coordinate 441,242,084 of NC_086449.1, read as the reverse complement.
ATTGAATAAAATTGATGCTATTCAAAACTGGCCTTGTCCAGTGAATAAAAAATAGGTAAGGGCTTTTTTGGGAATAACTGGGTACTATAGACGGTTTATTCCCAATTTTGCGACCACAGCAGTGCCGTTGTCAGACCTTACCAAAGGGAAGCAGTCAAATATGTTCAAATGGAACCCTGATGCAGAAATAGCGTTCCAAGCGTTAAAAGTGGCTTTGTGTTCACAACCTGTATTGATAACACCAAATTTTTCAAAAGAATTTGTGGTACAGACAGATGCCTCAGAGGTAGGGATAGGGGCTGTGCTGTCCCAAACCAGAGATGGGGATGAACACCCTATCATTTATTTGAGTAGGAAACTCAATGAGCATGAAAAAAGGTATGCCATTGTGGAAAAGGAGGCTTTGGTCATTAAGTGGGCACTAGATACCTTGAGATATTACCTCTTGGGTAGACAATTCAGACTAGTGACAGATCATGCCCCTTTAAAATGGATGTATGTAAATAGAGGCAAGAATGCTCGTGTAACTACAGATGTAGCCACCTTTATCTTGACCGATTCTCCGCCTAGACGGGCGTTTAGTCACGCTAAGGCGATAGCTTAGCTTGCTGAGTTTAATCACAGGCAGGCGCGTTGAGGCGATTCTAGATACTCAGCATGCATTACACATCTCCACCACTGGGTGGCTTATGCTCCACTAATCCAGTACTTTCGATCGTATAGCGGCGGATTGATCTACAGCTCTGGCAAATGGTCAGTGACGACTGTAATGTTAATAGATGGTGACCAACGGTCAGATGGTGAGAGTTCTCAATATAAATAAAAAGTTTATACAGACACAAACAAACATGTTAAAAAAACTTGTGTATGCAGACGCAAGATTGTGTATGGAGATGCAACTAATTGTGTAAAAGAAAGTATGTACAATGCATAAACACCGTGCTTTTGAAATACATGTACAGTATGAGCGTAAGAGTTCCCGTGACATTCACTTTATTATAATATTTTTCTTTGTTATACCTTCAATGGAAGGGTGCACACAGGTTTCACATAAATCTTGCCTTGTAACCTGATCGGAACTCCCTACCTGTCTACTGCATGAACTGTGCAGGCTCCCAGGGGGGGAAGGGGAAAGTGGGATGGGGGTAGGGCGAGGCAGTGGAAAATACCGCGTTCAAAGAACAGGCCAATGCTGAAGGAGCGTCAGAATCCCCTAGCTAAAATACACAGGGTCGATAGGGATAAGCGAGGTCTATGCACATAACGATACACCAGACCCCATCGTATAACAAAGTGACAAAATGTCTAAGGCACATGAACCCCCGCCTTGTAGCATTATGTGCATAAACCTTGCTTAACCCTATCGCCTTGTGTATTTAGCTAGGGGATTCCGACGCTCCTTCAGCTCTGCCCCGTAGCCTGCAAAACCTATGCCGTCACTCGCTCCATAGCTGAGTGCTGACACAAGGCGGATGTTCATGTGCCTTGGACATTTTGTCAGTTTGTGATTCGATGGGGTCTGGGGTATCGTTAAGTGCATAGACCTCGCTTATCCCTATCGACCCTGTGTATTTTAGCTAGGGGATTCTGACGCTCCCTCAGCATTGCCCCATGACCTACAAAATCTGTGCTGTTACTTGCTCCATAGCCGAGGGCCTCCATGGGGCAAGGAGTCACAGGCGGTAGCCATTTCAATTGAGTCTGCCCTGCTACAGAATTGTATGTATACCGTATGGTGCATAGAACCATAACAGTACAACCGCTCCTGCAGCTTTGCCCTGGTTTATGTGAATAACTCCTTCCTGTCACAACGCCGCGGCCGCCGCACTTACCTCTCCGGGTGCGCTGGGTCGCCTGGCGGTCGTCCCCGCTGGTGGGCTCCGGGTCCCGGCGTCCGTTGCCGCTGGTCCCGGCGGTCTTCCGGGGAGTGGGCGGCGCCGGCACGTACAGCGTCCACGGAGGTGGGCGAGTGACGTCATCGGCTCTCTTCCTCCCCGCCAATCAAACCGGGGCGGGAAGTTCAAAAGCAGACGCTGGGCAGAGCCCCGGCTCCTGAGTATCTTCTCTTTCCATGAAAGTGACTCCAGTGCTCCTGTCTGAATGGTTACCTGCTACTGCTTTGAAAATTCCAGCGTTCCGGTGGGCAAAGTGACTCCTACTACTGCTTACAAGCTCTGGTACCTCTTTGCCGCACAGACCTCTGCGTCTCCAGCATTCTTCAGTGTCTTTAACCATCGCTCACAAGTTCACCAGTGTCTTTAAACATCGCTCACAAGTTCTTCATGCTTCAGTGTCTTTCACCATCGCTCACAAGTTCATCAGTGTCTTTCATCATCGCTCACAAGTTCATCAGTGTCTTTAAACGTCGCTCACAAGTTCTTCATTCTTCAGTATCTTTAAACATCGCTCACAAATTCTTCAGTGTCTTTCACCACCACTCACAAGTTCATCAGTGTCTTTAAACATCGCTCACAAGTTCATCAGTGTCTTTAAACATCGCTCACAAGTTCTGCATTCTTCAGTGTCTTTAAACATCGCTCTCAAATTCTTCCGTGTCTTTCAACATCGCTCACAAGTTCCCATTCTGCTATGTGCTTAAGCATCGTGCTCAAATCCTTCTCATCATAAAGTTCTTTAGCGTTTTACACCAATTATAACTGTTAAAGTTCTGCATGAGGAAAACCTATATCTGGCCATCTCTACTCCGACCCAGCTGTGGTTCCCCTTCCCGACCATCGGAAGAACCCCCGAGTTCTCAACACTCCCAACTCAGGTCAGTGATAGTATACTCAGGCCGCATGGACCCGGGGGATCGGAACCCAGAGTCAAGCGCCATCCAAAATTTGGCATCTCGAGTTCAGAGTCAGGAGGCGGCACAGGGCCAGGTGATCCAGTATCTCCAGGAACTTTCCGGCCGTCTGGATCAAATTCAGGCCTCCCTGGCTTCAGTAGTCCCGGCTCCTGTTCCGGTATCCGCTCCAGTGCCCGTTCCCAGTAATGCCCAATCCTCGGCTGGAATTAGGTCCCGCCTTCAGCTTCCCACTCCCTCTCGTTATAATGGCAATCCAAAGAATTGCCGAGGTTAGTACCCTAATAGAACATACTGTACAGAGATACTAAGGCCCTCATTCCGAGTTGTTCGCTCGTTCTTTTTCATCGCATCGCAGCGATTTTCCGCAAACTGCGCATGCGCAATGTTCGCACTGCGACTGCGCCAAGTAAATATGCTAAGAAGTTTGGTATTTTACTCACGGCATTACAAGGTTTTTTCTTCGTTCTGGTGATCGTTGTGTGATTGACAGGAAGTAGGTGTTTCTGGGCGGAAACTGGCCGTTTTATGGGAGTGTGTGAAAAAACGCTGCCGTTTCTGGGAAAAACGCGGGAGTGGCTGGAGAAATGGGGGAGTGTCTGGGCGAACGCTGGGTGCGTTTGTGACGTCAAACCAGGAACGAAACTGACTGAACTGATCGCAGTGGCAGAGTAAGTGTCGAGCTACTCAGAAACTGCTTAGAAATTTCTATTCGCAATTTTGAGAATCTTTCGTTTGCAATTTTGCTAAGCTAAGATTCACTCCCAGTAGGCGGCGGCTTAGCATGTGCAATGCTGCGAAAAGTGTCTAGCGAGCGAACAACTCGGAATGAGGGCCTAAGTACGGCGATTTGGCATCCAGTTAAAAGCTGTTCGTGCTAATTAGTACACTAGTAGAACATACTGTACAGAGATACTAAGGACGGGGATTTGGCATCTAGGAACTTCCAGAGGAGCTTTTATCTCTCTCCATTATTCATAGAATGATTAAACTTACCACTGTACATTACAAGCTGTTCGTGCTAATTAGTACACTAGTAGAACATACTGTACAGAGATACTAAGGATGGTGATTTGGCATCTAGGAACTTGCAGAGGAGCTTTTATCTCTCTCCATTATACATAGAAATATTAAACTTGCCACTGTACATTACAAGCTGTACGGTGATTTGGCATCCAGTTAAAAGCTGTTCGTGCTAATTAGTACACTAGTAGAACAAACTATACAGAGATACTAAGGACGGTGATTTGGCATCTAGGAACTTCCAGAGGAGCTTTTATCTCTCTCCATTATTCATAGAATGATTAAACTTACCACTGTACATTACAAGCTGTTCGTGCTAATTAGTACACTAGTAGAACATACTGTACAGAGATACTAAGGATGGTGATTTGGCATCTAGGAACTTACAGAGGAGCTTTTATCTCTCTCAATTATACTTAGAAAGATTACAATGGAGAGAGATTAAAGCTCCTCCCTAAGTTCGTTGATGCCAAATCACTGTACTTAGTATCTGTGTACAGTATGTTCTACTAGTGTACTAATTAGCACGAACAGCTTGTAACGTACAGTGGCAAGTTTAATCTTTCTATGTAAAATGGAGAGATAAAAGCTCCTCAGTTAGTTCCTGGATGCCAAATCACCATCCTTAGTATCTCTGTACAGTATGTTCTACTAGTGTACTAATTAGCATGAACAGCTTTTTACTGGATGCCAAATTACCGTACTTCGTATCTCTGTACAGTATGTTCTATTAGGGTACTAATTAGCACGAACAGCTTGTAACGTACAGCGGCAAGTTTAATCTTTCTATGTATAATGGAGAGAGATAAAAGCTCCTCAGTAAGTACCTGGATGCCAAATCACCGTCCTTAGTATCTCTGTATAGTATTTTCTATTAGGGTACTAATTAGCACGAACAGCTAATTAGTACCCTAATAGAACATACTGTACAGAGATACTAAGTACGGTGATTTGGCATCCAGGAACTTAGGGAGGAGCTTTTATCTCTCTCCATTATACATAGAAATATTAAACTTGCCACTGTACATTACAAGCTGCTCGTGCTAATTAGTACACTAGTAAAACATAGAGTACGGAGATACTAAGGACGGTAATTTGGCACCCAGGAACTTAGGGAGGAGCTTTTATCTCTCCATTATACTTAGAAAGATTACAAATGAGAGAGATTAAAGCTCCTCCCTAAGTTCGTTGATGCCAAATCACTGTACTTAGTATCTGTGTACAGTATGTTCTACTAGTGTACTAATTAGCACGAACAGCTTGTAACGTACAGTGGCAAGTGTAATTTTTCTAAGTATAATGAAGAGAGATAAAATCTCCTCCCTATGTTCCTGGATGTCAAATTACCATGCTTAGCATTTCTGTACAGTATTTCCTATCTAGCCAGAAACCCTGCATCCTGTGCAAGCTAGGCGGACAACTTAAGGGGACCCGAAAAACGGTTGCTTCCCGTTTCCCTTTCCAGTGTCACATAAACTAGTGGTTGGTCTGCCCCGAAAGCCAAGAGTCTCCTCTTTTGTATGGTACCAGCCCTGAGTCTCTGGGACACCCAGAACCAGAGATATCAGTACGCAAAGTGGACCCATTTTCCCATAGACTATAATGGGCCCGTTAATTCAGACCCACCAGGGTTCCGACGCTTGCCATGAGCCTTGTGGGGGTCACAGAAACTTGGGGTTGGTACCTTCCAGTAGCTAATTGTCTCCCCTTCCATACCAACCTAGCGATGAAGACACCCACCTCCCATGCTGAGAGTCAGAAAGTGCCAACCTTTTTTTTTATATGTTCCCGTGACATTCACTTTATTTTTTTTTCATTGTTATACATTCAATGAAATGGTGCACACAGGTTTCACATAAATCAAAGTTAATCTGCAGCAGCGATTCATTCCGCTATATACAAATACATAGCGGTAATGAGTATAAATTAGTGTATTTCGACGCAACTAACTGAGCAACACAGTACTGTAGATCATCGGCATTTGTGTATTGTACCTGACCTGAACTCCCTCCCTGTCCACTGCATGACCTGTGCAGGCTCCCAGGGGGGAAGGGCGATGGGGTAGGGAGAGGCGGTGGAAAATACCGTGCTTTTGAAATACAACTATTAGCGTCCGAGTCCCCTAAGGCATAAACCAACACCAATGGGAAGGAAGTGCCAACCTTTTTTTAATGTGTTCCTGTAACATTCACTTTATTATTATTTTTTTTCTTTGTTATACATTCAATGGAAGGGTGCACACAGGTTTCACATAAATCAGAGTGGGCGGGGGATTTTCCTACATACAGTAGTATACTGTTGCACATGTCTTGTAACCTGATCGGAACTCCCTCCCTGTCTACTGCATGTACTTTACAGGCTCCATGGGGGGAAGGGGAAAGTGGGATGGGGGTAGGGTGAGGCAGTGGAAAATACCGTGTTCAAAGAAAAGGCATAATCAAAACCATGGGGAACTTTGCGGTGTATCGTTATGTGCAAAGACCTCACTTATCCTTATCACCCCTGTGTATTTTAGCTAGGGGATTCTGACGCTCCTTCAGCATTGCCCTGTGACCTACCAAATCTGTGCTGTTACTTGCATCATAGCCGAGGGCCTCCATTGGGCGAGAAGTCACAGGCGGTAGCCATTTCAATTGAGTCTGCCCTGCTACAGAATTGTATGTGAACCGTATGGTGCATAGAACCTTAACAGTACAACTGCTCCTGCAGCTTTGCCCTGGTTTATGTGAATAACTCCCTCCCTGTCTGTCAGATTGTGTTTTGGCTGTGTCCCCGGAGGGGGCGCTAGTGGGTCAGTGGAGGTGGATGGGAGAAAACGAGGAGGCTGGATAACGTTTCTGCGCATGAGCGCAATGATATTTATTTAACAGATGATTCACAGAACGGCAGCAGAAATAATAATAACAAATGCAATGTCAATCACACAGCGTAATAGCTGAAAGTCTATGGCAACGGAATGAATAATGACTGGAGAAATGATAACCGGTAATATGATGAACAGATGAAATGATAACTTTGTAAAGATGATTCTGGTATGGAAACCAGTGCAGGTTAAAACATGGAACTTGGCAGTGATGGTGTTAAATGGCAAACCTGGTAGCAGAGGCAGGAGTCTGACTAAGTCCACAGTGCAGGTGGTGAAGCACTGACAGCAAGCAAGCTGTATCACAGGTGGAGGAATGGAACACACCTGGAGTCAGTCTCTACTGCAAGGCTGAAGCACACAAGATGATGATGGGTGTGAAGCCTGTTGATGAATGCAGGTATTGCTGAGACTTGAAGTTCCACGGAGCTGTGTAATAACCAGGAGTACAAGTTCTTAGGTAGAGAGCCAGGAACACGGAGGAAACAGGAACAGATCCTTTCACATGGGTCGCAGGAGTGACACAAAGTCCAGGATGCCTGCAGACTGATCCTGCAGTCTCTTATATACCCCTTGGTTCACAGACATTGGTGGAGTGAGGGAAAGTGGGTGCGGCCAAGCACCGGATTGGCCGCTGTATGCTGACTGTTGGAAACTGTCATGGCGGCGCCCATGCCGCGGCCTAGCGGGAACGCGGCGTGCTACACGCCCGCTGTCACAGGAGCGCTCCCAGGCCCATGATGGCGTCCGATGGCAGGGACGTGGACGACAGATGACCGCAGGGACCCAGGACGGAGTCCGCAGCGGCGGACAGATGTCAGCTTGGTGAGTCGATTCCTGACAGTACCCCCCCCTTTAAGGGTGGGCACCGAACACCCACGTGGCTTGGAAGGATGAGTGTTATGGAAGACACGGACCAACCTTGGAGCATGGACATCCATCGAATTTACCCAACTTCTCTCCTCTGGGCCATAACCGGACCAATCGACCAGGTACTGGAGACGTCCATACCGGCAACGGGAGTCCAGAATTTTGCCAATCTCGAATTCCACGCCCCGCTGAGTTTGAATTTTGGGGCCAACTGGAAGAGCACTCTGAAAACGGTTCAGGACTAAAGGTCTGAGGAGAGAAACATGAAAAGCATTAGGTATTCGAAGAGAAGGTGGTAACTTCAGTTTGTAGGCCACAGGGTTAATGACTTTTTCGACAGGAAAGGGACCAATGAAACGTGGTGCAAATTTCATAGACGGGACCCTAAGACGGAGGTTACGGGTCGACAGCCAAACCTTGTCCCCAGGTTTCAGGCTAGGAACCGCGCGTCTTTTGCGGTCAGCAAAGTATTTATACCGGCTGGAGGCCTTCTTGAGAGAAATGTGAATCTTCTTCCAGATTGAAGAAAACTGAGTCAATGCAGTAGTGGCAGCAGGAACGTCCATATGAGGGAGTTCTTGGAAGTCTGGAACACGAGGATGCTGCCCATATACCGCAAAGAATGGTGTTGTCCCAGTGGCAGTGTGGTAGCGGAAGTTGTGGGCAAACTCGGCCCATGGGAGCAGATCGAACCAGTCATCCTGAGAAGATGAAACATACAATCTTAAAAACGTCTCTAGTTCTTGATTTACCCTCTCTGTCTGCCCATTCGTCTGAGGATGGTAAGATGACGAAAACTTCAGCTTGACTTGCATGGCAGAACAGAGAGCCCTCCAAAACCTTGCTACAAACTGTACACCTCGGTCGGATATTATTTCTGAGGGTAGACCGTGTAAGCGGAAAATCTCCCGTAGGAAGATTTGGGCAAGTTTTGGGGCAGAAGGGAGACCCTGGAGAGGAACAAAATGGGCCATCTTGGTAAATCTGTCCACTACGACCCAGATAGTATTGTATCCTTGGGAAGGAGGAAGGTCGGTGATAAAATCCATGGACAGGTGTGACCAGGGACGACTAGGAACAGATAATGGTTGTAACTGACCTGCTGGAGACTGACGAGGAGTCTTGTGCTGCACACACTTAGGACAGGATGCCACGAAATCCTTGATGTCAGCCTTCATCTTTGGCCACCAGTATGTCTCAGAGAGAAACTTGAAGGTCTTCAGGACACCAGGATGACCGGTGAACTTGGATTGATGGGCCCAAGATAGCAACTTAGGGCGGAGTTCTGGGGAAACAAAAGTCTTACCAGGAGGAGGAGCTGGGGAGACTTGAGATGCAGCGAATACCACTGGACTCAGGATGGAATGTGGAACTGAGTCAGGCGTTTCCTCTTCGGATTCCATAGATCGGGATAAAGCGTCAGCTTTAACATTCTGCGAACCTGGGCAGAAATGAAGCTTAAAGTTAAAACGTGAGAAAAACATAGCCCACCTGGACTGGCGAGGATTAAGGCACTGGGCTGCCTTTAAATATAGCAGGTTTTTATGATCCGTATAGATGTTGAACGGATGTTTGGCCCCTTCTAGGAGATACCTCCATTCCTCGAGGGCCAGCTTGATCGCCAGTAGTTCTTGATCTCCAACGGAGTAGTTAGCTTCTGCAGGAAGGAATTTACGAGAATAAAATCCACAGGGGTGGATTTTCCCATCGGTTCCCTTCTGGGAGAGAACAGCTCCAACTCCAACTGTGGAGGCATCCACCTCTAACTCGAACGGTCTATTTACATCTGGCTGAGACAGGACTGGAGCAGACATAAAGGCCAGCTTGATCTTCTGGAAAGCTGCTAAAGCTTCTTCTGACCAGTTGGAATGATTTGCCCCTTTCCGAGTCAGGTTGGTAATGGGAGCGATGAGAGTGGAGAATCCCCGAATAAATTTCCTATAGTAGTTGGCAAATCCCAGGAACCGCTGAATAGACTTGAGAGAATTTGGGATGGACCAATTGGCAATGGCTTCCAACTTTGTCGGGTCCATCTGGAGATCCGATCCGGAAATTATATAACCCAGGAAGGGTATAGAGGGAACTTCAAAGGTGCATTTGGATAGTTTACCGTAGAGCCGGTTCTCACGAAGACGTCGGAGGACTTCACGGACTTGTAGACGATGAGATGGAAGGTCTTGGGAGAAGATGAGGATATCATCCAGATAAACAACGATGTACTTATACAGAACGTCACGGAAGATTTCGTTCACAAAGTGTTGGAACACTGCTGGAGCATTACTCAACCCGAATGGCATTACCAGGTACTCGTAATGGCCATCTCGAGTGTTAAAGGCTGTCTTCCATTCGTCACCACTCCGGATTCTGATGAGATTGTAGGCACCGCGGAGATCTAACTTGGTGAAGATGCGGGCTCCTTTAACTCTGTCGAATAATTCGGTAATGAGTGGTAATGGATAACTATTTTTAATGGTAATGTCATTGAGACCTCGGTAGTCAATGCATGGACGCAGTCCTCCATCCTTCTTTTTGACAAAGAAGAAGCCTGCACCAGCGGGTGATGATGAAGGACGGATGAATCCCTTCTGTAGGTTCTCCCTGATATAATCGCTCATCGCCTCAGTTTCAGGAACAGACAACGGGTAGGTGCGCCCCCTAGGTGGCTTCTTGCCAGGAAGGAGATCGATGGGACAATCCCATTCCCTATGGGGCGGCAGGACATCTGCGGCCTTCTCACAAAAGACATCAGAGAAATCTTGATAAGCCGCAGGTAGACTTGACTGTGTCTTTACTTCAGTAGACTTTATGGGACAAATTTGGGCTAAACAGGACTGATGGCAATGTGAACCCCATGAGGTAAGCTGTAACGTTGACCAGTCAAACTGTGGATTATGTAGCTGGAGCCAGGGCATGCCCAAGACGATCTCCTGGGTGGCTTGAGGAATGACTAAGAACTTAATCAGTTCAGAGTGTAGGAATCCAACTCCCAAGACCACTGGTACAGTTTGATGGGAAATATTCCCCTTGGAGATTCGACTACCATCCACGGCGGTAATATAAACTGGACAGGAAAGTTCACAAATAGGCAAGGAAAATTTTTTTACCGCAGCTTGGGTGATGAAGTTTCCTGCAGCTCCACAGTCCACTAATGCTGATGCGGACTGGAGCCCAACTGAAGTCTCTAATGTCACTGGAAGGATAAGGTCTTGATTAGAAGGAGCTTGTCTAGAAGATCCCAACTTGACTCCTCCTTTACAAGTCAGGATCTGGCGTTTCCCGAACGCACTGTGCAGGAGTTAATCTGGTGGCCTGCAGCCGCACAATACAGACAAAGTCTCTCACAAATTCTTCTTGCCCGCTCTTCAGGAGTTAGGCGGGACCTATTTACTTGCATAGGCTCGTCAGAAGAGGGAGACTGGAACTGTACGGAGGGTATCATCCTTGATCTGCGTGGCTCACTCCGAGCGCGTTCATTATTGCGTTCGCGGATGCGAGAGTCCAACTTGAAGCACAAGGAAATTAATTCAGACAATTGTACAGGAAGGTCGCGGGTCGCCAGTTCGTCTTTGATCCGGTCAGAAAGTCCATGCCAGAAAGCTGCTACCAGGGCCTGATTGTTCCACTGAATCTCTGCGGCCAACGTCTGGAACTGAATGACATATTGTCCCATACTACGGGTACCTTGACGAAGTTGGATCAGGTCAGCAGAAGCTGATGTTGCACGACCAGGCTCGTCAAAGATCCGTCTGAAGGTTGACACGAATTCTGTGTAGTTGTTAATCAGAGGGTCAGCACGTTCCCACAGAGGAGACACCCAGCTCAGAGCAGATCCAGAAAGTAAGGAGATGATGTAGGCAACCTTGGATCTTGGCGTGGGGAAATTATGTGACAACAACTCAAACTGGATTTCACATTGGTTGAGAAACCCGCGACATAACTTTGGACTGCCATCATACTTGCTTGGCACGGGCAGGTGCAGACGTGACGCTGGAGCTGATGCAGCCGGTGTAGAGGAACTCACAGTACTGGCAGGTGCTGGAGTAACAGGAACTGCAGAAGTGTGTACACTAGGCAGGGATTGCTGTAGTGTATCTATCCGGGAGGACATCCCTTGCAGGAACTGGAACATCTGCTGCTGCGCAGCCTCTTGACCATCCAGACGGGAGACCAGATTTTGCAAGGCCTCTGACCCCACACTCCGTCCACCATCCGAGTCCATCGATCCTGGACTTACTGTCAGATTGTGTTTTGGCTGTGTCCCCGGAGGGGGCGCTAGTGGGTCAGTGGAGGTGGATGGGAGAAAACGAGGAGGCTGGATAACGTTTCTGCGCATGAGCGCAATGATATTTATTTAACAGAGGATTCACAGAACGGCAGCAGAAATAATAATAACAAATGCAATGTCAATCACACAGCGTAATAGCTGAAAGTCTATGGCAACGGAATGAATAATGACTGGAGAAATGATAACCGGTAATATGATGAACAGATGAAATGATAACTTTGTAAAGATGATTCTGGTATGGAAACCAGTGCAGGTTAAAACATGGAACTTGGCAGTGATGGTGTTAAATGGCAAACCTGGTAGCAGAGGCAGGAGTCTGACTAAGTCCACAGTGCAGGTGGTGAAGCACTGACAGCAAGCAAGCTGTATCACAGGTGGAGGAATGGAACACACCTGGAGTCAGTCTCTACTGCAAGGCTGAAGCACACAAGATGATGATGGGTGTGAAGCCTGTTGATGAATGCAGGTATTGCTGAGACTTGAAGTTCCACGGAGCTGTGTAATAACCAGGAGTACAAGTTCTTAGGTAGAGAGCCAGGAACACGGAGGAAACAGGAACAGATCCTTTCACATGGGTCGCAGGAGTGACACAAAGTCCAGGATGCCTGCAGACTGATCCTGCAGTCTCTTATATACCCCTTGGTTCACAGACATTGGTGGAGTGAGGGAAAGTGGGTGCGGCCAAGCACCGGATTGGCCGCTGTATGCTGACTGTTGGAAACTGTCATGGCGGCGCCCATGCCGCGGCCTAGCGGGAACGCGGCGTGCTACACGCCCGCTGTCACAGGAGCGCTCCCAGGCCCATGATGGCGTCCGATGGCAGGGACGTGGACGACAGATGACCGCAGGGACCCAGGACGGAGTCCGCAGCGGCGGACAGATGTCAGCTTGGTGAGTCGATTCCTGACACTGTCTACTGCATGACCTGTGCAGGCTCCCAGGGAAGAAGGGCGATTGTCTAGCGGGAGGCGGTGGAAAATACTGTGCTTTTGAAATGCAAGTACTGTATGAGTCCAAGTCCCCAGTATGTTCTTCTAGTGTACTAATTAGTACGAACAGCTTGTAACGTACAGTGGCAAGTTTAATCTTTCTATGTAAAATGGAGAGATAAAAGCTCCTCAGTAAGTTCCTGGATGCCAAATCACCATCCTTAGTATCTCTGTACAGTATGTTCTACTAGTGTACTAATTAGCATGAACTGCTTTTAACTGGATGCCAAATCACCGTACTTCGTATCTCTGTACAGTATGTTCTATTAGGGTACTAATTAGCACGAACAGCTTGTAACGTACAGCGGCAAGTTTAAACTTTCTATGTATAATGGAGAGAGATAAAAGCTCTTCAGTAAGTTCCTGGATGCCAAATCACCGTCCTTAGTATCTCTGTATAGTATTTTCTATTAGGGTACTAATTAGAACGAACAGCTAATTAGTACCCTAATAGAACATACTGTACAGAGATACTAAGTACGGTGATTTGGCATCCAGGAACTTAGGGAGGAGCTTTTATCTCTCTCCATTATACATAGAAAGTATAAACTTGCCGCTGTACGTTACAAGCTGTTCATGCTAATTAGTACCCTAACAGAACATACTGTACAGAGATACTAAGGACGGTGATTTGGCATCCGGTAAAAAAGCTGTTCGTGCTAATTAGTACACTGATAGAACATACTGTACAGAGATACTAAGGATGGTGATTTGGCATCTAATAACTTCCAGAGGAGCTTTTATCTCTCTCCATTATACATAGAAAGATTAAACTTGCAACTGTACGCTACAAGCTGTTCGTGCTAATTAATACACTAGTAGAACATACTGCACAGAGATACTAAGGACGGTGATTTGGCATCTAGGAACTTACAGAGGAGCTTTTATATCTCTCTATTATACATAGAAAGATTAAACTTGCCACTGTACGTTACAAGCTGTTTGTGCTAATTAGTACACTAGTAGAACATAGTACAGAGATACTAAGGACGGTAATTTGGCATCCAGGAACTTAGGGAGGAGCTTTTATCTCCAATGGAGAGATTAAAGCTCCTCCCTAAGTTCCTGGATGCCAAATCACTGTTCTTAGTATCTCTGTACAGTATGTTATACTAGTGTACTAATTAGCACGAACAGCTTGTAACATACAGTGGCAAGTTTAATCTTTCTATGTATAATATAAAGAGATAAAAGCTCCTCCCTAAGTTCGTGGATGTCAAATAACCGTCCTTAGTATCTCTGCATAGTATTTTCTATTAGGGTACTAATTAGCACGAACAGCTAATTAGTACCCTAATAGAACATACTGTACAGAGATACTAAAGGGGGGTACTCACGGAGCGATATTCTATGCAATCTGACTAGATTGCTTAGAATATCGGCATGATCGCTCCGTGTGTAGCCCCCTCAGCGATAGCGATGCGCGGCACCGCACATCGCTATCGCTGCTGCTAGATTGGCCTGCATGCAGGCCAATCTAGCGGGTCGCTCACTTCACCCGCTGGGTGAAGTGAGCGGCACCCCCATCTCCCCCCGCACGCTCAGCACAGATCGCTCTGTGCTTAACAGAGGGAGAGATGTGTGCTGAGCGGTTCGCTTAGCACACATCTCTCCTGCATCGGCCCATCTATATGGGCCTTAAGTACGGTGATTTGGCATCCAGGAACTTACTGAGGAGCTTTTATCTCTCTCCATTATACATAGAAAGATTAAACTTGCCGCTGTACGTTACAAGATGTTCGTGCTAATTAGTACCCTAATAGAACATACTGTACAGAGATACTAAGTACGGTGATTTGGCATTCAGTTAAAAGCTGTTCGTGCTAATTAGTACCTAATAGAAAATACTATACAAAGATACTAAGGACTGTGATTTGGCAACCAGAAACTTAGGGAGGAGCTTTTATCTCTCTATATTATACTAGAAAGGTTAAACTTGCCACTGTACATTACAAGCTGTTTGTGCTAATTGGTACACTAGTAGAACATACTGTACAGAGATACTAAGTACAGTGATTTGGCATCCAGGAACTCAGGGAGGAGCTTTTATCTCTCCCCATTGTAATCTTTCTAAGTATAATGGAGAGAGATAAAAGCTCCTCCCTAAGTTCGTGGATGCCAAATCACTGTCTGTAGTATCTCTGTACAGCATGTTCTTCTAGTGTACTAATTAGCACGAGCGGCTTGTAACGTACAGTGGCAGGTTTGATCTTTCTATGTATAATGTAGAGATAAAAGCTCCTCCGTAAGTTCCTGGTTGCCAAATCACTGTCTTTAGTATCTCTGTATAGTATTTTCTATTAGGGTACTAATTAGCATGAACAGCTAATTAGTACCCTAATAGAACATACTGTACAGAGATACTAAGTACGGTGATTTGGCATCCAGGAACTTACTGAGGAGGTTTTATCTCTCTCCATTATACATAGAAAGATTAAACCTGCCATGTACGTTACAAGCTGTTCATGCTAATTAGTACCCTAATAGGACATACTGTACAGAGACACTAAAGACGGTAATTTGGCACCCAGGAACTTAGGGAGGAGCTTTTATCTCTCTCCATTATACTTAGAAAGATTACAATGGAGAGAGATTAAAGCTGCTCCCTAAATTCGTGGATGCCAAATCACTGTCCTTAGTATCTCTGTACAGTATGTTCTACTAGTGTACTAATTAGCACGAACAGCTTGTAACGTATAGTGGCAAGTGTAATTTTTCTAAGTATAATGGAGAGAGATAAAAATTCCTCCCTAAGTTCCTGGATGTCAAATTACCATGCTTAGCATTTCTGTACAGTTTTTCCTCTCTAGCCAGAAACCCTGCATCCAGTGCAAGCTAGGCGGACAACAGGAGGGGACCCGAAACACGGTTGCTTCCCGTTTCCCTTTCCAGTGTCACATAAACTAGTGCTTGGTCTGCCCCGAAAGCCAAGAGTCTCCTCTTTTGTATGGTACCAGTCCTGAGTCTCTGGGACACCCAGAACCAGAGATATCAGTACGCAAAGTGGACCCATTTTCCCATAGACTATAATGGGCCCGTTAATTCAGACCCACCATGGGTTCCGACGCTTGCCATGAGCCTTGTGGGGGTCACAGAAACTTGAGGTTGGTACCCTCCGGTAGCTAATTGTCTCCCCTTCCATACCAACCTAGCGATGAAGGCTCCCACCTCCCACGCTGAGAGTCCCAAAGTGCCAACCTTTTTTTTTATATGTTCCCGTGACATTCACTTTATTATTATTTTTTCTTTGTTATACATTCAATGAAAGGGTGCACACAGGTTTCACATAAATCAAAGTAAATCTGCAGCAGCCATTCATTCCGCTATATACAAATACACAGCGGTAATGAGTATAAATTAGTGTATTCCGACGCAACTAACTGAGCAACACAGTACTGTAGATCGTCGGCATTTGTGTATTGTACCTGACCTGAACTCCCTCCCTGTTCACTGCATGACCTGTGCAGGCTCCCAGGGGGGAAGGGCGATGGGGGTAGGGAGAGGCAGTGGAAAATACCGTGCTCTTGAAATACAAGTATTAGCGTCCGAGTCCCCTAAGGCATAAACCAACACCAATGGAAGGAAGTGCCAACCTTTTTTTTAATGTGTTTCTGTAACATTCACTTTATTATTATTTTTTTTCTTTGTTATACATTCAATGGAAGGGTGCACACAGGTTTCACATAAATCAGAGTGGGCTGTTGCACATGTCTTGTAACCTGATCGGAACTCCATCCCTGTCTACTGCATGTACTTTGCAGGCTCCCAGGGGGGGAAGGGTAAAGTGGGATGGGGGTAGGGCGAGGCAGTGGAAAATACCGTGTTCAAAGAAAAGGCATAATCAAAACCATGGGGAACTATGCGGTGTATCGTTATGTGCATTTACCTCGCTTATCCCTATCACCCCTGTGGATTTTAGCTAGGGGATTCTGACGCTCCTTCAGCATTGCCCCGTAGCCTGCAAAATATTTGCTGTTACTTGCAAAATCTTTGCTGTTACTTGCTCCATAGCAGAGTGCCTCCATGGAGCTAGGAGTCACAGGCAGTAGACATTTCAATTGAGTCTGCCCTGCTATAGAATTGTATGTGTACCGTACGGTGCATAGAACTTTGACAGTAGAAACTCTAATGCAGCTTTGCCCTGCTTTATGTAAAACTTGTGTTTTGTCAGTTTGCTATGCGATCGAGCCCGGTGTAACGTAATGTGCATAGACCTCGCTTATCTCTATCGCCCCTGTGTATTTTGGCTAGGGGATTGTGACGCTCCTTCAGCATTGCTCCGTAGCCTGCAAAACTTATACCATCTCTCACTCCATATCCGAGCGCTGCCTGCCACATGGTGCGGGTTCAGGGGCGGTGGCCATTTTGCCATTGTGCTATGTGATCGAGTCCGGTGTACCATTATGTGCATAGACCTCACTTATTCCTATCGCCCCTGTGTATTTTAG